>NC_091263.1:10623560-10926590 GCF_042477335.2 Ovis canadensis
TGGCACGACCCTGGAGTTCCTCTCCCCTTTCCAGTGGAGATCGCCTCCTCTTGAGATGCGACGGGAAAGCCGGGAATTCTTTCCCTACGAAACAGGGAAAGCATCCCTCATTTTGAGCTAGGAGGCGGAAACGCGGCTCCACTGGATGTGTGCGGGACCCCACGTGATTCCTCTCGAGTGGAGACGGGTATCTCGGGGAACTTCTCGAGTTGCAGCAAGGGTGTGAAGGACCCTTTGGAAGTTCCAGTGGTTAGATGTGATTAGCCTCGAGAAGCCTCAGCGGAAATGGGCCTCATCTCGCCTGAAGGGCAAAACCTCCTGGATTTTCTCGAGTTGCGGCAGGTGCTCTCGACTTACGACGGGGACCTCATGGACCCGCTCTGGTGGCCTCAGGAAAGGCCAGTCCCCATGCGAGTTCCTCGCGGGCCTCTCGGGATTCCTCTCCCGTCGATGCCGGGGCCTAAGACCTTGTGTGGATTCGGGGCCGGAACCTGAGGATTACTCTCCAGTGCTGACATGGATCTTGGGGTACTTCTGGAGTGTCCCCAGGGGAGTCAGTCCTCGTCTCGAATGCGGGCATGCACTTGCGCTTTCCTCCAGAGCGGTAGCATCAGTGTCACGCAGTCCGCTGCGTGGATAAAAGGATCTATGGTTTTCCCTCGAGTCATTCCCGGGAGTCTTTCCCACGAGGCTTTCCCACTGGGCTGTCCCACGTGAACACGTGGTGGGAGTCGATCCTCGGCTTGAACGTCATGGCAGTGCAGGGAAAACAGGTTCCTCTGGAATAGACTGACATATCTGGGGGTCTCTTGGAATGGTGCCACGACCCTGGAGTTCCTCTCGCCTTTCCTGTGGAGAGCGCCTCCTCTTGAGATGCGACGGGAACGCCGGGAATTCTTTCCCTACTAAACAGGGAAAGGATCCCTCATCTCGAGCTAGGAGGCGGAAACGGGGCTCCCCTGGATGTGTACGGGACCCCACGTGCTTCCTCTCGAGTGGAGACGGGTATGTCGCGGAACTGCTTGAGTTGCAGCAAGGGTGTGAAGGACCCTGTGGAAGTTCCAGTGGTGAGGTGTGATTAGCCTCGAGAAGCCTCAGTGGAAATGGGCCTCATCTCGCCTGGAGGGCAAAACCTCCTGGATTTTCTCGAGTGGCAGCAGGTGCTCTCGACTTACGCCGGGGACCTCAGGGACCCGCACTGGTGGCCTCAGGAAAGGCCAGTCCCCATGCGAGTTCCTCGGGGGCCTCTCGGGATTCCTCTCCCGTCGATGCCGGGGCCTAAGACCTTGTGTGGAGTCGGGGCCGGAACGTGAGGATTCCTCTCCAGTGCTGACATGGATCTTGGTGTACTTCTGGAGTCTCCCCAGGGGAGTCAGTCCTCGTCTCGAATGCGGGAATGCACTTGCGCTTTCCTCCAGAGCGGTAGCAGCAGTGTCACGCAGTCCGCCGCGTGGAATAAAGGATCTATGGTTTTCCCTCGAGTCTTTCCCACGAGGCTTTCCCAAGAGGCTTTCCCACAGGGGTGTCCCACGTGTACACGTGGTGGGAGTCGATCCGCGGCTTGAAAGTCAAGGCAGTGCAGGTCAAACAGGTTCCTCTGGAATGGACTGACACATCTGGGGGACTCTTGGAATGGTGGCACGACCCTGGAGTTCCTCTCGCCTTTCCTGTGGAGAGCGCCTCCTCTTGAGATGCGACGGGAACGCCGGGAATTCTTTCCCTACGAAACAAGGAAAGGATCCCTCATCTCGAGCTAGGAGGTGGAAACGGGGCTCCCCTGGATGTGTGCGGGACCCCACGTGCTTCCTCTCGATTGAAGACGGGTATGTCGGGGAACTTCTTGAGTTGCAGCAAGGGTGTGAAGGACCCTTTGGAAGTTCCAGTGGTTAGATGTGATTAGCCTCGAGAAGCCTCAGCGGAAATGGGCCTCATCTCGCCTGGAGGGCAAAAGCTCCTGGATTTTCTCGAGTTGCGGCAGGTGCTCTCGACTTACGACGGGGACCACAGGGACCCTCTCTGGTGGCCTCAGGAAAGGCCAGTCCCCATGCGAGTTCCTCGGGGGCCTCACGGGATTCCTCTCCCGTCGATGCCGGGGCCTAAAACCTTGTGTGGAGTCGGGGCCGGAACCTGAGGATTCCTCTCCAGTGCTGACATGGATCTTGGGGTACTTCTGGAGTCTCCCCAGGGGAGTCAGTCCTCGTCTCGAATGCGGGCATGCACTTGCGCTTTCCTCCAGAGCGGTAGCAGCAGTGTCACGCAGTCCGCCGCGTGGATCAAAGGATCTATGGTTTTCCCTTGAGTCTTTCCCACGAGGCTTTCCCACGAGGCTTTCCCACAGGGCTGTCCCACGTGCACACGTGGTGGGAGTCGATCCTCGGCTTGAACGTCAAGGCAGTGCAGGGAAAACAGGTTCCTCTGGAATGGACTGACACATCTGGGGGACTCGTGGAATGGTGGCATGACCCTGGAGTTCCTCTCGCCTTTACTGTGAAGAGCGCCTCCTATTGAGATGCGACGGGAACGCCGGGAATTCTTTCCCTACGAAACAGGGAAATGATCCCTCATCTCGAGCTAGGAGGCGGATACGGGGCTCCCCTGGATGTGTGCGGGACCCCACGTGCTTCCTCTCGAGTGGAGACGGGTATGTCGGGTAACTTCTTGAGTTGCAGCAAGGGTGTTAAGGACCCTTTGGAAGTTCCAGTGGTTAGATGTGATTAGCCTCGAGAAGCCTCAGTGGAAATGGGCCTCATCACGCCTGGAGGGCAAAACCTCCTGGATTTTCTCGAGTTGCGTCAGGTGCTCTCGACTTACGACGGGGACCTCAGGGACCCGCTCTGGTGGCCTCAGGAAAGGCCAGTCCCCAAGCGAGTTCCACGGGGGCCTCTCGGTATTCCTCTCCCGTCGATGCCGGGGCCTAAGACCTTGTGAGGAGTCGGGGCCGCAACCTGAGAATTCCTCTCCAGTGCTGACATGGATCTTGGGGTAATTCTGGAGTCTCCCCAGGGGAGTCAGTCCTCGTCTCGAATGCGGGCATGCTCTTGCGCTTTCCTCCAGAGCGGTAGCAGCAGTGTCACGCAGTCTGCCACGTGGAACAAAGGATCTATGGTTTTCCCTCGAATCTTTCCCTCGAGTCTTTCTAACGAGGCTTTCCCACGAGGCTTTCCCACAGGCCTGTCCCACGTGCACACGTGGTGGGAGTCGATCCTCGGCTTGAAAGTCAAGGCAGTGCAGGGA
This sequence comes from Ovis canadensis, assembly GCF_042477335.2. Lineage (NCBI taxonomy): Eukaryota > Metazoa > Chordata > Mammalia > Artiodactyla > Bovidae > Ovis > Ovis canadensis. The sequence goes on from NC_091263.1 coordinate 10,626,795, forward strand.
AAACAGGTTCCTCTGGAATGGACTGACACATCTGGGGGACTCTTGGAATGGGGGCACGACCCTGGAGTTCCTCTCGCCTTTCCTGTGGAGAGCGCCTCCTCTTGAGATGCGACGAGAACGCCGGGAATTCTTTCCCTACGAAACAGGGAAAGGATCCCTCATTTCGAGCTAGGAGACGGAAACGGGGCTCCCCTGGATGTGTGCGGGACCCTCGTGTTTCCTCTCGAGTGGAGACGGGTATGTCGGGGAACTTCTTGAGTTGCAGCAAGGGTGTGAAGGTCCCTTTGGAAGTTCCAGTGGTTAGATGTGATTAGCCTCCAGAAGCCTCAGCGGAAATGGGCCTCATCTCGCCTGGTGGGCAAAACCTCCTGGATTTTCTCGAGTTGCGGCAGGTGCTCTCGACTTACGACGGGAACCTCGGGGACCCGCTCTGGTGGCCTCAGGAAAGGCCAGTCCCCATGCGAGTTCCTCGGGGGCCTCTCGGGATTCCTCTCCCGTCGATGCCGGGGCCTAAGACCTTGTGTGGAGTCGGGGCCGGAACCTGAGGACTCCTCTCCAGTGCTGACATGGATCTTGGGGTACTTCTGGAGTCTCCCCAGTGGAGTCAGTCCTCGTCTCGAAGGCGGGAATGCCCTTGCACTTTCCTTCAGAGCGGTAGCAGCAGTGTCACGCAGTCCGCCGCGTGGATCAAAGGATCTATGGTTTCCCTCGAGTCTTTCCCACGAGGCTTTCCCACGAGGCTTTCCCACAGGGCTGTCCCACGTGCACACGTGGTGGGAGTCGATCCTCGGCTTGAACGTCAAGGCAGTGCAGGGAAAACAGGTTCCTCGGGAATGGACTGACACATCTGGGGTCACTAGGAATGGTGGCAAGACCCTGGAGTTCCTCTCGCCTTTCCTGTGGAAAGCGCCTCCTCTTGAGATGCGACGGGAACGCCGGGAATTCTTTCCCTACGAAACAGGGAAAGGATCCCTCATCTCGAGCTAGGAGGCGGAAACGGGGCTCCTCTGGATGTGTGCGGGACCCTCGTGCTTCCTCTCGAGTGGAGACGGGTATGTCGGGTAACTTCTTGAGTTGCAGCAAGGGTGTGAAGGACCCTTTGGAAGTTCCAGTGGTTAGATGTGATTAGCCTCGAGAAGCCTCAGTGGAAATGGGCCTCATCACGCCTGGAGGGCAAAACCTCCTGGATTTTCTCGAGTTGCGTCAGGTGCTCTCGACTTACGACGGGGACCTCAGGGACCCGCTATGGTGGCCTCAGGAAAGGCCAGTCCCCAAGCGAGTTCCACGGGGGCCTCTCGGGATTCCTCTCCCGTCGATGCCGGGGCCTAAGACCTTGTGAGGAGTCGGGGCCGGAACCTGAGTATTCCTCTCCAGTGCTGACATGGATCTTGGGGTACTTCTGGAGTCTCCCCAGGGGAGTCAGTCTTCGTCTCGAATGCGGGCATGCTCTTGCGCTTTCCTCCAGAGCGGTAGCAGCAGTGTCACGCAGTCTGCCGCGTGGATCAAAGGATCTATGGTTTTCCCTCGAGTCTTTCCCTCGAGTCTTTCCCACGAGGCTTTCCCTTGAGGCTTTCCCACAGGGCTGTCCCACGTGCACACGTGGTGGGAGTCGATCCTCGGCTTGAACGTCAAGGCAGTGCAGGGAAAACAGGTACCTCTGGAATGGACTGACACATCTTGGGGACTCTTGGAATGGGGGCACGACCCTGGAGTTCCTCTCGCCTTTCCTGTGGAGAGCGCCTCCTCTTGAGATGCGACGGGAACGCCGGGAATTCTTTCCCTACGAAACAGGGAAAGGATCCCTCATCTCAAGCTAGGAGCCGGAAACGGGGCTCCCCTGGATGTGTGCCGGACCCCACGAGCTTCCTCTCGAGTGGAGACGGGTATGTCGGGGAACTGCTTGAGTTGCAGCAAGGGTGTGAAGGACCCTTAGGAAGTTCCAGTGGTTAGACGTGATTAGTCTCCTGAAGCCTCAGCGGAAATGGGCCTCATCTCGCCTGGAGGGCAAAACCTCCTGGATTTTCTCGAGTTGCGGCAGGTGCTCTCGACTTACGACGGGGACCACAGGGACCCGCTCTGGTGGCCTCAGGAAAGGCCAGTCCCCATGCGAGTTCCTCGGGGGCCTCTCGGGATTCCTCACCCGTCGATGCCGGGGCCTAAGACCTTGTGTTTAATCGGGGTCGGAACCTGAGGATTCCTCTCCAGTGCTGACATGGATCTTGGGGTACTTCTGGATTCTCCCCAGGGGAGTCAGTCCTCGTCTCGAATGCGGGCATGCACTTGCGCTTTCCTCCAGAGCGGTAGCAGCGTGTCACGCAGTCCGCCGCGTGGATCAAAGGATCTATGGTTTTCCCACGAGTCTTTCCCACGAGGCTTTCCCACGAGGCTTTCCCACAGGCCTGTCCCACGTGCACACGTGGTGGGAGTCCATCCTCGGCTTGAAAGTCAAGGCAGTGCAGGGAAAACAGGTTCCTCTGGAATGGACTGACACATCTGGGGGACTCTTGGAATGGTGGCAAGACCCTGGAGTTCCTCTCGCCTTTCCTGTGGAGAGCGCCTCCTCTTGAGATGCGACGGGAACGCCGGGAATTCTTTCCCTACGAAACAGGGATAGGATCCCTCATTTCGAGCTAGGAGACGGAAACGGGGCTCCCCTGGATGTGTGCGGGACCCTCGTGCTTCCTCTCGAGTGGAGACGGGTATGTCGGGGAACTTCTTGAGTTGCAGCAAGGGTGTGAAGGTCCCTTTGGAAGTTCCAGTGGTTAGATGTGATTAGCCTCGAGAAGCCTCAGCGGAAATGGGCCTCATCTCGCCTGGTGGGCAAAACCTCCTGGATTTTCTCGAGTTGCGGCAGGTGCTCTCGACTTACGACGGAGACCACGGGGACCCGCTCTGGTGGCCTCAGGAAAGGCCAGTCCCCATGCGAGTTCCTCGGGGGCCTCTCGGGATTCCTCTCCCGTCGATGCCGGGGCCTAAGACCTTGTGTGGAGTCGGGGCCGGAACCTGAGGACTCCTCTCCAGTGCTGACATGGATCTTGGGGTACTTCTGGAGTCTCCCCAGTGGAGTCAGTCCTCGTCTCGAAGGCGGGAATGCCATTGCGCTTTCCTTCAGAGCGGTAGCAGCAGTGTCACGCAGTCCGCCGCGTGGATCAAAGGATCTATGGTTTCCCTCGAGTCTTTCCCACGAGACTTTCCCACGAGGCTTTCCCACAGGGCTGTCCCACGTGCACACGTGGTGGGAGTCGATCCTCGGCTTGAACGTCAAGGCAGTGCAGGAAAAACAGCTTCCTCTGGAATGGACTGACACATCTGGGGGACTCTTGGAATGGTGGCACGACCCTGGAGTTCCTCTCGCCTTTCCTGTGGAGAGCGCCTCCTCTTGAGTTGCGACGGGAACGCCGTGAATTCTTTCCCTATGAAACAGGGAAAGGATCCCTCATCTCGAGCTAGGCGGCGGAAACGGGGCTCCCCTGGATGTGTGCGCGACCCTCGTGCTTCCTCTCGAGTGGAGACGGGTATGTCTGGGAACTTCTTGAGTTGCAGCAAGGGTGTGAAGGACCCTTTAAAAGTTCCAGTGGTTAGATGTGATTAGCCTCGAGAAGCCTCAGCGGAAATGGGCCTCATCTCGCCTGGAGGGCAAATCCTCCTGGAATTTCTCGAGTTGCGGCAGGTGCTCTGGACTTACGACGGGGACCTCAGGGACTCGCTCTGGTGGCCTCAGGAAAGGCCAGTCCCCATGCGAGTTCCTCAGGGGCCTCTCGGGATTCCTCTCCCGTCGATGCCGGGGCCTAAGACCTTGTGTGTATTCGGGGCCGGAACCTGAGGATTCCTCTCCAGTGCTGACATGGATCTTGGGGTCCTTCTGGAGTTTAACCAGCGGAGTCAGTCCTCGTCTCGAATGCGGGCATGCCCTTGCGCTTTCCTCCAGAGCGGTAGCAGCAGTGTCACGCAGTCCGCCGCTGGATAAAAGAATCTGTGGTTTTCCCTCGTGTCTTTACCACGATGCTTTCCCACGAGGCTTTCCCACAGGGCTGTCCCACGTGCACACGTGGTGGGAGTCGATCCTCGGCTTGAACGTCAAGGCAGTGCAGGGAAAACAGGTTCCTCTGGAATGGACTGACACATCTGGGGGACTCTTGGAATGGTGGCACGACCCTGGAGTTCCTCTCGCCTTTCCTGTGGAGAGCGCCTCCTCTTGAGATGCGACGGGAACCCCGGGAATTCTTTCCCTACGAAACAGGGAAAGGATCCCTCATCTCGAGCTAGGAGGCGGAAACGGGGCTCCCCTGGATGTGTGCGGGACCCCACGTGCTTCCTCTCGAGTGGAGACGGGTATGTCGGGGAACTTCTTGAGTTGCAGCAAGGGTGTGAAGGACCCTTTGAAAGTTCCAGTGCTTAGACGTGATTAGCCTCGAGAAGCCTCAGCGGAAATGGGCCTCATCACGCCAGGAGGGCAAAACCTCCTGGATTTTCTCGAGTTGCGGGAGGTGCTCTCGACTTACGACGGGGACCTCAGGGACCCGCTCTTGTGGCCTCAGGAAAGGCCAGTACCCATGCGAGTTCCTCGGGTGCCTCCTGGGATTCCCCTCCCGTCGATGCCGGGGCCTAAGACCTTGTGTGGAGTCGGGGCCGGAACCTGAGGATTCCTCTCCAGTGCTGACATGGATTTTGGGGTACTTCTGGAGTCTCCCCAGGGGAGTCAGTGCTCGTCTCGAATGCGGGCATGCACTTGTGCTTTCCTCCAGAGCGGTAGCAGCAGTGTCACGCAGTCCGCCGCGTGGATCAAAGGATCTATGGTTTTCCCTCGAGTCTTTCCCACGAGGCTTTCCCACGAGGCTTTCCCACAGGGCTGTCCCACGTGCACACGTGGTGGGAGTCGATCCTCGGCTTGAACGTCAAGGCAGTGCAGGGAAAACAGCTTCCTCTGGAATGGACTGACACATCTGGGGGACTCTTGGAATGGTGGCACGACCCTAGAGTTCCTCTCGCCTTTCCTGTGGAGAGCGCCTCCTTTTGAGATGCGACGGGAACGCCGGGAACTCTTTCCCTACAAAAGAGGGAAAGGATCCCTCATCTCGAGCTAGGAGGCGGAAACGGGTCTCCCCTGGATGTGTGCGGGACGCCACGTGCTTCCTCTCGAGTGGAGACGGGTATGTCGCGGAACTACTTGAGTTGCATCAAGGGTGTGAAGGTCCCTTTGGAAGTTCCAGTGGTTAGATGTGATTAGCCTCGGGAAGCCTCAGCGGAAATGGGCCTCATCTCTCCTAGAGGGCAAAACCTCCTGGATTTCCTCCAGTTGCGGCAGGTGCTCTCGACTTACGACTTGGACCTCAGGGACCCGCTCTGGTGGCCTCAGGAAAGGCCAGTCCCCATGCGAGTTCCTCGGGGTCTTTCGGGATTCCTCTCCCGTCGATGCCGGGGCCTAAGACCTTGTGTGGAGTCGGGGCCGGAACCTGAGGATTCCTCTCCAGTGCTGACATGGATCTTGGGGTACTTCTGGAGTCTCCCCAGGGGAGTCAGTCCTCGTCTCGAATGCGGGCATGCACTTGCGCTTTCCTCCAGAGCGGTAGCAGCAGTGTCACGCAGTCCGCCGCGTGGATCAAAGGATCTATGGTTTTCCCTCGAGTCTTTCCCGCGAGGCTTTCCCACGAGGCTTTCCCCAGGGCTGTCCCACGTGCACACGTGGTGGGAGTCGATCCTCGGCTTGAACGTCAAGGCAGTGCAGGGAAAACAGGTTCCTCTGGAATGGACTGACACATCTGGGGGACTCTTGGAATGGTGGCACGACCCTGGAGTTCCTCTCGCCTTTCCTGTGGAGAGCGCCTCCTCTTGAGATGCGACGGGAACGCCGGGAATTCTTTCCCTACGAAACAGGGAAAGGATCCCTCATCTCAAGCTAGGAGCCGGAAACGGGGCTCCCCTGGATGTGTGCCGGACCCCACGAGCTTCCTCTCGAGTGGAGACGGGTATGTCGGGGAACTTCTTGAGTTGCAGCAAGGGTGTGAAGGACCCTTAGGAAGTTCCAGTGGTTAGACGTGATTAGTCTCGAGAAGCCTCAGCGGAAATGGGCCTCATCTCGCCTGGAGGGCAAAACCTCCTGGATTTTCTCGAGTTGCGGCAGGTGCTCTCGACTTACGACGGGGACCTCAGGGACCCTCTCTGGTGGCCTCAGGAAAGGCCAGTCCCCATGCGAGTTCCTCGGGGGCCTCTCCGGATTCCTCTCCCATCGATGCCGGGGCCTAAGACCTTGTGTGGAATCGGGGCCGGAACCTGAGGATTCCTCTCCAGTGCTGACATGGATCTTGGGTTACTTGTGGTGTCTCCCCAGGGGAGTCAGTCCTCGTCTCGAATGCGGGCATGCACTTGCGCTTTCCTCCAGAGCGGTGGCAGCAGTGTCACGCAGTCCGCCGCGTGGATCAAGGATCTATGGTTTTCCCTCGAGTCTTTCCCACGAGGCTTTCCCACGAGGCTTTCCCACAGGGCTGTCCCACGTGCACACGTGGTGGTAGTCGATCCTCGGCTTGAACGTCAAGGCAGTGCAGGGAAAACAGGTTCCTTTAGAATGGACTGACACATCTGGAGGACTCTTGGAATGGTGGCACGACCCTGGAGTTCCTCTCGCCTTTCCTGTGGAGATCGCCTCCTCTTGAGTTGCGACGGGAACGCCGGGAATTCTTTCCCTACGAAACAGGAAAGGATCCCTCATCTCGAGCTAGGAGGCGGAAACGGGGCTCCCCTGGATGTGTGCGAGAACCCACGTGCTTCCTCTCGAGTGGAGACGGGTATGTCGTGGAACTTCTTGAGTTGCAGTAAGGGTGTGAAGGACCCTTTGGAAGTTCCAGTGGTTAGACGTGATTAGCCTTGAGAAGCCTCAGCGGAAATGGGCCTCATCTCGCCTGGAGGGCAAAACCTCCTGGATTTTCTCGAGTTGCGGCAGGTGCTCTCGACTTACGACGGGGACCTCAGGGACCCGCTCTGGTGGCCTCAGGAAAGGCCAGTCCCCATGCGAGTTCCTCGGGGGCCTCTCGGGATTCCTCTCCCGTCGATGCCGGGGCCTAAGACCTTGTGTGGAGTCGGGGCCGGAACCTGAGGATTCCTCTCCAGTGCTGACATCGATCTTGGGGTACTTCTGGAGTCTCCCCAGGGGAGTCAGTCCTCGTCTCGAATGCGGGCATGCACTTGCGCTTTCCTCCAGAGCGGTAGCAGCAGTGTCACGCAGTCCGCCGCGTGGATCAAAGGATCTATGGTTTTCCCTCGAGTCTTTCCCACGAGGCTTTCCCACGAGGCTTTCCCCAGGGCTGTCCCACGTGCACACGTGGTGGGAGTCGATCCTCGGCTTGAACGTCAAGGCAGTGCAGGGAAAACAGGTTCCTCTGGAATGGACTGACACATCTGGGGGACTCTTGGAATGGTGGCACGTCCCTGGAGTTCCTCTCGACTTTGCTGTGGACAGCGCCTCCTCTTGAGATGCGACGGGAACGCCGGGAATTCTTTCCCTACGAAACAGGGAAAGGATCCCTCATCTCGAGCTAGGAGGCGGAAACGGGGCTCCCCTGGATGTGTGCGGGACCCTCGTGCTTCCTCTCGAGTGGAGACGGGTATGTCGGGGAACTTCTTGAGTTGCAGCAAGGGTGAGAAGGACCCTTTGGATGTTCCAGTGGTTAGATGTGATTAGCCTCGAGAAGCCTCAGCGGAAATGGGCCTCATCTCGCCTGGAGGGCAAAACCTCCAGGATTTTCTCGAGTTGGGGCAGGTGCTCTCGAATTACGACGGGGACCTCAGGGACCCGCTCTGGTGGCCTCAGGAAAGGCCAGTCCCCATGCAAGTTCCTCGGGGGCCTCTCGGGATTCCTCTCCCGTCGATGCCGGGGCCTAAGACCTTGTGTGGAGTCGGGGCCGGAACCTGAGGATTCCTCTCCAGTGCTGACATGGATCTTGGGGTACTTCTGGAGTCTCCCCAGGGGAGTCAGTCCTCGTCTCGAATGCGGGCATGCACTTGCGCTTTCCTCCAGAGCGGTAGCAGCAGTGTCACGCAGTCCGCCGCGTGGATCAAAGGATCTATGGTTTTCCCTCGAGTCTTTCCCACCAGGTTTCCCACGAGGCTTTCCCACAGGGCTGTCCCACCTGCACACGTGGTGGGAGTCGATCATCGGCTTGAACGTCAAGGCAGTGCAGGGAAAACAGCTTACTCTGTAATGGACTGACACATCTGGGGGTCTCTTGGTATGGTGGCACGACCCTGGAGTTCCTCTCGCCTTTCCTGTGGAGAGCGCCTCCTCTTGAGATGCGACGGGAACGCCGGGAATTCTTTCCCTACGAAACAGGGAAAGGATCCGTCATCTCGAGCTAGGAGGCGGAAACGGGGCTCCCCTGGATGTGTGCGGGACCCCACGTGCTTCCTCTCGAGTGGAGACGGGTATGTCGGGGAACTTCTTGAGTTGCAGCAAGGGTGAGAAGGACCCTTTGGATGTTCCAGTGGTTAGATGTGATTAGCCTCGAGAAGCCTCAGCGGAAATGGGCCTCATCTCGCCTGGAGGGCAAAACCTCCTGGATTTTCTCGAGTTGCGGCAGGTGCTCTCGACTTATGACGGGGCCCTAGGTACCCGCTCTTGTGGCCTCAGGAAAGGCCAGTCCCCATGCGAGTTCCTCGGGGGCCTCCTGGGATTCCTCTCCCGTCGATGTCGGGGCCTAAGACCTTGTGTGGAGTCGGGGCCGGAACCTGAGGACTCCTCTCCAGTGCTGACATGGATCTTGGGGTACTTCTGGAGTCTCCCCAGTGGAGTCAGTCCTCGTCTCGAAGGCGGGAATGCCCTTGCGCTTTCCTTCAGAGCGGTGGCAGCAGTGTCACGCAGTCCGCCGCGTGGATCAAAGGATCTATGGTTTTCCCTCGAGTCTTTCCCACGAGGCTTTCCCACGAGGCTTTCCCACAGGGCTGTCCCACGTGCACACGTGGTGGGAGTCGATCCTCGGCTTGAACGTCAAGGCAGTGCAGGGAAAACAGGTTCCTTTAGAATGGACTGACACATCTGGAGGACTCTTGGAATGGTGGCACGACCCTGGAGTTCCTCTCGCCTTTCCTGTGGAGATCGCCTCCTCTTGAGTTGCGACGGGAACGCCGGGAATTCTTTCCCTACGAAACAGGAAAGGATCCCTCATCTCGAGCTAGGAGGCGGAAACGGGGCTCCCCTGGATGTGTGCGAGAACCCACGTGCTTCCTCTCGAGTGGAGACGGGTATGTCGTGGAACTTCTTGAGTTGCAGTAAGGGTGTGAAGGACCCTTTGGAAGTTCCAGTGGTTAGACGTGATTAGCCTTGAGAAGCCTCAGCGGAAATGGGCCTCATCTCGCCTGGAGGGCAAAACCTCCTGGATTTTCTCGAGTTGCGGCAGGTGCTCTCGACTTACGACGGGGACCTCAGGGACCCGCTCTGGTGGCCTCAGGAAAGGCCAGTCCCCATGCGAGTTCCTCGGGGGCCTCTCGGGATTCCACTCCCGTCGATGCCGGGGCCTAAGACCTTGTGTGGAGTCGGGGCTGGAACCTGAGGATTCCTCTCCAGTGCTGACATCGATCTTGGGGTACTTCTGGAGTCTCCCCAGGGGAGTCAGTCCTCGTCTCGAATGCGGGCATGCACTTGCGCTTTCCTCCAGAGCGGTAGCAGCAGTGTCACGCAGTCCGCCGCGTGGATCAAAGGATCTATGGTTTTCCCTCGAGTCTTTCCCACGAGGCTTTCCCACGAGGCTTTCCCCAGGGCTGTCCCACGTGCACACGTGGTGGGAGTCGATCCTCGGCTTGAACGTCAAGGCAGTGCAGGGAAAACAGGTTCCTCTGGAATGGACTGACACATCTGGGGGACTCTTGGAATGGTGGCACGTCCCTGGAGTTCCTCTCGACTTTGCTGTGGACAGCGCCTCCTCTTGAGATGCGACGGGAACGCCGGGAATTCTTTCCCTACGAAACAGGGAAAGGATCCCTCATCTCGAGCTAGGAGGCGGAAACGGGGCTCCCCTGGATGTGTGCGGGACCCTCGTGCTTCCTCTCGAGTGGAGACGGGTATGTCGGGGAACTTCTTGAGTTGCAGCAAGGGTGAGAAGGACCCTTTGGATGTTCCAGTGGTTAGATGTGATTAGCCTCGAGAAGCCTCAGCGGAAATGGGCCTCATCTCGCCTGGAGGGCAAAACCTCCAGGATTTTCTCGAGTTGGGGCAGGTGCTCTCGAATTACGACGGGGACCTCAGGGACCCGCTCTGGTGGCCTCAGGAAAGGCCAGTCCCCATGCAAGTTCCTCGGGGGCCTCTCGGGATTCCTCTCCCGTCGATGCCGGGGCCTAAGACCTTGTGTGGAGTAGGGGCCGGAACCTGAGGATTCCTCTCCAGTGCTGACATGGATCTTGGGGTACTTCTGGAGTCTCCCCAGGGGAGTCAGTCCTCGTCTCGAATGCGGGCATGCACTTGCGCTTTCCTCCAGAGCGGTAGCAGCAGTGTCACGCAGTCCGCCGCGTGGATCAAAGGATCTATGGTTTTCCCTCGAGTCTTTCCCACGAGGTTTCCCACGAGGCTTTCCCACAGGGCTGTCCCACGTGCACACGTGGTGGGAGTCGATCATCGGCTTGAACGTCAAGGCAGTGCAGGGAAAACAGCTTACTCTGTAATGGACTGACACATCTGGGGGTCTCTTGGTATGGTGGCACGACCCTGGAGTTCCTCTCGCCTTTCCTGTGGAGAGCGCCTCCTCTTGAGATGCGACGGGAACGCCGGGAATTCTTTCCCTACGAAACAGGGAAAGGATCCCTCATCTCGAGCTAGGAGGCGGAAACGGGGCTCCCCTGGATGTGTGCGGGACCCCACGTGCTTCCTCTCGAGTGGAGACGGGTATGTCGGGGAACTTCTTGAGTTGCAGCAAGGGTGAGAAGGACCCTTTGGATGTTCCAGTGGTTAGATGTGATTAGCCTCGAGAAGCCTCAGCGGAAATGGGCCTCATCTCGCCTGGAGGGCAAAACCTCCTGGATTTTCTCGAGTTGCGGCAGGTGCTCTCGACTTATGACGGGGCCCTAGGTACCCGCTCTTGTGGCCTCAGGAAAGGCCAGTCCCCATGCGAGTTCCTCGGGGGCCTCCTGGGATTCCTCTCCCGTCGATGTCGGGGCCTAAGACCTTGTGTGGAGTCGGGGCCGGAACCTGAGGACTCCTCTCCAGTGCTGACATGGATCTTGGGGTACTTCTGGAGTCTCCCCAGTGGAGTCAGTCCTCGTCTCGAAGGCGGGAATGCCCTTGCGCTTTCCTTCAGAGCGGTAGCAGCAGTGTCACGCAGTCCGCCGCGTGGATCAAAGGATCTATGGTTTCCCTCGAGTCTTTCCCACGAGGCTTTCCCACGAGGCTTTCCCACAGGGCTGTCCCACGTGCACACGTGGTGGGAGTCGATCCTCGGCTTGAACGTCAAGGCAGTGCAGGAAAAACAGCTTCCTCTGGAATGGACTGACACATCTGGGGGACTCTTGGAATGGTGGCACGACCCTAGAGTTCCTCTCGCCTTTCCTGTGGAGAGCGCCTCCTCTTGAAATGCGACGGGAACGCCGTGAATTCTTTCCCTATGAAACAGGGAAAGGATCCCTCATCTCGAGCTAGGCGGCGGAAACGGGGCTCCCCTGGATGTGTGCGCGACCCTCGTGCTTCCTCTCGAGTGGAGACGGGTATGTCTGGGAACTTCTTGAGTTGCAGCAAGGGTGTGAAGGACCCTTTAGAAGTTCCAGTGGTTAGATGTGATTAGCCTCGAGAAGCCTCAGCGGAAATGGGCCTCATCTCGCCTGGAGGGCAAAACCTCCTGGAATTTCTCGAGTTGCGGCAGGTGCTCTGGACATACGACGGGGACCTCAGGGACTCGCTCTGGTGGCCTCAGGAAAGGCCAATCCCCATGCGAGTTCCTCAGGGGCCTCTCGGGATTCCTCTCCCGTCGATGCCGGGGCCTAAGACCTTGTGTGTATTCGGGGCCGGAACCTGAGGATTCCTCTCCAGTGCTGACATGGATCTTGGGGTCCTTCTGGAGTTTAACCAGCGGAGTCAGTCCTCGTCTCGAATGCGGGCATGCCCTTGCGCTTTCCTCCAGAGCGGTAGCAGCAGTGTCACGCACTCCGCCGCTGGATAAAAGAATCTGTGGTTTTCCCTCGTGTCTTTACCACGATGCTTTCCCACGAGGCTTTCCCACAGGGCTGTCCCACGTGCACACGTGGTGGGAGTCGATCCTCGGCTTGAACGTCAAGGCAGTGCAGGGAAAACAGGTTCCTCTGGAATGGACTGACACATCTGGGGGACTCTTGGAATGGTGGCACGACCCTGGAGTTCCTCTCGCCTTTCCTGTGGAGAGCGCCTCCTCTTGAGATGCGACGGGAACGCCGGGAATTCTTTCCCTAGGAAACAGGGAAAGGATCCCTCATCTCGAGCTAGGAGGCGGAAACGGGGCTCCCCTGGATGTGTGCGGGACCCCACGTGCTTCCTCTCGAGTGGAGACGGGTATGTCGGGGAACTTCTTGAGTTGCAGCAAGGGTGTGAAGGACCCTTTGGAAGTTCCAGTGCTTAGACGTGATTAGCCTCGAGAAGCCTCAGCGGAAATGGGCCTCATCACGCCAGGAGGGCAAAACCTCCTGGATTTTCTCGAGTTGCGGGAGGTGCTCTCGACTTACGACGGGGACCTCAGGGACCCGCTCTTGTGGCCTCAGGAAAGGCCAGTACCCATGCGAGTTCCTCGGGTGCCTCCTGGGATTCCCCTCCCGTCGATGCCGGGGCCTAAGACCTTGTGTGGAGTCGGGGCCGGAACCTGAGGATTCCTCTCCAGTGCTGACATGGATCTTGGGGTACTTCTGGAGTCTCCCCAGGGGAGTCAGTGCTCGTCTCGAATGCGGGCATGCACTTGCGCTTTCCTCCAGAGCGGTAGCAGCAGTGTCACGCAGTCCGCCGCGTGGATCAAAGGATCTATGGTTTTCCCTCGAGTCTTTCCCACGAGGCTTTCCCACGAGGCTTTCCCACAGGGCTGTCCCACGTGCACACGTGGTGGGAGTCGATCCTCGGCTTGAACGTCAAGGCAGTGCAGGGAAAACAGCTTCCTCTGGAATGGACTGACACATCTGGGGGACTCTTGGAATGGTGGCACGACCCTAGAGTTCCTCTCGCCTTTCCTGTGGAGAGCGCCTCCTTTTGAGATGCGACGGGAACGCCGGGAACTCTTTCCCTACAAAAGAGGGAAAGGATCCCTCATCTCGAGCTAGGAGGCGGAAACGGGTCTCCCCTGGATGTGTGCGGGACGCCACGTGCTTCCTCTCGAGTGGAGACGGGTATGTCGCGGAACTACTTGAGTTGCATCAAGGGTGTGAAGGTCCCTTTGGAAGTTCCAGTGGTTAGATGTGATTAGCCTCGGGAAGCCTCAGCGGAAATGGGCCTCATCTCTCCTAGAGGGCAAAACCTCCTGGATTTCCTCCAGTTGCGGCAGGTGCTCTCGACTTACGACTTGGACCTCAGGGACCCGCTCTGGTGGCCTCAGGAAAGGCCACTCCCCATGCGAGTTCCTCGGGGGCCTTTCGGGATTCCTCTCCCGTCGATGCCGGGGCCTAAGACCTTGTGTGGAGTCGGGGCCGGAACCTGAGGATTCCTCTCCAGTGCTGACATGGATCTTGGGGTACTTCTGGAGTCTCCCCAGGGGAGTCAGTCCTCGTCTCGAATGCGGGCATGCACTTGCGCTTTCCTCCAGAGCGGTAGCAGCAGTGTCACGCAGTCCGCCGCGTGGATCAAAGGATCTATGGTTTTCCCTCGAGTCTTTCCCGCGAGGCTTTCCCACGAGGCTTTCCCCAGGGCTGTCCCACGTGCACACGTGGTGGGAGTCGATCCTCGGCTTGAACGTCAAGGCAGTGCAGGGAAAACAGGTTCCTCTGGAATGGACTGACACATCTGGGGGACTCTTGGAATGGTGGCACGACCCTGGAGTTCCTCTCGCCTTTCCTGTGGAGAGCGCCTCCTCTTGAGATGCGACGGGAACGCCGGGAATTCTTTCCCTACGAAACAGGGAAAGGATCCCTCATCTCAAGCTAGGAGCCGGAAACGGGGCTCCCCTGGATGTGTGCCGCACCCCACGAGCTTCCTCTCGAGTGGAGACGGGTATGTCGGGGAACTTCTTGAGTTGCAGCAAGGGTGTGAAGGACCCTTAGGAAGTTCCAGTGGTTAGACGTGATTAGTCTCGAGAAGCCTCAGCGGAAATGGGCCTCATCTCGCCTGGAGGGCAAAACCTCCTGGATTTTCTCGAGTTGCGGCAGGTGCTCTCGACTTACGACGGGGACCTCAGGGACCCTCTCTGGTGGCCTCAGGAAAGGCCAGTCCCCATGCGAGTTCCTCGGGGGCCTCTCCGGATTCCTCTCCCATCGATGCCGGGGCCTAAGACCTTGTGTGGAATCGGGGCCGGAACCTGAGGATTCCTCTCCAGTGCTGACATGGATCTTGGGTTACTTGTGGTGTCTCCCCAGGGGAGTCAGTCCTCGTCTCGAATGCGGGCATGCACTTGCGCTTTCCTCCAGAGCGGTGGCAGCAGTGTCATGCAGTCCGCCGCGTGGATCAAAGGATCTATGGTTTTCCCTCGAGTCTTTCCCACGAGGCTTTCCCACGAGGCTTTCCCACAGGGCTGTCCCACGTGCACACGTGGTGGGAGTCGATCCTCGGCTTGAACGTCAAGGCAGTGCAGGGAAAACAGGTTCCTTTAGAATGGACTGACACATCTGGAGGACTCTTGGAATGGTGGCACGACCCTGGAGTTCCTCTCGCCTTTCCTGTGGAGATCGCCTCCTCTTGAGGTGCGACGGGAACGCCGGGAATTCTTTCCCTACGAAACAGGGAAAGGATCCCTCATCTCGAGCTAGGAGTCGGAAACGGGGCTCCCCTGGATGTGTGCGAGAACCCACGTGCTTCCTCTCGAGTGGAGACGGGTATGTCGTGGAACTTCTTGAGTTGCAGTAAGGGTGTGAAGGACCCTTTGGAAGTTCCAGTGGTTAGACGTGATTAGCCTTGAGAAGCCTCAGCGGAAATGGGCCTCATCTCGCCTGGAGGGCAAAACCTCCTGGATTTTCTCGAGTTGCGGCAGGTGCTCTCGACTTACGACGGGGACCTCAGGGACCCGCTCTGGTGGCCTCAGGAAAGGCCAGTCCCCATGCGAGTTCCTCGGGGGCCTCTCGGGATTCCTCTCCCGTCGATGCCGGGGCCTAAGACCTTGTGTGGAGTCGGGGCCGGAACCTGAGGATTCCTCTCCAGTGCTGACATCGATCTTGGGGTACTTCTGGAGTCTCCCCAGGGGAGTCAGTCCTCGTCTCGAATGCGGGCATGCACTTGCGCTTTCCTCCAGAGCGGTAGCAGCAGTGTCACGCAGTCCGCCGCGTGGATCAAAGGATCTATGGTTTTCCCTCGAGTCTTTCCCACGAGGCTTTCCCACGAGGCTTTCCCCAGGGCTGTCCCACGTGCACACGTGGTGGGAGTCGATCCTCGGCTTGAACGTCAAGGCAGTGCAGGGAAAACAGGTTCCTCTGGAATGGACTGACACATCTGGGGGACTCTTGGAATGGTGGCACGTCCCTGGAGTTCCTCTCGCCTTTCCTGTGGAGAGCGCCTCCTCTTGAGATGCGACGGGAACGCCGGGAATTCTTTCCCTACGAAACAGGGAAAGGATCCCTCATCTCGAGCTAGGAGGCGGAAACGGGGCTCCCCTGGATGTGTGCGGGACCCTCGTGCTTCCTCTCTTGTGGAGACGGGTATGTCGGGGAACTTCTTGAGTTGCAGCAAGGGTGAGAAGGACCCTTTGGATGTTCCAGTGGTTAGATGTGATTAGCCTCGAGAAGCCTCAGCGGAAATGGGCCTCATCTCGCCTGGAGGGCAAAACCTCCTGGATTTTCTCGAGTTGCGGCAGGTGCTCTCGACTTACGACGGGGACCTCAGGGACCCGCTCTGGTGGCCTCAGGAAAGGCCAGTCCCCATGCAAGTTCCTCGGGGGCCTCTCGGGATTCCTCTCCCGTCGATGCCGGGGCCTAAGACCTTGTGTGGAGTCGGGGCCGGAACCTGAGGATTCCTCTCCAGTGGTGACATGGATCTTGGGGTACTTCTGGAGTCTCCCCAGGGGAGTCAGTCCTCGTCTCGAATGCGGGCATGCACTTGCGCTTTCCTCCAGAGCGGTAGCAGCAGTGTCACGCAGTCCGCCGCGTGGATCAAAGGATCTATGGTTTTCCCTCGAGTCTTTCCCACGAGGTTTCCCACAAGGCTTTCCCACAGGGCTGTCCCACGTGCACACGTGGTGGGAGTCGATCATCGGCTTGAACGTCAAGGCAGTGCAGGGAAAACAGCTTACTCTGTAATGGACTGACACATCTGGGGGTCTCTTGGTATGGTGGCACGACCCTGGAGTTCCTCTCGCCTTTCCTGTGGAGAGCGCCTCCTCTTGAGATGCGACGGGAACGCCGGGAATTCTTTCCCTACGAAACAGGGAAAGGATCCGTCATCTCGAGCTAGGAGGCGGAAACGGGGCTCCCCTGGATGTGTGCGGGACCCCACGTGCTTCCTCTCGAGTGGAGACGGGTATGTCGGGGAACTTCTTGAGTTGCAGCAAGGGTGAGAAGGACCCTTTGGATGTTCCAGTGGTTAGATGTGATTAGCCTCGAGAAGCCTCAGCGGAAATGGGCCTCATCTCGCCTGGAGGGCAAAACCTCCTGGATTTTCTCGAGTTGCGGCAGGTGCTCTCGACTTATGACGGGGCCCTAGGTACCCGCTCTTGTGGCCTCAGGAAAGGCCAGTCCCCATGCGAGTTCCTCGGGGGCCTCCTGGGATTCCTCTCCCGTCGATGCCGGGGCCTAAGACCTTGTGTGTAGTCGGGGCCGGAACCTGAGGATTCCTCTCCAGTGCTGACATGGATCTTGGGGTACTTCTGGAGTCTCCCCAGGGGAGTCAGTCCTCGTCTCGAATGCGGGCATGCACTTGCGCTTTCCTCCAGAGCGGTAGCAGCAGTGTCACGCAGTCCGCCGCGTGGATCAAAGGATCTATGGTTTTCCCTCGAGTCTTTCCCACGAGGCTTTTCCACGAGGCTTTCCCCAGGGCTGTCCCACGTGCACACGTGGTGGGAGTCGATCCTCGGCTTGAACGTCAAGGCAGTGCAGGGAAAACAGGTTCCTCTGGAATGGACTGACACATCTGGGGGACTCTTGGAATGGTGGCACGACCCTGGAGTTCCTCTCGCCTTTCCTGTGGAGAGCGCCTCCTCTTGAGATGCGACGGGAACGCCGGGAATTCTTTCCCTACGAAACAGGGAAAGGATCCCTCATCTCAAGCTAGGAGCCGGAAACGGGGCTCCCCTGGATGTGTGCCGGACCCCACGAGCTTCCTCTCGAGTGGAGACGGGTATGTCGGGGAACTTCTTGAGTTGCAGCAAGGGTGTGAAGGACCCTTAGGAAGTTCCAGTGGTTAGACGTGATTAGTCTCCAGAAGCCTCAGCGGAAATGGGCCTCATCTCGCCTGGAGGGCAAAACCTCCTGGATTTTCTCGAGTTGCGGCAGGTGCTCTCGACTTACGACGGGGACCTCAGGGACCCTCTCTGGTGGCCTCAGGAAAGGCCAGTCCCCATGCGAGTTCCTCGGGGGCCTCTCCGGATTCCTCTCCCATCGATGCCGGGGCCTAAGACCTTGTGTGGAATCGGGGCCGGAACCTGAGGATTCCTCTCCAGTGCTGACATGGATCTTGGGTTACTTCTGGAGTCTCCCCAGGGGAGTCAGTCCTCGTCTCGAATGCGGGCATGCACTTGCGCTTTCCTCCAGAGCGGTGGCGGCAGTGTCACGCAGTCCGCCGCGTGGATCAAAGGATCTATGGTTTTCCCTCGAGTCTTTCCCACGAGGCTTTCCCACGAGGCTTTCCCACAGGGCTGTCCCACGTGCACACGTGGTGGGAGTCGATCCTCGGCTTGAACGTCAAGGCAGTGCAGGGAAAACAGGTTCCTCTGGAATGGACTGACACATCGGGGGACTCTTGGAATGGTGGCACGACCCTGGAGTTCCTCTCGCCTTTCCTGTGAAGAGCGCCTCCTCTTGAGATGCGACGGGAACGCCGGGAATTCTTTCCCTAGGAAACAGGGAAAGGATCCCTCATCTCGAGCTAGGAGGCGGAAACGGGGCTCCCCTGGGTGTGTGCGGGACCCTCGTGCTTCCTCTCGAGTGGAGACGGGTATGTCAGGGAACTTCTTGAGTTGCAGCAAGGGTGAGAAGGACCCTTTGGATGTTCCAGTGGTTAGATGTGATTAGCCTCGAGAAGCCTCAGCGGAAATGGGCCTCATCTCGCCTGGAGGGCAAAACCTCCTGGATTTTCTCGAGTTGCGGCAGGGGCTCTCGACTTACGACGGGGACCTCAGGGACCCGCTCTGGTGGCCTCAGGAAAGGCCAGTCCCCATGCGAGTTCCTCGGGAGCCTCTCGGGATTCCTCTCCCGTCGATGCCGGGGCCTAAGACCTTGTGTGGAGTCGGGGCTGGAACCTGAGGATTCCTCTCCAGTGCTGACATGGATCTTGGGGTACTTCTGGAGTCTCCCCAGGGGAGTCAGTCCTCGTCTCGAATGTGGGCATGCACTTGCGCTTTCCTCCAGAGCGGTAGCAGCAGTGTCACGCAGTCCGCCGCGTGGATCAATGGATCTATGGTTTTCCCTCGAGTCTTTCCCACGAGGCTTTCCCACGAGGCTTTCCCACAGGGCTGTCCCAAGTGCACACGTGGTGGGAGTCGATCCTCGGCTTGAACGTCAAGGCAGTGCAGGGAAAACAGCTTCCTCTGTAATGGACTGACACATCTGGGGGTCTCTTGGAATGGTGGCACGACCCTTGAGTTCCTCTCGCCTTTCCTGTGGAGAGCGCCTCCTCTTGAGATGCGACGGGAACGCCGGGAATTCTTTCCCTACGAAACAGGGAAAGGATCCCTCATCTCGAGCTAGGAGGCGGAAACGGGGCTCCCCTGGATGTGTGCGGGACCCCAAGTGCTTCCTCTCGATTGGAGACGGGTATGTCGGGGAACTTCTTGAGTTGCAGCAAGGGTGTGAAGGACACTTTGGAAGTTCCAGTGGTTAGATGTGATTAGCCTCGAGAAGCCTCAGTGGAAATGGGCCTCATCTCGCCTGGAGGGCAAAACCTCCTGGATTTTCTCGAGTTGGGGCAGGTTCTCTCGACTTACGACGGGGACCTCAGGGACCCGCTCTGGAGTCCTCAGGAAAGGCCAGTCCCTATGCGAGTTCCTCCAGGGCCTCTCGGGTTCCTCTCCCGTGGATGCCGGGGCCTAAGACCTTGTGTGGAGTCGGGGCCGGAACCTGAGGATTCCTCTCCAGTGCTGACATGGATCCTGGGGTAATTCTGGAGTCTCCCCAGGGGAGTCAGTCCTCGTCTCGAATGCGGGCATGCACTTGCGCTTTCCTCCAGAGTGGTAGCAGCAGTGTCACGCAGTCCGCCGCGTGGATCAAAGGATCTATGGTTTTCCCTCGAGTCTTTCCCATGAGGCTTTCCCACGAGGCTTTCCCACAGGGCTGTCCCAAGTGCACACGTGGTGGGAGTCGATCCTCGGCTTGAACGTCAAGGCAGTGCAGGGAAAACAGGTTCCTCTGGAATGGACTGACCCATCTGGGGGACTCTTGGAATGGTGCACGACCCTGCAGTTCCTCTCGCCTTTCCTGTGGAGAGCGCCTCCTCTTGAGATGCGACGGGAACGCCGGGAATTCTTTCCCTAAGAAACAGGGAAAGGATGACCTCATCTCGAGCTAGGAGGCGGAAACGGGGCTCCCCTGGATGTGTGCGGACCCTCGTGCTTCCTCTCTTGTGGAGACGGGTATGTCGGGGAACTTCTTGAGTTGCAGCAAGGGTGTGAAGGACCCTTTGGAAGTTCCAGTGGTTAGACGTGATTAGCCTCGAGAAGCCTCAGCGGAAATGGGCCTCATCTCGCCTGGAGGGCAAAACCTCCTGGATTTCCTCGAGTTGCGGCAGGTGCTCTCGACTTACGACGGGGACCTCAGGGACCCGCTCTGGTGGCCTCAGGAAAGGCCAGTCCCCATGCGAGTTCCTCGGGGGCCTCTCGGGATTCCTCTCCCGTCGATGCCGGGGCCTAAGACCTTTGTGGATTCGGGGCCGGAACCTGAGGATTTCTCTCCAGTGCTGACATGATCTTGGGGTACTTCTGGAGTCTCCCCAGGGGAGTCAGTCCTCGTCTCGAATGCGGGCATGCACTTGCGCTTTCCTCCAGAGCGGTAGCAGCAGTGTCACGCAGTCCGCCGCGTGGATCAAAGGATCTATGGTTTTCCCTCGAGTCTTTCCCACGAGGCTTTCCCACGAGGCTTTCCCACAGGTCTGTCCCACGTGCACACGTGGTGGGAGTCGATCCTCGGCTTGAACGTCAAGGCAGTGCAGGGAAAACAGGTTCCTCTAGAATGGACTGACACATCTGGGGGACTCTTGGAATGGTGGCACGACCCTGGAGTTCCTCTCGCCTTTCCTGTGGAGAGGGCCTCCTCTTGAGATGCGACGGGAACGCCTGGAATTCTTTCCCCAAGAAACAGGGAAAGGATCACACATCTCGAGCTAGGAGGCGGAAACGGGGCTCCCCTGGATGTGTGTGAGACCCCACGTGCTTCCTCTCGAGTGGAGACGGGTATGTCGGGGAACTTCTTGAGGTGCAGTCAGGGTGTGAAGGACACTTTGGAAGTTCCAGTGGTTAGATGTGATTAGCTTCGAGAAGCCTCAGCGGAAATGGGCCTCATCTCGCCTGGAGGGCAAAACCTCCTGGATTTTCTCGAGTTGCGGCAGGTGCTCTCGACTTACGACGGGGACCTCAGGGACCCGCTCTGGTGGCCTCAGGAAAGGCCAGTCCCCATGCGAGTTCCTCGGGGGCCTCTCGGGATTCCTCTCCCGTCGATGCCGGGGCCTAAGACCTTGTGTGGAGTCGGGGCCGGAACCTGAGGTGTCCTCTCCAGTGCTGACATGGATCTTGGGGTACTTCTGGAGTCTCCCCAGGGGAGTCAGTCCTCTTCTCGAATGCGGGCATGCACTTGCGCTTTCCTCCAGAGCGGTAGCAGCAGTGTCACGCAGTCCGCCGCATGGATCAAAGGATCTATGGTTTTCCCTCGAGTCTTTCCCACGAGGCTTTCCCACGAGGTTTTCCCACAGGGCTGTCCCACGTGCACACGTGGTGGGATTCGATCCTCGGCTTGAACGTCAAGGCAGTGCCGGGAAAACAGGTTCCTCTGGAATGGACTGACACATCTGGGGGTCTCTTGGAATGGTGCCACGACCCTGGAGTTCCTCTCGCCTTTCCTGTGGAGAGCGCCTCCTCTTGAGATGCGACGGGAACGCCGGAATTCTTTCCCTACGAAACAGGGAAAGGATCCCTCATCTCGAGCTAGGAGGTCGAAACGGGGCTCCCCTGGATGTGTGCGGGACCCCACGTGCTTCCTCTCGAGTGGAGACGGGTATGTCGGGGAACTTCTTGAGTTGCAGCAAGGGTGTGAAGGACACTTTGGAAGTTCCAGTGGTTAGACGTGATTAGCCTCGAGAAGCCTCAGCGGAAATGGGCCTCATCTCGCCTGGAGGGCAAAACCTCCTGGATTTTTTCGAGTTGCGGCAGGTGCTCTCGACTTACGACGGGGACCTCAGGGACCGGCTCTGGTGGCCTCAGGAAAGGCCAGTCCCCATGCGAGTTCCACGGGGGCCTCTCGGGATTCCTCTCCCGTCGATGCCGGGGCCTAAGACCTTGTGTGGAGTCGGGGCCGGAACCTGAGGAGTCCTCTCCAGTGCTGACATGGATCTTGGGGTACTTCTGGAGTCTCCCCAGGGGAGTCAGTCCTCGTCTCGAATGCGGGCATGCACTTGCGCTTTCCTCCAGAGCGGTAGCAGCAGTGTCACGCAGTCCGCCGCGTGGATCAAAGGATCTATGGTTTTCCCTCGAGTCTTTCCCACGAGGCTTTCCCACGAGGCTTTCCCCAGGGCTGTCCCACGTGCACACGTGGTGGGAGTCGATCATCGGCTTGAACGTCAAGGCAGTGCAGGGAAAACAGGTTCCTCTGGAATGGACTGACACATCTGGGGGACTCTTGGAATGGTGGCACGTCCCTGGAGTTCCTCTCGCCTTTCCTGTGGAGAGCGCCTCCTCTTGAGATGCGACGGGAACGCCGGGAATTCTTTCCCTACGAAACAGGGAAAGAATCCCTCATCTCGAGCTAGGAGGCGGAAACGGGGCTCCCCTGGATGTGTGCGGGACCCTCGTGCTTCCTCTCGAGTGGAGACGGGTATGTCGGGGAACTTCTTGAGTTGCAGCAAGGGTGAGAAGGACCCTTTGGATGTTCCAGTGGTTAGATGTGATTAGCCTCGAGAAGCCTCAGCGGAAATGGGCCTCATCTCGCCTGGAGGGCAAAACCTCCTGGATTTTCTCGAGTTGCGGCAGGTGCTCTCGACTTATGACGGGGCCCTAGGTACCCGCTCTTGTGGCCTCAGGAAAGGCCAGTCCCCATGCGAGTTCCTCGGGGGCCTCCTGGGATTCCTCTCCCGTCGATGCCGGGGCCTAAGACCTTGTGTGTAGTCGGGGCCGGAACCTGAGGATTCCTCTCCAGTGCTGACATGGATCTTGGGGTACTTCTGGAGTCTCCCCAGGGGAGTCAGTCCTCGTCTCGAATGCGGGCATGCACTTGCGCTTTCCTCCAGAGCGGTAGCAGCAGTGTCACGCAGTCCGCCGCGTGGATCAAAGGATCTATGGTTTTCCCTCGAGTCTTTCCCACGAGGCTTTCCCACGAGGCTTTCCCCAGGGCTGTCCCACGTGCACACGTGGTGGGAGTCGATCCTCGGCTTGAACGTCAAGGCAGTGCAGGGAAAACAGGTTCCTCTGGAATGGACTGACACATCTGGGGGACTCTTGGAATGGTGGCACGACCCTGGAGTTCCTCTCGCCTTTCCTGTGGAGAGCGCCTCCTCTTGAGATGCGACGGGAACGCCGGGAATTCTTTCCCTACGAAACAGGGAAAGGATCCCTCATCTCAAGCTAGGAGCCGGAAACGGGGCTCCCCTGGATGTGTGCCGGACCCCACGAGCTTCCTCTCGAGTGGAGACGGGTATGTCGGGGAACTTCTTGAGTTGCAGCAAGGGTGTGAAGGACCCTTAGGAAGTTCCAGTGGTTAGACGTGATTAGTCTCCAGAAGCCTCAGCGGAAATGGGCCTCATCTCGCCTGGAGGGCAAAACCTCCTGGATTTTCTCGAGTTGCGGCAGGTGCTCTCGACTTACGACGGGGACCTCAGGGACCCTCTCTGGTGGCCTCAGGAAAGGCCAGTCCCCATGCGAGTTCCTCGGGGGCCTCTCCGGATTCCTCTCCCATCGATGCCGGGGCCTAAGACCTTGTGTGGAATCGGGGCCGGAACCTGAGGATTCCTCTCCAGTGCTGACATGGATCTTGGGTTACTTCTGGAGTCTCCCCAGGGGAGTCAGTCCTCGTCTCGAATGCGGGCATGCACTTGCGCTTTCCTCCAGAGCGGTGGCGGCAGTGTCACGCAGTCTGCCGCGTGGATCAAAGGATCTATGGTTTTCCCTCGAGTCTTTCCCACGAGGCTTTCCCACGAGGCTTTCCCACAGGGCTGTCCCACGTGCACACGTGGTGGGAGTCGATCCTCGGCTTGAACGTCAAGGCAGTGCAGGGAAAACAGGTTCCTCTGGAATGGACTGACACATCTGGGGGACTCTTGGAATGGTGGCACGACCCTGGAGTTCCTCTCGCCTTTCCTGTGAAGAGCGCCTCCTCTTGAGATGCGACGGGAACGCCGGGAATTCTTTCCCTAGGAAACAGGGAAAGGATCCCTCATCTCGAGCTAGGAGGCGGAAACGGGGCTCCCCTGGGTGTGTGCGGGACCCTCGTGCTTCCTCTCGAGTGGAGACGGGTATGTCAGGGAACTTCTTGAGTTGCAGCAAGGGTGAGAAGGACCCTTTGGATGTTCCAGTGGTTAGATGTGATTAGCCTCGAGAAGCCTCAGCGGAAATGGGCCTCATCTCGCCTGGAGGGCAAAACCTCCTGGATTTTCTCGAGTTGCGGCAGGGGCTCTCGACTTACGACGGGGACCTCAGGGACCCGCTCTGGTGGCCTCAGGAAAGGCCAGTCCCCATGCGAGTTCCTCGGGAGCCTCTCGGGATTCCTCTCCCGTCGATGCCGGGGCCTAAGACCTTGTGTGGAGTCGGGGCCGGAACCTGAGGATTCCTCTCCAGTGCTGACATGGATCTTGGGGTACTTCTGGAGTCTCCCCAGGGGAGTCAGTCCTCGTCTCGAATGTGGGCATGCACTTGCGCTTTCCTCCAGAGCGGTAGCAGCAGTGTCACGCAGTCCGCCGCGTGGATCAATGGATCTATGGTTTTCCCTCGAGTCTTTCCCACGAGGCTTTCCCACGAGGCTTTCCCACAGGGCTGTCCCAAGTGCACACGTGGTGGGAGTCGATCCTCGGCTTGAACGTCAAGGCAGTGCAGGGAAAACAGCTTCCTCTGTAATGGACTGACACATCTGGGGGTCTCTTGGAATGGTGGCACGACCCTTGAGTTCCTCTCGCCTTTCCTGTGGAGAGCGCCTCCTCTTGAGATGCGACGGGAACGCCGGGAATTCTTTCCCTACGAAACAGGGAAAGGATCCCTCATCTCGAGCTAGGAGGCGGAAACGGGGCTCCCCTGGATGTGTGCGGGACCCCAAGTGCTTCCTCTCGAGTGGAGACGGGTATGTCGGGGAACTTCTTGAGTTGCAGCAAGGGTGTGAAGGACACTTTGGAAGTTCCAGTGGTTAGATGTGATTAGCCTCGAGAAGCCTCAGTGGAAATGGGCCTCATCTCGCCTGGAGGGCAAAACCTCCTGGATTTTCTCGAGTTGGGGCAGGTTCTCTCGACTTACGACGGGGACCTCAGGGACCCGCTCTGGAGTCCTCAGGAAAGGCCAGTCCCTATGCGAGTTCCTCCAGGGCCTCTCGGGTTCCTCTCCCGTGGATGCCGGGGCCTAAGACCTTGTGTGGAGTCGGGGCCGGAACCTGAGGATTCCTCTCCAGTGCTGACATGGATCCTGGGGTAATTCTGCAGTCTCCCCAGGGGAGTCAGTCCTCGTCTCGAATGCGGGCATGAACTTGCACTTTCCTCCAGAGTGGTAGCAGCAGTGTCACGCAGTCCGCCGTGTGGATCAAAGGATCTATGGTTTTCCCTCGAGTCTTTCCCATGAGGCTTTCCCACGAGGCTTTCCCACAGGGCTGTCCCAAGTGCACACGTGGTGGGAGTCGATCCTCGGCTTGAACGTCAAGGCAGTGCAGGGAAAACAGGTTCCTCTGGAATGGACTGACCCATCTGGGGGACTCTTGGAATGGTGCACGACCCTGGAGTTCCTCTCGCCTTTCCTGTGGAGAGCGCCTCCTCTTGAGATGCGACGGGAACGCCGGGAATTCTTTCCCTAAGAAACAGGGAAAGGATGACCTCATCTCGAGCTAGGAGGCGGAAACGGGGCTCCCCTGGATGTGTGCGGACCCTCGTGCTTCCTCTCTTGTGGAGACGGGTCTGTCGGGGAACTTCTTGAGTTGCAGCAAGGGTGTGAAGGACCCTTTGGAAGTTCCAGTGGTTAGACGTGATTAGCCTCGAGAAGCCTCAGCGGAAATGGGCCTCATCTCGCCTGGAGGGCAAAACCTCCTGGATTTTCTCGAGTTGCGGCAGGTGCTCTCGACTTACGACGGGGACCTCAGGGACCCGCTCTGGTGGCCTCAGGAAAGGCCAGTCCCCATGCGAGTTCCTCGGGGGCCTCTCGGGATTCCTCTCCCGTCGATGCCGGGGCCTAAGACCTTGTGTGGAGTCGTGGCCGGAACCTGAGGAGTCCTCTCCAGTGCTGACATTGATCTTGGGGTACTTCTGGAGTCTCCCCAGGGGAGTCAGTCCTCGTCTCGAATGCGGGCATGCACTTGCCCTTTCCTCCAGAGCGGTAGCAGCAGTGTCACGCAGTCCGCCGCATGGATCAAAGGATCTATGGTTTTCCCTCGAGTCTTTCCCACGAGGCTTTCCCACGAGGCTTTCCCACAGGGCTGTCCCACGTGCACACGTGGTGGGATTCGATCCTCGGCTTGAACGTCAAGGCAGTGCCGGGAAAACAGGTTCCTCTGGAATGGACTGACACATCTGGGGGTCTCTTGGAATGGTGCCACGACCCTGGAGTTCCTCTCGCCTTTCCTGTGGAGAGCGCCTCCTCTTGAGATGCGACGGGAACGCCGGAATTCTTTCCCTACGAAACAGGGAAAGGATCCCTCATCTCGAGCTAGGAGGTCGAAACGGGGCTCCCCTGGATGTGTGCGGTACCCCACGTGCTTCCTCTCGAGTGGAGACGGGTATGTCGGGGAACTTCTTGAGTTGCAGCAAGGGTGTGAAGGACACTTTGGAAGTTCCAGTGGTTAGACGTGATTAGCCTCGAGAAGCCTCAGCGGAAATGGGCCTCATTTCGCCTGGAGGGCAAAACCTCCTGGATTTTTTCGAGTTGCGGCAGGTGCTCTCGACTTACGACGGGGACCTCAGGGACCGGCTCTGGTGGCCTCAGGAAAGGCCAGTCCCCATGCGAGTTCCACGGGGGCCTCTCGGGATTCCTCTCCCGTCGATGCCGGGGCCTAAGACCTTGTGTGGAGTCGGGGCCGGAACCTGAGGAGTCCTCTCCAGTGCTGACATGGATCTTGGGGTACTTCTGGAGTCTCCCCAGGGGAGTCAGTCCTCGTCTCGAATGCGGGCATGTACTTGCGCTTTCCTCCAGAGCGGTAGCAGCAGTGTCACGCAGTCCGCCGCGTGGATCAAAGGATCTATGGTTTTCCCTCGAGTCTTTCCCACGAGGCTTTCCCACGAGGCTTTCCCCAGGGCTGTCCCACGTGCACACGTGGTGGGAGTCGATCATCGGCTTGAACGTCAAGGCAGTGCAGGGAAAACAGGTTCCTCTGGAATGGACTGACACATCTGGGGGACTCTTGGAATGGTGGCACGTCCCTGGAGTTCCTCTCGCCTTTCCTGTGGAGAGCGCCTCCTCTTGAGATGCGACGGGAACGCCGGGAATTCTTTCCCTACGAAACAGGGAAAGAATCCCTCATCTCGAGCTAGGAGGCGGAAACGGGGCTCCCCTGGATGTGTGCGGGACCCTCGTGCTTCCTCTCGAGTGGAGACGGGTATGTCGGGGAACTTCTTGAGTTGCAGCAAGGGTGAGAAGGACCCTTTGGATGTTCCAGTGGTTAGATGTGATTAGCCTCGAGAAGCCTCAGCGGAAATGGGCCTCATCTCGCCTGGAGGGCAAAACCTCCTGGATTTTCTCGAGTTGCGGCAGGTGCTCTCGACTTACGACGGGGACCTCAGGGACCCGCTCTGGTGGCCTCAGGAAAGGCCAGTCCCCATGCGAGTTCCTCGGGGGCCTCTCGGGATTCCTCTCCCGTCGATGCCGGGGCCTAAGACCTTGTGTGGAGTCGGGGCCGGAACCTGAGGATTCCTCTCCAGTGCTGACATGGATCTTGGGGTACTTCTGGAGTCTCCGCAGGGGAGTCAGTCCTCGTCTCGAATGCGGGCATGCACTTGCGCTTTCCTCCAGAGCGGTAGCAGCAGTGTCACGCAGTCCGCCGCGTGGATCAAAGGATCTATGGTTTTCCCTCGAGTCTTTCCCACGAGGTTTCCCACGAGGCTTTCCCACAGGGCTGTCCCACGTGCACACGTGGTGGGAGTCGATCATCGGCTTGAACGTCAAGGCAGTGCAGGGAAAACAGCTTACTCTGTAATGGACTGACACATCTGGGGGTCTCTTGGTATGGTGGCACGACCCTGTAGTTCCTCTCGCCTTTCCTGTGGAGAGCGCCTCCTCTTGAGATGCGACGGGAACGCCGGGAATTCTTTCCCTACGAAACAGGGAAAGGATCCCTCATCTCGAGCTAGGAGGCGGAAACGGGGCTCCCCTGGATGTGTGCGGGACCCCACGTGCTTCCTCTCGAGTGGAGACGGGTATGTCGGGGAACTTCTTGAGTTGCAGCAAGGGTGAGAAGGACCCTTTGGATGTTCCAGTGGTTAGATGTGATTAGCCTCGAGAAGCCTCAGCGGAAATGGGCCTCATCTCGCCTGGAGGGCAAAACCTCCTGGATTTTCTCGAGTTGCGGCAGGTGCTCTCGACTTATGACGGGGCCCTAGGTACCCGCTCTTGTGGCCTCAGGAAAGGCCAGTCCCCATGCGAGTTCCTCGGGGGCCTCCTGGGATTCCTCTCCCGTCGATGCCGGGGCCTAAGACCTTGTGTGTAGTCGGGGCCGGAACCTGAGGATTCCTCTCCAGTGCTGACATGGATCTTGGGGTACTTCTGGAGTCTCCCCAGGGGAGTCAGTCCTCGTCTCGAATGCGGGCATGCACTTGCGCTTTCCTCCAGAGCGGTAGCAGCAGTGTCACGCAGTCCGCCGCGTGGATCAAAGGATCTATGGTTTTCCCTCGAGTCTTTCCCACGAGGCTTTCCCACGAGGCTTTCCCCAGGGCTGTCCCACGTGCACACGTGGTGGGAGTCGATCCTCGGCTTGAACGTCAAGGCAGTGCAGGGAAAACAGGTTCCTCTGGAATGGACTGACACATCTGGGGGACTCTTGGAATGGTGGCACGACCCTGGAGTTCCTCTCGCCTTTCCTGTGGAGAGCGCCTCCTCTTGAGATGCGACGGGAACGCCGGGAATTCTTTCCCTACGAAACAGGGAAAGGATCCCTCATCTCAAGCTAGGAGCCGGAAACGGGGCTCCCCTGGATGTGTGCCGGACCCCACGAGCTTCCTCTCGAGTGGAGACGGGTATGTCGGGGAACTTCTTGAGTTGCAGCAAGGGTGTGAAGGACCCTTAGGAAGTTCCAGTGGTTAGACGTGATTAGTCTCCAGAAGCCTCAGCGGAAATGGGCCTCATCTCGCCTGGAGGGCAAAACCTCCTGGATTTTCTCGAGTTGCGGCAGGTGCTCTCGACTTACGACGGGGACCTCAGGGACCCTCTCTGGTGGCCTCAGGAAAGGCCAGTCCCCATGCGAGTTCCTCGGGGGCCTCTCCGGATTCCTCTCCGATCGATGCCGGGGCCTAAGACCTTGTGTGGAATCGGGGCCGGAACCTGAGGATTCCTCTCCAGTGCTGACATGGATCTTGGGTTACTTCTGGAGTCTCCCCAGGGGAGTCAGTCCTCGTCTCGAATGCGGGCATGCACTTGCGCTTTCCTCCAGAGCGGTGGCGGCAGTGTCACGCAGTCCGCCGCGTGGATCAAAGGATCTATGGTTTTCCCTCGAGTCTTTCCCACGAGGCTTTCCCACGAGGCTTTCCCACAGGGCTGTCCCACGTGCACACGTGGTGGGAGTCGATCCTCGGCTTGAACGTCAAGGCAGTGCAGGGAAAACAGGTTCCTCTGGAATGGACTGACACATCTGGGGGACTCTTGGAATGGTGGCACGACCCTGGAGTTCCTCTCGCCTTTCCTGTGAAGAGCGCCTCCTCTTGAGATGCGACGGGAACGCCGGGAATTCTTTCCCTAGGAAACAGGGAAAGGATCCCTCATCTCGAGCTAGGAGGCGGAAACGGGGCTCCCCTGGGTGTGTGCGGGACCCTCGTGCTTCCTCTCGAGTGGAGACGGGTATGTCAGGGAACTTCTTGAGTTGCAGCAAGGGTGAGAAGGACCCTTTGGATGTTCCAGTGGTTAGATGTGATTAGCCTCGAGAAGCCTCAGCGGAAATGGGCCTCATCTCGCCTGGAGGGCAAAACCTCCTGGATTTTCTCGAGTTGCGGCAGGGGCTCTCGACTTACGACGGGGACCTCAGGGACCCGCTCTGGTGGCCTCAGGAAAGGCCAGTCCCCATGCGAGTTCCTCGGGAGCCTCTCGGGATTCCTCTCCCGTCGATGCCGGGGCCTAAGACCTTGTGTGGAGTCGGGGCCGGAACCTGAGGATTCCTCTCCAGTGCTGACATGGATCTTGGGGTACTTCTGGAGTCTCCCCAGGGGAGTCAGTCCTCGTCTCGAATGTGGGCATGCACTTGCGCTTTCCTCCAGAGCGGTAGCAGCAGTGTCACGCAGTCCGACGCGTGGATCAATGGATCTATGGTTTTCCCTCGAGTCTATCCCACGAGGCTTTCCCACGAGGCTTTCCCACAGGGCTGTCCCAAGTGCACACGTGGTGGGAGTCGATCCTCGGCTTGAACGTCAAGGCAGTGCAGGGAAAACAGCTTCCTCTGTAATGGACTGACACATCTGGGGGTCTCTTGGAATGGTGGCACGACCCTTGAGTTCCTCTCGCCTTTCCTGTGGAGAGCGCCTCCTCTTGAGATGCGACGGGAACGCCGGGAATTCTTTCCCTAAGAAACAGGGAAAGGATCCCTCATCTCGAGCTAGGAGGCGGAAACGGGGCTCCCCTGGATGTGTGCGGGACCCCAAGTGCTTCCTCTCGAGTGGAGACGGGTATGTCGGGGAACTTCTTGAGTTGCAGCAAGGGTGTGAAGGACACTTTGGAAGTTCCAGTGGTTAGATGTGATTAGCCTCGAGAAGCCTCAGTGGAAATGGGCCTCATCTCGCCTGGAGGGCAAAACCTCCTGGATTTTCTCGAGTTGGGGCAGTTTCTCTCGACTTACGACGGGGACCTCAGGGACCCGCTCTGGAGTCCTCAGGAAAGGCCAGTCCCTATGCGAGTTCCTCCAGGGCCTCTCGGGTTCCTCTCCCGTGGATGCCGGGGCCTAAGACCTTGTGTGGAGTCGGGGCCGGAACATGAGGATTCCTCTCCAGTGCTGACATGGATCCTGGGGTAATTCTGGAGTCTCCCCAGGGGAGTCAGTCCTCGTCTCGAATGCGGGCATGCACTTGCACTTTCCTCCAGAGTGGTAGCAGCAGTGTCACGCAGTCCGCCGCGTGGATCAAAGGATCTATGGTTTTCCCTCGAGTCTTTCCCATGAGGCTTTCCCACGAGGCTTTCCCACAGGGCTGTCCCAAGTGCACACGTGGTGGGAGTCGATCCTCGGCTTGAACGTCAAGGCAGTGCAGGGAAAACAGGTTCCTCTGGAATGGACTGACCCATCTGGGGGACTCTTGGAATGGTGCACGACCCTGGAGTTCCTCTCGCCTTTCCTGTGGAGAGCGCCTCCTCTTGAGATGCGACGGGAACGCCGGGAATTCTTTCCCTAAGAAACAGGGAAAGGATGACCTCATCTCGAGCTAGGAGGCGGAAACGGGGCTCCCCTGGATGTGTGCGGACCCTCGTGCTTCCTCTCTTGTGGAGACGGGTATGTCGGGGAACTTCTTGAGTTGCAGCAAGGGTGTGAAGGACCCTTTGGAAGTTCCAGTGGTTAGACGTGATTAGCCTCGAGAAGCCTCAGCGGAAATGGGCCTCATCTCGCCTGGAGGGCAAAACCTCCTGGATTTCCTCGAGTTGCGGCAGGTGCTCTCGACTTACGACGGGGACCTCAGGGACCCGCTCTGGTGGCCTCAGGAAAGGCCAGTCCCCATGCGAGTTCCTCGGGGGCCTCTCGGGATTCCTCTCCCGTCGATGCCGGGGCCTAAGACCTTTGTGGATTCGGGGCCGGAATCTGAGGATTTCTCTCCAGTGCTGACATGATCTTGGGGTACTTCTGGAGTCTCCCCAGGGGAGTCAGTCCTCGTCTCGAATGCGGGCATGCACTTGCGCTTTCCTCCAGAGCGGTAGCAGCAGTGTCACGCAGTCCGCCGCGTGGATCAAAGGATCTATGGTTTTCCCTCGAGTCTTTCCCACGAGGCTTTCCCACGAGGCTTTCCCCAGGGCTGTCCCACGTGCACACGTGGTGGGAGTCGATCCTCGGCTTGAACGTCAAGGCAGTGCAGGGAAAACAGGTTCCTCTGGAATGGACTGACACATCTGGGGGACTCTTGGAATGGTGGCACGACCCTGGAGTTCCTCTCGCCTTTCCTGTGGAGAGCGCCTCCTCTTGAGATGCGACGGGAACGCCGGGAATTCTTTCCCTACGAAACAGGGAAAGGATCCCTCATCTCAAGCTAGGACCCGGAAACGGGGCTCCCCTGGATGTGTGCCGGACCCCACGAGCTTCCTCTCGAGTGGAGACGGGTATGTCGGGGAACTTCTTGAGTTGCAGCAAGGGTGTGAAGGACCCTTAGGAAGTTCCAGTGGTTAGACGTGATTAGTCTCCAGAAGCCTCAGCGGAAATGGGCCTCATCTCGCCTGGAGGGCAAAACCTCCTGGATTTTCTCGAGTTGCGGCAGGGGCTCTCGACTTACGACGGGGACCTCAGGGACCCTCTCTGGTGGCCTCAGGAAAGGCCAGTCCCCATGCGAGTTCCTCGGGGGCCTCTCCGGATTCCTCTCCCATCGATGCCGGGGCCTAAGACCTTGTGTGGAATCGGGGCCGGAACCTGAGGATTCCTCTCCAGTGCTGACATGTATCTTGGGTTACTTCTGGAGTCTCCCCAGGGGAGTCAGACCTCGTCTCGAATGCGGGCATGCACTTGCGCTTTCCTCCAGAGCGGTGGCAGCAGTGTCACGCAGTCCGCCGCGTGGATCAAAGGATCTATGGTTTTCCCTCGAGTCTTTCCCACGAGGCTTTCCCACGAGGCTTTCCCACAGGGCTGTCCCACGTGCACACGTGGTGGGAGTCGATCCTCGGCTTGAACGTCAAGGCAGTGCAGGGAAAACAGGTTCCTCTGGAATGGACTGACACATCTGGGGGTCTCTTGGAATGGTGGCACGACCCTTGAGTTCCTCTCGCCTTTCCTGTGGAGAGCGCCTCCTCTTGAGATGCGACGGGAACGCCGGGAATTCTTTCCCTACGAAACAGGGAAAGGATCCCTCATCTCGAGCTAGGAGGCGGAAACGGGGCTCCCCTGGATGTGTGCGGGACCCCAAGTGCTTCCTCTCGAGTGGAGACGGGTATGTCGGGGAACTTCTTGAGTTGCAGCAAGGGTGTGAAGGACACTTTGGAAGTTCCAGTGGTTAGATGTGATTAGCCTCGAGAAGCCTCAGCGGAAATGGGCCTCATCTCGCCTGGAGGGCAAAACCTCCTGGATTTTCTCGAGTTGCGGCAGGTGCTCTCGACTTACGACGGGGATCTCAGGGACCCGCTCTGGTGGCCTCAGGAAAGGCCAATCCCCATGCGAGTTCCTCGGGGGCCTCTCGGGATTCCTCTCCCGTCGATGCCGGGGCCTAAGACCTTGTGTGGAGTCGGGGCCGGAACCTGAGGATTCCTCTCCAGTGCTGACATGAATCTTGGGGTACTTCTGGAGTCTCCCCAGGGGAGTCAGTCCTCGTCTCGAATGTGGGCATGCACTTGCGCTTTCCTCCAAAGCGGTAGCAGCAGTGTCACGCAGTCCGCCGCGTGGATCAATGGATCTATGGTTTTCCCTCGAGTCTTTCCCACGAGGCTTTCCCACGAGGCTTTCCCACAGGGCTGTCCCACGTGCACACGTGGTGGGAGTCGATCCTCGGCTTGAACGTCAAGGAAGTGCAGGGAAAACAGCTTCCTCTGTAATGGACTGACACATCTGGGGGTCTCTTGGAATGGTGGCACGACCCTTGAGTTCCTCTCGCCTTTCCTGTGGAGAGCGCCTCCTCTTGAGATGCGACGGGAACGCCGGGAATTCTTTCCCTAGGAAACAGGGAAAGGATCCCTCATCTCGAGCTAGGAGGCGGAAACGGGGCTCCCCTGGATGTGTGCGGGACCCTCGTGGTTCCTCTCAAGTGGAGACGGGTATGTCGGGGAACTTCTTGAGTTGCAGCAAGGGTGAGAAGGACCCTTTGGATGTTCCAGTGTTTAAATGTGATTAGCCTCGAGAAGCCTCAGCGGAAATGGGCCTCATCTCGCCTGGAGGGCAAAACCTCCTGGATTTTCTCGAGTTGCGGCAGGTGCTCTCGACTTACGACGGGGACCTCAGGGACCCGCTCTGGTGGCCTCAGGAAAGGCCAGTCCCCATGGGAGTTCCTCGGGGGCCTCTCGGGATTCCTCTCCCGTCGATGCCGGGGCCTAAGACCTTGTGTGGAGTCGGGGTCGGAACCTGAGGATTCCTCTCCAGTGCTGACATGGATCTTGGGGTACTTCTGGAGTCTCCCCAGGGGAGTCAGTCCTCGTCTCGAATGCGGGCATGCACTTGCGCTTTCCTCCAGAGCGGTAGAAGCAGTGTCACGCAGTCCGCCGCGTGAATCAAAGGATCTATGGTTTTCCCTCGAGTCTTTCCCACGAGGCTTTCCCACGAGGCTTTCCCACAGGGCTGTCCCACGTGCACACGTGGTGGGAGTCGATCCTCGGCTTGAACGTCAAGGCAGTGCAGGGAAAACAGGTTCCTCTGGAATGGACTGACACATCTGGGGGACTCTTGGAATGGTGGCACGACCCTGGAGTTCCTCTCGCCTTTCCTGTGGAGAGCGCCTCCTCTTGAGATGCGACGGGAACGCCGGGAATTCTTTCCTTACGAAACATGGAAAGGATCCCTCTTCTCGAGGTAGGAGGCGGAAACGGGGCTCCCCTGGATGTGTGCGGGACCCCACATGCTTCCTCTCGATTGGAGACGGGTATGTCGGGGAACTTCTTGAGTTGCAGCAAGGGTGTGAAGGACCCTTTGGAAGTTCCAGTGGTTAGATGTGATTAGCCTCGAGAAGCCTCAGCGGAAATGGGCCTCATCTCGCCTGGAGGGCAAAACCTCCTGGATTTTCTCGAGTTGCGGCAGGTGCTCTCGACTTACGACGGGGACCTCAGGGACCCGCTCTGGAGTCCTCAGGAAAGGCCAGTCCCTATGCGAGTTCCTCCAGGGCCTCTCGGGTTCCTCTCCCGTGGATGCCGGGGCCTAAGACCTTGTGTGGAGTCGGGGCCGGAACCTGAGGATTCCTCTCCAGTGCTGACATGGATCCTGGGGTAATTCTGGAGTCTCCCCAGGGGAGTCAGTCCTCGTCTCGAATGCGGGCATGCACTTGCGCTTTCCTCCAGAGCGGTAGCAGCAGTGTCACGCAGTCCGCCACGTGGATCAAAGGATCTATGGTTTTCCCTCGAGTCTTTCCCATGAGGCTTTCCCACGAGGCTTTCCCACAGGGCTGTCCCAAGTGCACACGTGGTGGGAGTCGATCCTCGGCTTGAACGTCAAGGCAGTGCAGGGAAAACAGGTTCCTCTGGAATGGACTGACCCATCTGGGGGACTCTTGGAATGGTGGCACGACCCTGGAGTTCCTCTCGCCTTTCCTGTGGAGAGCGCCTCCTCTTGAGATGCGACGGGAACGCCGGGAATTCTTTCCCTAAGAAACAGGGAAAGGATGACCTCATCTCGAGCTAGGAGGCGGAAACGGGGCTCCCCTGAATGTGTGCGGACCCTCGTGCTTCCTCTCTTGTGGAGACGGGTATGTCGGGGAACTTCTTGAGTTGCAGCAAGGGTGTGAAGGTCCCTTTGGAAGTTCCAGTGGTTAGATGTGATTAGCCTCGAGAAGCCTCAGCGGAAATGGGCCTCATCTTGCCTGGAGGGCAAAACCTCCTGGATTTTTTCGAGTTGCGGCAGGTGCTCTCGACTTACGACGGGGACCTCAGGGACCCGCTCTGGTGGCCTCAGGAAAGGCCAGTCCCCATGCGAGTTCCTCGGGGGCCTCTCGGGATTCCTCTCCCGTCGATGCCGGGGCCTAAGACCTTGTGTGGAGTCGGGGCCGGAACCTGAGGATTCCTCTCCAGTGCTGACATGGATCTTGGGGTACTTCTGGAGTCTCCCCAGGGGAGTCAGTCCTCGTCTCGAATGCGGGCATGCACTTGCGCTTTCCTCCAGAGCGGTAGCAGCAGTGTCACGCAGTCCGCCGCGTGGATCAAAGGATCTATGGTTTTCCCTCGAGTCTTTCCCACGAGGCTTTCCCACGAGGCTTTCCCACAGGGCTGTCCCACGTGCACACGTGGTGGGAGTCGATCCTCGGCTTGAACGTCAAGGCAGTGCAGGGAAAACAGGTTCCTCTGGAATGGACTGCCCCATCTGGGGGACTCTTGGAATGGTGGCACGACCCTGGAGTTCCTCTCGCCTTTCCTGTGGAGAGCGCCTCCTCTTGAGATGCGACGGGAACGCCGGGAATTCTTTCCCTAGGAAACAGGGAAAGGATCCCTCATCTGGAGCTAGGAGGCGGAAACGGGGCTCCCCTGGATGTGTGCGGGACCCTCGTGCTTCCTCTCGAGTGGAGACGGGTATGTCGGGGAACTTCTTGAGTTGCACCAAGGGTGTGAAGGACCCTTTGGAAGTTCCAGTGGTTAGATGTGATTAGTCTTGAGAAGCCTCAGCGGAAATGGGCCTCATCTCGCCTGGAGGGCAAAACCTCCTGGATTTTCTCGAGTTGCGGCAGGTGCTCTCGACTTACGACGGGGACCTCAGGGACCCGCTCTGGTGGCCTCAGGAAAGGCCAGTCCCCATGCGAGTTCCTCCAGGGCCTCTCGGAATTCCTCTCCCGTCGATGCCGGGGCCTAAGACCTTGTGTGGAGTCGGGGCCGGAACCTGAGGATTCCTCTCCACTGCTGACATGGATCTTGGGGTACTTCTGGAGTCTCCCCAGGGGTTAGAGAAGGACCCTTTGGAAGTTCCAGTGGTTAGATGTGATTAGCCTCGAGAAGCCTCAGCGGAAATGGGCCTCATCTCGCCTGGAGGGCAAAACCTCCTGGATTTTCTCGAGTTGCGGCAGGTGCTCTCGACTTATGACGGGGACCTCAGGGACCCGCTCTGGAGGCCTCAGGAAAGGCCAGTCCCCATGCGAGTTCCTCGGGGGCCTCTCGGGATTCCTCTCCCGTCAATGCCGGGGCCTAAGACCTTGTGTGGGGTCGCGGCCGGAACCTGAGGATTCCTCTCCAGTGCTGACATGGATCTTGGGGTACTTCTGGAGTCTCCCCAGGGGAGTCAGTCCTCGTCTCGAATGCGGGCATGCACTTGCGCTTTCCTCCAGAGCGGTAGCAGCAGTGTCACGCAGTCCGCCGCGCGGATCAAAGGATCTATGTTTTTCCCTCGAGTCTTTCCCACGAGGCTTTCCCACGAGGCTTTCCCACAGGGCTGTCCCACGTGCACACGTGGTGGGAGTCGATCCTCGGCTTGAACGTCAAGGCAATGCAGGGAAAACAGGTTCCTCTAGAATGGACTGACACATCTGGGGGACTCTTGGAATGGTGGCACGACCCTGGAGTTCCTCTCGCCTTTCCTATGGAGAGCACCTCCTCTTGAGATGCGACGGGAACGCCGGGAATTCTTTCCCTACGAAACAGGGAAAGGATCCCTCATCTCGAGCTAGGAGGCGGAAACGGGGCTCCCCTGGATGTGTGCGGGACCGCAAGGGTTCCTCTCGAGTGGAGACGGGTATTTCGGGGAACTTCTTGAGTTGCAGCAAGGGTGTGAAGGACCCTTTGGAAGTTCCAGTGGTTAGATGTGATTAGCCTCGAGAAGCCTCAGCGGAAATGGGCCTCATCTCGCCTGGAGGGCAAAACCTCCTGGATTTTCTCGAGTTGCGGCAGGTGCTCTCGACTTACGACGGGGACCTCAGGGACCCGCTCTGGTGGCCTCAGGAAAGGCCAGTCCCCATGCGAGTTCCTCGGGGGCCTCTCGGGATTCCTCTCCCGTCGATGCCGGGGCCTAAGACCTTGTGTGCAGTCGTGGCCGGAACCTGAGGAGTCCTCTCCAGTGCTGACATGGATCTTGGGGTACTTCTGGAGTCTCCCCAGGGGAGTCAGTCCTCGTCTCGAATGCGGGCATGCACTTGCCCTTTCCTCCAGAGCGGTAGCAGCAGTGTCACGCAGTCCGCCGCATGGATCAAAGGATCTATGGTTTTCCCTCGAGTCTTTCCCACGAGGCTTTCCCACGAGGCTTTCCCACAGGGCTGTCCCACGTGCACACGTGGTGGGATTCGATCCTCGGCTTGAACGTCAAGGCAGTGCCGGGAAAACAGGTTCCTCTGGAATGGACTGACACATCTGGGGGTCTCTTGGAATGGTGCCACGACCCTGGAGTTCCTCTCGCCTTTCCTGTGGAGAGCGCCTCCTCTTGAGATGCGACGGGAACGCCGGAATTCTTTCCCTACGAAACAGGGAAAGGATCCCTCATCTCGAGCTAGGAGGTCGAAACGGGGCTCCCCTGGATGTGTGCGGGACCCCACGTGCTTCCTCTCGAGTGGAGACGGGTATGTCGGGGAACTTCTTGAGTTGCAGCAAGGGTGTGAAGGACACTTTGGAGGTTCCAGTGGTTAGACGTGATTACCCTCGAGAAGCCTCAGCGGAAATGGGCCTCATCTCGCCTGGAGGGCAAAACCTCCTGGATTTTCTGGAGTTGCGGCAGGTGCTCTCGACTTACGACGGGGACCTCAGGGACCCGCTCTGGTGGCCTCAGGAAAGGCCAGTCCCCATGCGAGTTCCTCGGGGGCCTCTCGGGATTCCTCTCCCGTCGATGCTGGAGCCTAAGACCTTGTGTGGAGTCGGGGCCGGAACCTGAGGATTCCTCTCCAGTGCTGACATGGATCTTGGGGTACTTCTGGAGTCTCCCCAGGGGAGTCAGTCCTCGTCTCGAATGCGGGCATGCACTTGCGCTTTCCTCCAGGGCGGTAGCAGCAGTGTCACGCAGTCCGCCGCGTGGATCAAAGGATCGATGGTTTTCCCTTGAGTCTTTCCCACGAGGCTTTCCCACGAGGCTTTCCAACAGGGCTGTCCCACGTGCACACGTGGTGGGAGTCGATCCTCGGCTTGAACGTCAAGGCAGTGCAGGGAAAACAGCTTCCTCTGGAATGGACTGACACATCTGGGGGACTCTTGGAATGGTGGCACGACCCTGGAGTTCCTCTCGCCTTTCCTGTGGAGAGCGCCTCCTCTTGAGATGCGACGGGAACGCCGGGAATTCTTTCCCTACGAAACAGGGAAAGGATCCCTCATCTCGAGCTAGGAGGCGGAAACGGGGCTCCCCTGGATGTGTGCGGGACCCTCGTGCTTCCTCTCGAGTGGAGACGGGTATGTCGGGGAACTTCTTGAGTTGCAGCAAGGGTGTGAAGGACACTGTGGAAGTTCCAGTGGTTAGACGTGATTAGCCTCGAGAAGCCTCAGCGGAAATGGGCCTCATCTCGACTGGAGGGCAAAACCTCCTGGATTTTCTCGAGTTGTGGCAGGTGCTCTCGACTTACGACGGGGACCTCAGCGACCCGCTCTGGTGGCCTCAGGAAAGGCCAGTCCCCATGCGAGTTCCTCGGGGGCCTCTCGGGATTCCTCTCCCGTCGATGCCGGGGCCTAAGACCTTGTGTGCAGTCGGGGCCGGAACCTGAGGATTCCTCTCCAGTGCTGACATGGATCTTGGGGTACTTCTGGAGTCTCCCCAGGGGAGTCAGTCCTCGTCTCGAATGCGGGCATGCACTTGCGCTTTCCTCCAGAGCGGTAGCAGCAGTGTCACGCAGTCCGCCGCGTGGATCAAAGGATCTATGGTTTTCCCTCGAGTCTTTCCCACGAGGCTTTCCCACGAGGCTTTCCCACAGGGCTGTCCCACGTGCACACGTGGTGGGAGTCGATCCTCGGCTTGAACGTCAAGGCAGTGCAGGGAAAACAGGTTCCTCTGGAATGGACTGACCCATCTGGGGGACTCTTGGAATGGTGGCACGCCCCTGGTGTTCCTCTCGCCTTTCCTGTGGAGAGCGCCTCCTCTTGAGATGCGACGGGAACGCCGGGAATTTTTTCCCTACGAAACAGGGAAAGGATCCCTCATCTCGAGCTAGGAGGCGGAAACGGGGCTCCCATGGATGTGTGCGGGACCCTCGTGCTTCCTCTCGAGTGGAGACGGGTATGTCGGGGAACTTCTTGAGTTGCAGCAAGGGTGAGAAGGACTCTTTGGATGTTCCAGTGGTTAGATGTGATTAGCCTCGAGAAGCCTCAGCGGAAATGGGCCTCATCTCGCCTGGAGGGCAAAACCTCCTGGATTTTCTCGAGTTGCGGCAGGTGCTCTCGACTTACGACGGGGACCTCAGGGACCCGCTCTGGTGGCCTCAGGAAAGGCCAGTCCCCATGCGAGTTCCTCGGGGCCTCTCGGGATTCCTCTCCCGTCGATGCCGGGGCCTAAGACCTTGTGTGGAGTCGGGGCCGGAACCTGAGGATTCCTCTCCAGTGCTGACATGGATCTTGGGGTAATTCTGGAGTCTCCCCAGGGGAGTCAGTCCTCGTCTCGAATGCGGGCATGCACTTGCGCTTTCCTCCAGAGCGGTAGCAGCAGTGTCACGCAGTCCGCTGCGTGGATCAAAGGATCTATGGTTTTCCCTCGAGTCTTTCCCACGAGGCTTTCCCACGAGGCTTTCCCACAGGGCTGTCCCATGTGCACACGTGGTGGGAGTCGATCCTCGGCTTGAACGTCAAGGCAGTGCAGGGAAAAAAGGTTCCTCTGGAATGGACTGACACATCTGGGGGACTCCTGGAATGGTGGCACGACCCTGGAGTTCCTCTCGCCTTTCCTGTGGAGAGCGCCTCCTCTTGAGATGCGACGGGAACGCCGGGAAATCTTTCGCTACGAAACAGGGAAAGGATCCCTCATCTCGAGCTAGGAGGCGGAAACGGGGCTCCCCTGAATGTGTGCGGGACCCCACGTGCTTCCTCTCGAGTGGAGATGGGTATGTCGGGGAACTTCTTGAGTTGCAGCAAGGATGTGAAGGACCCTTTGGAAGTTCCAGTGGTTAGATGTGATTAGCCTCGAGAAGCCTCAGCGGAAATGGGCCTTATCTTGCCTGGAGGGCAAAACCTCCTGGATTTTCTCGAGTTGCGGCAGGTGCTCTACTCTTACGACGGGGACCTCAGGGACCCGCTCTGGTGGCCTCAGGAAAGGCCAGTCCCCATGCGAGTTCCTCGGGGGCCTCTCGGGATTCCTCTCCCGTCGATGCCAGGGCCTAAGACCTTGTGTGGAGTCGGGGCCGGAACCTGAGGATTCCTCTCCAGTGCTGACATAGATCTTGGGCTACTTCTGGAGTCTCCCCAGGGGAGTCAGTCCTCGTCTCGAATGCGGGCATGCACTTGCGCTTTCCTCCAGAGCGGTAGCAGCAGTGTCACGCAGTCCGCCGCGTGGATCAAAGGATCTATGGTTTTCCCTCGAGTCTTTCCCACGAGGCTTTCCCACGAGGCTTTCCCACAGGGCTGTCCCACGTGCACACGTGGTGGGAGTCGATCCTCGGCTTGAACGTCAAGGCAGTGCTGGGAAAACAGGTTCCTCTGGAATGGACTGACACATCTGGGGGTCTCTTGGAATGGTGGCACAACCCTGGAGTTCCTCTCCCCTTTCCTGTGGAGAGCGCCTCCTCTTGAGATGCGACGGGAACACCGGGAATTCTGTCCCTACGAAACAGGGAAAGAATCCCTCATCTCGAGCTAGGAGGCGGAAACGGGGCTCCCCTGGATGTGTGCGGGACCCCATGTGCTTCCTCTCGAGTGGAGACGGGTATGTCGGGGAACTTCTTGAGTTGCAGCAAGGGTGTGAAGGACCCTTTGGAAGTTCCAGTGGTTAGATGTGATTAGCCTCGAGAAGCCTCAGCGGAAATGGGCCTCATCTCGCCTGGAGGGCAAAACCTCCCGGAATTTCTCGAGTTGTGGCAGGTGCTCTCGACTTAAGACGGGAACCTCAGGGACTCGCTCTGGTTTCCTCCGGAAAGGCCAGTCCCCATGCGAGTTCCTCGGGGGCCTCTCGGGATTCCTCTCCCGTCGATGCTGGGGCCTAAAACCTTGTGTGGAGTCGGGGCCGGAACCTGAGGATTCCTCTCCAGTGCTGACATGGATCTTGGGGTACTTCTGGAGTCTCCCCAGGGGAGTCAGTCCTCGTCTCGAATGCGGGCATGCACTTGCGCTTTCCTCCAGAGCGGTAGCAGCAGTGTCACGCAGTCCGCCGCGTGGATCAAAGTATCTATGGTTTTCCCTCGAGTCTTTCCCACGAGGCTTTCCCACGAGGCGTTCCCACAGGGCTGTCCCACGTGCACACGTGGTGGGAGTCGATCCTCGGCTTGAACGTCAAGGCAGTGCAGGGAAAACAGGTTCCTCTGGAATGGACTGACACATCTGGGGGACTCTTGGAATGGTGGCACGACCCTGGAGTTCCTCTCGCCTTTCCTGTGGAGAGCGCCTCCTCTTGAGATGCGACGGGAACGCCGGGAATTCTTTCCCTACAAAACAGGGATAGGATCCCTCATCTTGAAATAGAAGGCGGAAACGGGGCTCCCCAGGATGTATGCGGCACCCCTCGTGCTTCCTCTCGAGTGGAGACGGGTATGTCGCGGAATTGCTTGAGTTGAAGCAAGGGTGTGAAGGACCCTTTGGAAGTTCCAGTGGTTAGATGTGATTAGCCTCGAAAAACCTCAGCGGAAATGGGCCTCATCTCGCCTGGAGCGCAAAATCTCATGGATTTTCTCGAGTTGCGGCAGGTGCTCTCGACTTAAGACGGGAACCTCAGGGACTCGCTCTGGTGGCCTCAGTAAAGGCCAGTCCCCATGCGAGTTCCTCGGGGGCCTCTCGGGATTCCTCTCCCGTCGATGCCGGGGCCTAAGACCTTGTGTGGAGTCGGGGCCGGAACCTGAGGATTCCTCTCCAGTGCTGACATGGATCTTGGGGTACTTCTGGAGTCTCCCCAGGGGAGTCAGTCCTCGTCTCGAATGCGGGCATGCACTTGCGCTTTCCTCCAGAGCGGTAGCAGCAGTGTCACGCAGTCCGCCGCGAGGATCAAAGGATCTATGGTTTTCCCTCG
Source organism: Ovis canadensis (assembly GCF_042477335.2). Taxonomy (NCBI): domain Eukaryota; kingdom Metazoa; phylum Chordata; class Mammalia; order Artiodactyla; family Bovidae; genus Ovis; species Ovis canadensis. The sequence goes on from NC_091263.1 coordinate 10,669,503, forward strand.
AGTCTTTCCCACGAGGCTTTCCCACGAGGCTTTCCCACAGGGCTGTCCCATGTGCACACGTGGAGGGAGTCGATCCTCGGCTTGAACGTCAAGGCAGTGCAGGGAAAACAGGTTCCTCTGGAATAGACTGACACATCTGGGGGACTCTTGGAATGGTGGCACGACCCTGGAGTTCCTCTCGCCTTTCCTGTGGAGAGCGCCTCCTCTTGAGATGCGACGGGAACGCCGGGAATTCTTTCCCTACAAAACAGGATAGGATCCCTCATCTCGAACTAGGAGGCGGAAACGGGGCTCCCCAGGATGTGTGCGGCACCCCACGTGCTTCCTCTCGAGTGGAGACGGGTATGTCGCGGAATTGCTTGAGTTGAAGCAAGGGTGTGAAGGACCCTTTGGAAGTTCCAGTGGTTAGATGTGATTAGCCTCGAAAAACCTCAGCGGAAATGGGCCTCATCTCGCCTGGAGCGCAAAATCTCATGGATTTTCTCGAGTTGCGGCAAGTGCTCTCGACTTAAGACGGGAACCTCAGGGACCCGCTCTGGTGGCCTCAGGAAAGGCCAGTCCCCATGCGAGTTCCTCGGGGGCCTCTCGGGATTTCTCTCCCGTCGATGCCGGGGCCTAAGACCTTGTGTGGAGTCGGGGCCGGAACCTGAGGATTCCTCTCCAGTGCTGACATGGATCTTGGGGTACTTCTGGAGTCTCCCCAGGGGAGTCAGTCCTCGTCTCGAATGCGGGCATGCACTTGCGCTTTCCTCCAGAGCGGTAGCAGCAGTGTCACGCAGTCCGCCGCGTGGATCAAAGCATCTATGGTTTTCCCTCGAGTCTTTCCCACGAGGCTTTCCCACGAGGCGTTCCCACAGGGCTGTCCCACGTGCACACGTGGTGGGATTCGATCCTCGGCTTGAACGTCAAGGCAGTGCAGGGAAAACAGGTTCCTCTGGAATGGACTGATACATCTGGGGGACTCTTGGAATGGTGGCACGACCCTGGAGTTCCTCTCGCCTTTCCTGTGGAGAGCGCCTCCTCTTGAGATGCGACGGGAACGCCGGGAATTCTTTCCCTACGAAACAGGGAAAGGATCCCTCATCTCGAGCTAGGAGGCGGAAACGGGGCTCCCCTGGATGTGTGCAGGACCCATGTGCTTCCTCTCGAGTGGACACGGGTATGTCGGGGAACTTCTTGAGTTGCAGCAAGGGTGTGAAGGACCCTTTGGAAGTTCAAGTGGTTAGATGTGATTAGCCTCGAGAAGCCTCAGCGGAAATGGGCCTCATCTCGCCTGGAGGGCAAAATCTCCTGGATTTTCTCGAGTTGCGGCAGGTGCTCTCGACTTACGACGGGGACCTCAGGGACCCGCTCTGGTGGCCTCAGGAAAGGCCAGTCCCCATGCGAGTTCCTCGGGGCCTCTCGGGATTCCTCTCCCGTCGATGCCGGGGCCTAAGACCTTGTGTGGAGTCGGGGTCGGAACCTGAGGATTCCTCTCCAGTGCTGACATGGATCTTGGGGTAATTCTGGAGTCTCCCCAGGGGAGTCAGTCCTCGTCTCGAATGCGGGCATGCACTTGCGCTTTCCTCCAGAGCGGTAGCAGCAGTGTCACGCAGTCCGCCGCGTGGATCAAAGGATCTATGGTTTTCCCTCGAGTCTTTCCCACGAGGCTTTCCCACGAGGCTTTCCCACAGGGCTGTCCCACGTGCACACGTGGTGGGAGTCGATCCTCGGCTTGAACGTCAAGGCAGTGCAGGGAAAAAAGGTTCCTCTGGAATGGACTGACACATCTGGGGGACTCTTGGAATGGTGGCACGACCCTGGAGTTCCTCTCCCCTTTCCTGTGGAGAGCGCCTCCTCTTGAGATGCGACGGGAACACCGGGAATTCTGTCCCTACGAAACAGGGAAAGAATCCCTCATCTCGAGCTAGGAGGCGGAAACGGGGCTCCCCTGGATGTGTGCGGGACCCCATGTGCTTCCTCTCGAGTGGAGACGGGTATGTCGGGGAACTTCTTGAGTTGCAGCAAGGGTGTGAAGGACCCTTTGGAAGTTCCAGTGGTTAGATGTGATTAGCCTCGAGAAGCCTCAGCGGAAATGGGCCTCATCTCGCCTGGAGGGCAAAACCTCCCGGAATTTCTCGAGTTGTGGCAGGTGCTCTCGACTTAAGACGGGAACCTCAGGGACTCGCTCTGGTTTCCTCAGGAAAGGCCAGTCCCCATGCGAGTTCCTCGGGGGCCTCTCGGGATTCCTCTCCCGTCGATGCCGGGGCCTAAGACCTTGTGTGGAGTCGGGGCCGGAACCTGAGGATTCCTCTCCAGTGCTGACATGGATCTTGGGGTACTTCTGGAGTCTCCCCAGGGGAGTCAGTCCTCGTCTCGAATGCGGGCATGCACTTGCGCTTTCCTCCAGAGCGGTAGCAGCAGTGTCACGCAGTCCGCCGCGTGGATCAAAGGATCTATGGTTTTCCCTCGAGTCTTTCCCACGAGGCTTTCCCACGAGGCGTTCCCACAGGGCTGTCCCACGTGCACACGTGGTGGGAGTCGATCCTCGGCTTGAACGTCAAGGCAGTGCAGGGAAAACAGGTTCCTCTGGAATGGACTGACACATCTGGGGGACTCTTGGAATGGTGGCACGACCCTGGAGTTCCTCTCGCCTTTCCTGTGGAGAGCGCCTCCTCTTGAGATGCGACGGGAACGCCGGGAATTCTTTCCCTACAAAACAGGGATAGGATCCCTCATCTTGAAATAGAAGGCGGAAACGGGGCTCCCCAGGATGTGTGCGGCACCCCTCGTGCTTCCTCTCGAGTGGAGACGGGTATGTCGCGGAATTGCTTGAGTTGAAGCAAGGGTGTGAAGGACCCTTTGGAAGTTCCAGTGGTTAGATGTGATTAGCCTCGAAAAACCTCAGCGGAAATGGGCCTCATCTCGCCTGGAGCGCAAAATCTCATGGATTTTCTCGAGTTGCGGCAGGTGCTCTCGACTTAAGACGGGAACCTCAGGGACTCGCTCTGGTGGCCTCAGTAAAGGCCAGTCCCCATGCGAGTTCCTCGGGGGCCTCTCGGGATTCCTCTCCCGTCGATGCCGGGGCCTAAGACCTTGTGTGGAGTCGGGGCCGGAACCTGAGGATTCCTCTCCAGTGCTGACATGGATCTTGGGGTACTTCTGGAGTCTCCCCAGGGGAGTCAGTCCTCGTCTCGAATGCGGGCATGCACTTGCGCTTTCCTCCAGAGCGGTAGCAGCAGTGTCACGCAGTCCGCCGCGTGGATCAAAGCATCTATGGTTTTCCCTCGAGTCTTTCCCACGAGGCTTTCCCACGAGGCTTTCCCACAGGGCTGTCCCACGTGCACACGTGGTGGGAGTCGATCCTCGGCTTGAACGTCAAGGCAGTGCAGGGAAAACAGGTTCCTCTGGAATGGACTGACACATCTGGGGGACTCTTGGAATGGTGGCACGACCCTGGAGTTCCTCTCGCCTTTCCTGTGGAGAGCGCCTCCTCTTGAGATGCGACGGGAACGCCGGGAATTCTTTCCCTACGAAACAGGGAAAGGATCCCTCATCTCGAGCTAGGAGGCGGAAACGGGGCTCCCCTGGATGTGTGCAGGACCCATGTGCTTCCTCTCGAGTGGACACGGGTATGTCGGGGAACTTCTTGAGTTGCAGCAAGGGTGTGAAGGACCCTTTGGAAGTTCAAGTGGTTAGATGTGATTAGCCTCGAGAAGCCTCAGCGGAAATGGGCCTCATCTCGCCTGGAGGGCAAAATCTCCTGGATTTTCTCGAGTTGCGGCAGGTGCTCTCGACTTACGACGGGGACCTCAGGGACCCGCTCTGGTGGCCTCAGGAAAGGCCAGTCCCCATGCGAGTTCCTCGGGGCCTCTCGGGATTCCTCTCCCGTCGATGCCGGGGTCTAAGACCTTGTGTGGAGTCGGGGTCGGAACCTGAGGATTCCTCTCCAGTGCTGACATGGATCTTGGGGTAATTCTGGAGTCTCCCCAGGGGAGTCAGTCCTCGTCTCGAATGCGGGCATGCACTTGCGCTTTCCTCCAGAGCGGTAGCAGCAGTGTCACGCAGTCCGCCGCGTGGATCAAAGGATCTATGGTTTTCCCTCGAGTCTTTCCCACGAGGCTTTCCCACGAGGCTTTCCCACAGGGCTGTCCCACGTGCACACTTGGTGGGAGTCGATCCTCGGCTTGAACGTCAAGGCAGTGCAGGGAAAAAAGTTTCCTCTGGAATGGACTGACACATCTGGGGGACTCTTGGAATGGTGGCACGACCCTGGAGTTCCTCTTCCCTTTCCTGTGGAGAGCGCCTCCTCTTGAGATGCGACGGGAACACCGGGAATTCTGTCCCTACGAAACAGGGAAAGAATCCCTCATCTCGAGCTAGGAGGCGGAAACGGGGCTCCCCTGGATGTGTGCGGGACCCCATGTGCTTCCTCTCGAGTGGAGACGGGTATGTCGGGGAACTTCTTGAGTTGCAGCAAGGGTGTGAAGGACCCTTTGGAAGTTCCAGTGGTTAGATGTGATTAGCCTCGAGAAGCCTCAGCGGAAATGGGCCTCATCTCGCCTGGAGGGCAAAACCTCCCGGAATTTCTCGAGTTGTGGCAGGTGCTCTCGACTTAAGACGGGAACCTCAGGGACTCGCTCTGGTTTCCTCAGGAAAGGCCAGTCCCCATGCGAGTTCCTCGGGGGCCTCTCGGGATTCCTCTCCCGTCGATGCCGGGGCCTAAGACCTTGTGTGGAGTCGGGGCCGGAACCTGAGGATTCCTCTCCAGTGCTGACATGGATCTTGGGGTACTTCTGGAGTCTCCCCAGGGGAGTCAGTCCTCGTCTCGATTGCGGGCATGCACTTGCGCTTTCCTCCAGAGCGGTAGCAGCAGTGTCACGCAGTCCGCCGCGTGGATCAAAGGATCTATGGTTTTCCCTCGAGTCTTTCCCACGAGGCTTTCCCACGAGGCGTTCCCACAGGGCTTTCCCACGTGCACACGTGGTGGGAGTCGATCCTCGGCTTGAACGTCAAGGCAGTGCAGGGAAAACAGGTTCCTCTGGAATGGACTGACACATCTGGGGGACTCTTGGAATGGTGGCACGACCCTGGTGTTCCTCTCGCCTTTCCTGTGGAGAGCGCCTCCTCTTGAGATGCGACGGGAACGCCGGGAATTCTTTCCCTACGAAACAGGGAAAGGATCCCTCATCTCGAGCTAGGAGGCGGAAACGGGGCTCCCCTGGATGTGTGCGGGACCCCACGTGCTTCCTCTCGAGTGGAGACGGTTATGTCGGGGAACTTCTTGAGTTGCAGCAAGGGTGTGAAGGACCCTTTGGAAGTTCAAGTGGTTAGATGTGATTAGCCTCGAGAAGCCTCAGCGGAAATGGGCCTCATCTCGCCTGGAGGGCAAAATCTCCTGGATTTTCTCGAGTTGCGGCAGGTGCTCTCGACTTACGACGGGGACCTCAGGGACCCGCTCTGGTGGCCTCAGGAAAGGCCAGTCCCCACGCGAGTTCCTCGGGGCCTCTCGGGATTCCTCTCCCGTCGATGCCGGGGCCTAAGACCTTGTGTGGAGTCGGGGTCGGAACCTGAGGATTCCTCTCCAGTGCTGACATGGATCTTGGGGTAATTCTGGAGTCTCCCCAGGGGAGTCAGTCCTCGTCTCGAATGCGGGCATGCACTTGCGCTTTCCTCCAGAGCGGTAGCAGCAGTGTCACGCAGTCCGCCGCGTGGATCAAAGGATCTATGGTTTTCCCTCGAGTCTTTCCCACGAGGCTTTCCCACGAGGCTTTCCCACAGGGCTGTCCCACGTGCACACTTGGTGGGAGTCGATCCTCGGCTTGAACGTCAAGGCAGTGCAGGGAAAAAAGTTTCCTCTGGAATGGACTGACACATCTGGGGGACTCTTGGAATGGTGGCACGACCCTGGAGTTCCTCTTCCCTTTCCTGTGGAGAGCGCCTCCTCTTGAGATGCGACGGGAACACCGGGAATTCTGTCCCTACGAAACAGGGAAAGAATCCCTCATCTCGAGCTAGGAGGCGGAAACGGGGCTCCCCTGGATGTGTGCGGGACCCCATGTGCTTCCTCTCGAGTGGAGACGGGTATGTCGGGGAACTTCTTGAGTTGCAGCAAGGGTGTGAAGGACCCTTTGGAAGTTCCAGTGGTTAGATGTGATTAGCCTCGAGAAGCCTCAGCGGAAATGGGCCTCATCTCGCCTGGAGGGCAAAACCTCCCGGAATTTCTCGAGTTGTGGCAGGTGCTCTCGACTTAAGACGGGAACCTCAGGGACTCGCTCTGGTTTCCTCAGGAAAGGCCAGTCCCCATGCGAGTTCCTCGGGGGCCTCTCGGGATTCCTCTCCCGTCGATGCCGGGGCCTAAGACCTTGTGTGGAGTCGGGGCCGGAACCTGAGGATTCCTCTCCAGTGCTGACATGGATCTTGGGGTACTTCTGGAGTCTCCCCAGGGGAGTCAGTCCTCGTCTCGATTGCGGGCATGCACTTGCGCTTTCCTCCAGAGCGGTAGCAGCAGTGTCACGCAGTCCGCCGCGTGGATCAAAGGATCTATGGTTTTCCCTCGAGTCTTTCCCACGAGGCTTTCCCACGAGGCGTTCCCACAGGGCTTTCCCACGTGCACACGTGGTGGGAGTCGATCCTCGGCTTGAACGTCAAGGCAGTGCAGGGAAAACAGGTTCCTCTGGAATGGACTGACACATCTGGGGGACTCTTGGAATGGTGGCACGACCCTGGTGTTCCTCTCGCCTTTCCTGTGGAGAGCGCCTCCTCTTGAGATGCGACGGGAACGCCGGGAATTCTTTCCCTACGAAACAGGGAAAGGATCCCTCATCTCGAGCTAGGAGGCGGAAACGGGGCTCCCCTGGATGTGTGCGGGACCCCACGTGCTTCCTCTCGAGTGGAGACGGTTATGTCGGGGAACTTCTTGAGTTGCAGCAAGGGTGTGAAGGACCCTTTGGAAGTTCAAGTGGTTAGATGTGATTAGCCTCGAGAAGCCTCAGCGGAAATGGGCCTCATCTCGCCTGGAGGGCAAAATCTCCTGGATTTTCTCGAGTTGCGGCAGGTGCTCTCGACTTACGACGGGGACCTCAGGGACCCGCTCTGGTGGCCTCAGGAAAGGCCAGTCCCCACGCGAGTTCCTCGGGGCCTCTCGGGATTCCTCTCCCGTCGATGCCGGGGCCTAAGACCTTGTGTGGAGTCGGGGTCGGAACCTGAGGATTCCTCTCCAGTGCTGACATGGATCTTGGGGTAATTCTGGAGTCTCCTCAGGGGAGTCAGTCCTCGTCTCGAATGCGGGCATGCACTTGCGCTTTCCTCCAGAGCGGTAGCAGCAGTGTCACGCAGTCCGCCGCGTGGATCAAAGGATCTATGGTTTTCCCTCGAGTCTTTCCCACGAGGCTTTCCCACGAGGCTTTCCCACAGGGCTGTCCCACGTGCACACGTGGTGGGAGTCGATCCTCGGCTTGAACGTCAAGGCAGTGCAGGGAAAAAAGGTTCCTCTGGAATGGACTGACACATCTGGGGGACTCCTGGAATGGTGGCACGACCCTGGAGTTCCTCTCGCCTTTCCTGTGGAGAGCGCCTCCTCTTGAGATGCGACGGGAACGCCGGGAATTCTTTCCCTACGAAACAGGGAAAGGATCCCTCATCTCGAGCTAGGAGGCGGAAACGGGGCTCCCCTGGATGTGTGCGGGACCCCACGTGCTTCCTCTCGAGTGGAGATGGGTATGTCGGGGAACTTCTTGAGTTGCAGCAAGGATGTGAAGGACCCTTTGGAAGTTCCAGTGGTTAGATGTGATTAGCCTCGAGAAGCCTCAGCGGAAATGGGCCTTATCTTGCCTGGAGGGCAAAACCTCCTGGATTTTCTCGAGTTGCGGCAGGTGCTCTCGACTTACGACGGGGACCTCAGGGACCCGCTCTGGTGGCCTCAGGAAAGGCCAGTCCCCATGCGAGTTCCTCGGGGGCCTCTCGGGATTCCTCTCCCGTCGATGCCGGGGCCTAAGACCTTGTGTGGAGTCGGGGCCGGAACCTGAGGATTCCTCTCCAGTGCTGACATAGATCTTGGGCTACTTCTGGAGTCTCCCCAGGGGAGTCAGTCCTCGTCTCGAATGCGGGCATGCACTTGCGCTTTCCTCCAGAGCGGTAGCAGCAGTGTCACGCAGTCCGCCGCGTGGATCAAAGGATCTATGGTTTTCCCTCGAGTCTTTCCCACGAGGCTTTCCCACGAGGCTTTCCCACAGGGCTGTCCCACGTGCACACGTGGTGGGAGTCGATCCTCGGCTTGAACGTCAAGGCAGTGCAGGGAAAACAGGTTCCTCTGGAATGGACTGACACATCTGGGGGTCTCTTGGAATGGTGGCACAACCCTGGAGTTCCTCTCCCCTTTCCTGTGGAGAGCGCCTCCTCTTGAGATGCGACGGGAACACCGGGAATTCTGTCCCTACGAAACAGGGAAAGAATCCCTCATCTCGAGCTAGGAGGCGGAAACGGGGCTCCCCTGGATGTGTGCGGGACCCCATGTGCTTCCTCTCGAGTGGAGACGGGTATGTCGGGGAACTTCTTGAGTTGCAGCAAGGGTGTGAAGGACCCTTTGGAAGTTCCAGTGGTTAGATGTGATTAGCCTCGAGAAGCCTCAGCGGAAATGGGCCTCATCTCGCCTGGAGGGCAAAACCTCCCGGAATTTCTCGAGTTGTGGCAGGTACTCTCGACTTAAGACGGGAACCTCAGGGACTCGCTCTGGTTTCCTCAGGAAAGGCCAGTCCCCATGCGAGTTCCTCGGGGGCCTCTCGGGATTCCTCTCCCGTCGATGCCGGGGCCTAAGACCTTGTGTGGAGTCGGGGCCGGAACCTGAGGATTCCTCTCCAGTGCTGACATGGATCTTGGGGTACTTCTGGAGTCTCCCCAGGGGAGTCAGTCCTCGTCTCGAATGCGGGCATGCACTTGCGCTTTCCTCCAGAGCGGTAGCAGCAGTGTCACGCAGTCCGCCGCGTGGATCAATGTATCTATGGTTTTCCCTCGAGTCTTTCCCACGAGGCTTTCCCACGAGGCGTTCCCACAGGGCTGTCCCACGTGCACACGTGGTGGGAGTCGATCCTCGGCTTGAACGTCAAGGCAGTGCAGGGAAAACAGGTTCCTCTGGAATGGACTGACACATCTGGGGGACTCTTGGAATGGTGGCACGACCCTGGAGTTCCTCTCGCCTTTCCTGTGGAGAGCGCCTCCTCTTGAGATGCGACGGGAACGCCGGGAATTCTTTCCCTACAAAACAGGGATAGGATCCCTCATCTTGAAATAGAAGGCGGAAACGGGGCTCCCCAGGATGTGTGCGGCACCCCTCGTGCTTCCTCTCGAGTGGAGACGGGTATGTCGCGGAATTGCTTGAGTTGAAGCAAGGGTGTGAAGGACCCTTTGGAAGTTCCAGTGGTTAGATGTGATTAGCCTCGAAAAACCTCAGCGGAAATGGGCCTCATCTCGCCTGGAGCGCAAAATCTCATGGATTTTCTCGAGTTGCGGCAGGTGCTCTCGACTTAAGACGGGAACCTCAGGGACTCGCTCTGGTGGCCTCAGTAAAGGCCAGTCCCCATGCGAGTTCCTCGGGGGCCTCTCGGGATTCCTCTCCCGTCGATGCCGGGGCCTAAGACCTTGTGTGGAGTCGGGGCCGGAACCTGAGGATTCCTCTCCAGTGCTGACATGGATCTTGGGGTACTTCTGGAGTCTCCCCAGGGGAGTCAGTCCTCGTCTCGAATGCGGGCATGCACTTGCGCTTTCCTCCAGAGCGGTAGCAGCAGTGTCACGCAGTCCGCCGCGAGGATCAAAGGATCTATGGTTTTCCCTCGAGTCTTTCCCACGAGGCTTTCCCACGAGGCTTTCCCACAGGGCTGTCCCACGTGCACACGTGGTGGGAGTCGATCCTCGGCTTGAACGTCAAGGCAGTGCAGGGAAAACAGGTTCCTCTGGAATGGACTGACACATCTGGGGGACTCTTGGAATGGTGGCACGACCCTGGAGTTCCTCTCGCCTTTCCTGTGGAGAGCGCCTCCTCTTGAGATGCGACGGGAACGCCGGGAATTCTTTCCCTACGAAACAGGGAAAGGATCCCTCATCTCGAGCTAGGAGGCGGAAACGGGGCTCCCCTGGATGTGTGCAGGACCCATGTGCTTCCTCTCGAGTGGACACGGGTATGTCGGGGAACTTCTTGAGTTGCAGCAAGGGTGTGAAGGACCCTTTGGAAGTTCAAGTGGTTAGATGTGATTAGCCTCGAGAAGCCTCAGCGGAAATGGGCCTCATCTCGCCTGGAGGGCAAAACCTCCTGGATTTTCTCGAGTTGCGGCAGGTGCTCTCGACTTACGACGGGGACCTCAGGGACCCGCTCTGGTGGCCTCAGGAAAGGCCAGTCCCCATGCGAGTTCCTCGGGGCCTCTCGGGATTCCTCTCCCGTCGATGCCGGGGCCTAAGACCTTGTGTGGAGTCGGGGTCGGAACCTGAGGATTCCTCTCCAGTGCTGACATGGATCTTGGGGTAATTCTGGAGTCTCCCCAGGGGAGTCAGTCCTCGTCTCGAATGCGGGCATGCACTTGCGCTTTCCTCCAGAGCGGTAGCAGCAGTGTCACGCAGTCCGCCGCGTGGATCAAAGGATCTATGGTTTTCCCTCGAGTCTTTCCCACGAGGCTTTCCCACGAGGCTTTCCCACAGGGCTGTCCCACGTGCACACGTGGTGGGAGTCGATCCTCGGCTTGAACGTCAAGGCAGTGCAGGGAAAAAAGGTTCCTCTGGAATGGACTGACACATCTGGGGGACTCTTGGAATGGTGGCACGACCCTGGAGTTCCTCTCCCCTTTCCTGTGGAGAGCGCCTCCTCTTGAGATGCGACGGGAACACCGGGAATTCTGTCCCTACGAAACAGGGAAAGAATCCCTCATCTCGAGCTAGGAGGCGGAAACGGGGCTCCCCTGGATGTGTGCGGGACCCCATGTGCTTCCTCTCGAGTGGAGACGGGTATGTCGGGGAACTTCTTGAGTTGCAGCAAGGGTGTGAAGGACCCTTTGGAAGTTCCAGTGGTTAGATGTGATTAGCCTCGAGAAGCCTCAGCGGAAATGGGCCTCATCTCGCCTGGAGGGCAAAACCTCCCGGAATTTCTCGAGTTGTGGCAGGTGCTCTCGACTTAAGACGGGAACCTCAGGGACTCGCTCTGGTTTCCTCAGGAAAGGCCAGTCCCCATGCGAGTTCCTCGGGGGCCTCTCGGGATTCCTCTCCCGTCGATGCCGGGGCCTAAGACCTTGTGTGGAGTCGGGGCCGGAACCTGAGGATTCCTCTCCAGTGCTGACATGGATCTTGGGGTACTTCTGGAGTCTCCCCAGGGGAGTCAGTCCTCGTCTCGAATGCGGGCATGCACTTGCGCTTTCCTCCAGAGCGGTAGCAGCAGTGTCACGCAGTCCGCCGCGTGGATCAAAGTATCTATGGTTTTCCCTCGAGTCTTTCCCACGAGGCTTTCCCACGAGGCGTTCCCACAGGGCTGTCCCACGTGCACACGTGGTGGGAGTCGATCCTCGGCTTGAACGTCAAGGCAGTGCAGGGAAAACAGGTTCCTCTGGAATGGACTGACACATCTGGGGGACTCTTGGAATGGTGGCACGACCCTGGAGTTCCTCTCGCCTTTCCTGTGGAGAGCGCCTCCTCTTGAGATGCGACGGGAACGCCGGGAATTCTTTCCCTACAAAACAGGGATAGGATCCCTCATCTTGAAATAGAAGGCGGAAACGGTGCTCCCCAGGATGTGTGCGGCACCCCACGTGCTTCCTCTCGAGTGGAGACGGGTATGTCGCGGAATTGCTTGAGTTGAAGCAAGGGTGTGAAGGACCCTTTGGAAGTTCCAGTGGTTAGATGTGATTAGCCTCGAAAAACCTCAGCGGAAATGGGCCTCATCTCGACTGGAGCGCAAAATCTCATGGATTTTCTCGAGTTGCGGCAGGTGCTCTCGACTTAAGACGGGAACCTCAGGGACTCGCTCTGGTGGCCTCAGTAAAGGCCAGTCCCCATGCGAGTTCCTCGGGGGCCTCTCGGGATTCCTCTCCCGTCGATGCCGGGGCCTAAGACCTTGTGTGGAGTCGGGGCCGGAACCTGAGGATTCCTCTCCAGTGCTGACATGGATCTTGGGGTACTTCTGGAGTCTCCCCAGGGGAGTCAGTCCTCGTCTCGAATGCGGGCATGCACTTGCGCTTTCCTCCAGAGCGGTAGCAGCAGTGTCACGCAGTCCGCCGCGAGGATCAAAGGATCTATGGTTTTCCCTCGAGTCTTTCCCACGAGGCTTTCCCACGAGGCTTTCCCACAGGGCTGTCCCACGTGCACACGTGGAGGGAGTCGATCCTCGGCTTGAACGTCAAGGCAGTGCAGGGAAAACAGGTTCCTCTGGAATAGACTGACACATCTGGGGGACTCTTGGAATGGTTGCACGACCCTGGAGTTCCTCTCGCCTTTCCTGTGGAGAGCGCCTCCTCTTGAGATGCGACGGGAACGCCGGGAATTCTTTCCCTACAAAACAGGATAGGATCCCTCATCTCGAACTAGGAGGCGGAAACGGGGCTCCCCAGGATGTGTGCGGCACCCCACGTGCTTCCTCTCGAGTGGAGACGGGTATGTCGCGGAATTGCTTGAGTTGAAGCAAGGGTGTGAAGGACCCTTTGGAAGTTCCAGTGGTTAGATGTGATTAGCCTCGAAAAACCTCAGCGGAAATGGGCCTCATCTCGCCTGGAGCGCAAAATCTCATGGATTTTCTCGAGTTGCGGAAGGTGCTCTCGACTTAAGACGGGAACCTCAGGGACTCGCTCTGGTGGCCTCAGGAAAGGCCAGTCCCCATGCGAGTTCCTCGGGGGCCTCTCGGGATTTCTCTCCCGTCGATGCCGGGGCCTAAGACCTTGAGTGGAGTCGGGGCCGGAACCTGAGGATTCCTCTCCAGTGCTGACATGGATCTTGGGGTACTTCTGGAGTCTCCCCAGGGGAGTCAGTCCTCGTCTCGAAAGCGGGCATGCACTTGCGCTTTCCTCCAGAGCGGTAGCAGCAGTGTCACGCAGTCCGCCGCGTGGATCAAAGCATCTATGGTTTTCCCTCGAGTCTTTCCCACGAGGCTTTCCCACGAGGCGTTCCCACAGGGCTGTCCCACGTGCACACGTGGTGGGAGTCGATCCTCGGTTTGAACGTCAAGGCAGTGCAGGGAAAACAGGTTCCTCTGGAATGGACTGACACATCTGGGGGACTCTTGGAATGGTGGCACCACCCTGGAGTTCCTCTCGCCTTTCCTGTGGAGAGCGCCTCCTCTTGAGATGCGACGGGAACGCCGGGAATTCTTTCCCTACGAAACAGGGAAAGGATCCCTCATCTCGAGCTAGGAGGCGGAAACGGGGCTCCCCTGGATGTGTGCAGGACCCATGTGCTTCCTCTCGAGTGGACACGGGTATGTCGGGGAACTTCTTGAGTTGCAGCAAGGGTGTGAAGGACCCTTTCGAAGTTCCAGTGGTTAGATGTGATTAGCCTCGAGAGCCTCAGCGGAAATGGGCCTCATCTCGCCTGGAGGGCAAAACCTCCAGGATTTTCTCGAGTTGCGGCAGGTGTGCTCGACTTACGACGGGGACCTCAGGGACCCGCTCTGGTGGCCTCAGGAAAGGCCAGTCCCCATGCGAGTTCCTCGGGGACCTCTTGGGATTCCTCTCCCGTCTATGCCGGGGCCTAAGACCTTGTGTGGAGTCGGGGCCGGAAAATGAGGATTCCTCTCCAGTGCTGACATGGATCTTGGGGTACTTCTGGAGTCTCCCCAGGGGAGTCAGTCCTCGTCTCGAATGCGGGCATGCACTTGCGCTTTCCTCCAGAGCGGTAGCAGCAGTGTCACGCAGTCCGCCGCGAGGATCAAAGGATCTATGGTTTTCCCTCGAGTCTTTCCCACGAGGCTTTCCCACGAGGCTTTCCCACAGGGCTGTCCCACGTGCACACGTGGTGGGAGTCGATCCTCGGCTTGAACTTCAAGGCAGTGCAGGGAAAACAGGTTCCTCTGGAATGGACTGACACATCTGGGATCTCTTGGAATGGTGGTACGACCCTGGAGTTCCTCTCGCCTTTCCTGTGGAGAGCGCCTCCTCTTGAGATGCGACGGGAACGCCGGGAATTCTTTCCCTAGGAAACAGGGAAAGGATCCCTCATCTCGAGCTAGGAGGCGGAAACGGGGCTCCCCTGGATGTGTGCGGGACCCTCGTGCTTCCTCTCGAGTGGAGACGGGTATGTCGGGGAACTTCTTGAGTTGCAGCAAGGGTGTGAAGGACCCTTTGAAAGTTCCAGTGTTTAGATGTGATTAGCCTCCAGAAGCCTCAGTGGAAATGGGCCTCATCTCGCCTGGAGGGCAAAACCTCCTGGATTTTATCGAGTTGTGGCAGGTGCTCTCGACTTACGACGGGGACCTCAGGGACCCGCACTGGTGGCCTCAGGAAAGACCAGTCCCCATGCGAGTTCGTCGGGGGCCTCTCGGGATTCCTCTCCCGTCGAGGCCGGGGCCTAAGACCTTGTGTGGAGTCGGGGCCGGAACCTGAGGATTCCTCTCCAGTGCTGACATGGATCTTGGGGTACTTCTGGAGTCTCCCCAGGGGAGTCAGTCCTCGTCTCGAATGCGGGCATGCACTGGCGCTTCCCTCCAGTGCGGTAGGAGCAGTGTCACGCAGTCTGCATCGTGGATCAAAGTATCTATGGTTTTCCCTCGAGTCTTTCCCACGAGGCTTTCCAAAGAGGCGTTTCCACAGGGCTGTCCCACGTGCACACGTGGTGGGAGTCGATCCTCGGCTTGAACGTCAAGGCAGTGCAGGGAAAACAGGTTCCTCTGGAATGGACTGACACATCTGGGGGACTCTTGGAATGGTGGCACGACCCTGGAGTTCCTCTCGCCTTTCCTGTGGAGAGCGCCTCCTCTTGAGATGCGACGGGAACGCCGGGAATTCTTTTCCTACGAAACAGGGAAAGGATCCCTCATCTCGAGCTAGGAGGCGGAAACGGGGCTCCCCTGGATGTGTGCATGACCCCACGTGCTTCCTCTCGATTGGAGACGGGTATGTCGGGGAACTTCTTGAGTTGCAGCAAGGGTGTGAAGGACCCTTTGGAAGTTCCAGTGGTTAGACGTGATTGGCCTCGAGAAGCCTCAGCGGAAATGGGCCTCATCTCGCCTGGAGGGCAAAACCTCCTGGATTTTCTTGAGTTGCGGCAGGTGCTTTCAACTTACGACAGGGACCTCAGAGACCCGCTCTGGTGGCCTCAGGAAAGGCCAGTCCCCATGCGAGTTCCTCGGGGGCCTCTCGGGATTCCTCTCCCGTCGATGCCGGGCCTACGACCTTGTGTGGAGTCGGGGCCGGAACCTGAGGATTCCTCTCCAGTGCTGACATGGATCTTGGGGTACTTCTGGAGTCTCCCCAGGGGAGTCAGTCCTCGTCTCGAATGCGGGCCTGCACTTGCGCTTTCCTCCAGAGCGGTAGCAGCAGTGTCACGCAGTCCGCCGCGTGGATCAAAGGATCTATGTTTTTCCCTCGAGTCTTTCCCACGAGGCTTTCCCACGAGGCTTTCCCACAGGGCTGTCCCACGTGCACACGTGGTGGGAGTCGATCCTCGGCTTGAACGTCAAGGCAGTGCAGGGAAAACAGGTTCCTCTGGAATGGACTGACACATCTGGGGGTCTCTTGGAATGGTGGCACGACCCTGGAGTTCCTCTCCCCTTTCCTGTGGAGAGCGCCTCCTCTTGAGATGCGACGGGAACGCCGGGAATTCTTTCCCTACGAAACAGGGAAAGGATCCCTCATCTCGAGCTAGGAGGCGGAAACGGGGCTCCCCTGGATGTGTGCAGGACCCATGTGCTTCCTCTCGAGTGGACACGGGTATGTCGGGGAACTTCTTGAGTTGCAGCAAGGGTGTGAAGGACCCTTTGGAAGTTCAAGTGGTTAGATGTGATTAGCCTCGAGAAGCCTCAGCGGAAATGGGCCTCATCTCGCCTGGAGGGCAAAACCTCCTGGATTTTCTCGAGTTGCGGCAGGTGCTCTCGACTTACGACGGGGACCTCAGGGACCCGCTCTGGTGGCCTCAGGAAAGGCCAGTCCCCATGCGAGTTCCTCGGGGCCTCTCGGGATTCCTCTCCCGTCGATGCCGGGGCCTAAGACCTTGTGTGGAGTCGGGGTCGGAACCTGAGGATTCCTCTCCAGTGCTGACATGGATCTTGGGGTAATTCTGGAGTCTCCCCAGGGGAGTCAGTCCTCGTCTCGAATGCGGGCATGCACTTGCGCTTTCCTCCAGAGCGGTAGCAGCAGTGTCACGCAGTCCGCCGCGTGGATCAAAGGATCTATGGTTTTCCCTCGAGTCTTTCCCACGAGGCTTTCCCACGAGGCTTTCCCACAGGGCTGTCCCACGTGCACACGTGGTGGGAGTCGATCCTCGGCTTGAACGTCAAGGCAGTGCAGGGAAAAAAGGTTCCTCTGGAATGGACTGACACATCTGGGGGACTCTTGGAATGGTGGCACGACCCTGGAGTTCCTCTCCCCTTTCCTATGGAGAGCGCCTCCTCTTGAGATGCGACGGGAACACCGGGAATTCTGTCCCTACGAAACAGGGAAAGAATCCCTCATCTCGAGCTAGGAGGCGGAAACGGGGCTCCCCTGGATGTGTGCGGGACCCCATGTGCTTCCTCTCGAGTGGAGACGGGTATGTCGGGGAACTTCTTGAGTTGCAGCAAGGGTGTGAAGGACCCTTTGGAAGTTCCAGTGGTTAGATGTGATTAGCCTCGAGAAGCCTCAGCGGAAATGGGCCTCATCTCGCCTGGAGGGCAAAACCTCCCGGAATTTCTCGAGTTGTGGCAGGTGCTCTCGACTTAAGACGGGAACCTCAGGGACTCGCTCTGGTTTCCTCAGGAAAGGCCAGTCCCCATGCGAGTTCCTCGGGGGCCTCTCGGGATTCCTCTCCCGTCGATGCCGGGGCCTAAGACCTTGTGTGGAGTCGGGGCCGGAACCTGAGGATTCCTCTCCAGTGCTGACATGGATCTTGGGGTACTTCTGGAGTCTCCCCAGGGGAGTCAGTCCTCGTCTCGAATGCGGGCATGCACTTGCGCTTTCCTCCAGAGCGGTAGCAGCAGTGTCACGCAGTCCGCCGCGTGGATCAAAGTATCTATGGTTTTCCCTCGAGTCTTTCCCACGAGGCTTTCCCACGAGGCGTTCCCACAGGGCTGTCCCACGTGCACACGTGGTGGGAGTCGATCCTCGGCTTGAACGTCAAGGCAGTGCAGGGAAAACAGGTTCCTCTGGAATGGACTGACACATCTGGGGGACTCTTGGAATGGTGGCACGACCCTGGAGTTCCTCTCGCCTTTCCTGTGGAGAGCGCCTCCTCTTGAGATGCGACGGGAACGCCGGGAATTCTTTCCCTACAAAACAGGGATAGGATCCCTCATCTTGAAATAGAAGGCGGAAACGGTGCTCCCCAGGATGTGTGCGGCACCCCACGTGCTTCCTCTCGAGTGGAGACGGGTATGTCGCGGAATTGCTTGAGTTGAAGCAAGGGTGTGAAGGACCCTTTGGAAGTTCCAGTGGTTAGATGTGATTAGCCTCGAAAAACCTCAGCGGAAATGGGCCTCATCTCGACTGGAGCGCAAAATCTCATGGATTTTCTCGAGTTGCGGCAGGTGCTCTCGACTTAAGACGGGAACCTCAGGGACTCGCTCTGGTGGCCTCAGTAAAGGCCAGTCCCCATGCGAGTTCCTCGGGGGCCTCTCGGGATTCCTCTCCCGTCGATGCCGGGGCCTAAGACCTTGTGTGGAGTCGGGGCCGGAACCTGAGGATTCCTCTCCAGTGCTGACATGGATCTTGGGGTACTTCTGGAGTCTCCCCAGGGGAGTCAGTCCTCGTCTCGAATGCGGGCATGCACTTGCGCTTTCCTCCAGAGCGGTAGCAGCAGTGTCACGCAGTCCGCCGCGAGGATCAAAGGATCTATGGTTTTCCCTCGAGTCTTTCCCACGAGGCTTTCCCACGAGGCTTTCCCACAGGGCTGTCCCACGTGCACACGTGGAGGGAGTCGATCCTCGGCTTGAACGTCAAGGCAGTGCAGGGAAAACAGGTTCCTCTGGAATAGACTGACACATCTGGGGGACTCTTGGAATGGTTGCACGACCCTGGAGTTCCTCTCGCCTTTCCTGTGGAGAGCGCCTCCTCTTGAGATGCGACGGGAACGCCGGGAATTCTTTCCCTACAAAACAGGATAGGATCCCTCATCTCGAACTAGGAGGCGGAAACGGGGCTCCCCAGGATGTGTGCGGCACCCCACGTGCTTCCTCTCGAGTGGAGACGGGTATGTCGCGGAATTGCTTGAGTTGAAGCAAGGGTGTGAAGGACCCTTTGGAAGTTCCAGTGGTTAGATGTGATTAGCCTCGAAAAACCTCAGCGGAAATGGGCCTCATCTCGCCTGGAGCGCAAAATCTCATGGATTTTCTCGAGTTGCGGAAGGTGCTCTCGACTTAAGACGGGAACCTCAGGGACTCGCTCTGGTGGCCTCAGGAAAGGCCAGTCCCCATGCGAGTTCCTCGGGGGCCTCTCGGGATTTCTCTCCCGTCGATGCCGGGGCCTAAGACCTTGAGTGGAGTCGGGGCCGGAACCTGAGGATTCCTCTCCAGTGCTGACATGGATCTTGGGGTACTTCTGGAGTCTCCCCAGGGGAGTCAGTCCTCGTCTCGAAAGCGGGCATGCACTTGCGCTTTCCTCCAGAGCGGTAGCAGCAGTGTCACGCAGTCCGCCGCGTGGATCAAAGCATCTATGGTTTTCCCTCGAGTCTTTCCCACGAGGCTTTCCCACGAGGCGTTCCCACAGGGCTGTCCCACGTGCACACGTGGTGGGAGTCGATCCTCGGTTTGAACGTCAAGGCAGTGCAGGGAAAACAGGTTCCTCTGGAATGGACTGACACATCTGGGGGACTCTTGGAATGGTGGCACCACCCTGGAGTTCCTCTCGCCTTTCCTGTGGAGAGCGCCTCCTCTTGAGATGCGACGGGAACGCCGGGAATTCTTTCCCTACGAAACAGGGAAAGGATCCCTCATCTCGAGCTAGGAGGCGGAAACGGGGCTCCCCTGGATGTGTGCAGGACCCATGTGCTTCCTCTCGAGTGGACACGGGTATGTCGGGGAACTTCTTGAGTTGCAGCAAGGGTGTGAAGGACCCTTTCGAAGTTCCAGTGGTTAGATGTGATTAGCCTCGAGAGCCTCAGCGGAAATGGGCCTCATCTCGCCTGGAGGGCAAAACCTCCAGGATTTTCTCGAGTTGCGGCAGGTGTGCTCGACTTACGACGGGGACCTCAGGGACCCGCTCTGGTGGCCTCAGGAAAGGCCAGTCCCCATGCGAGTTCCTCGGGGACCTCTTGGGATTCCTCTCCCGTCTATGCCGGGGCCTAAGACCTTGTGTGGAGTCGGGGCCGGAAAATGAGGATTCCTCTCCAGTGCTGACATGGATCTTGGGGTACTTCTGGAGTCTCCCCAGGGGAGTCAGTCCTCGTCTCGAATGCGGGCATGCACTTGCGCTTTCCTCCAGAGCGGTAGCAGCAGTGTCACGCAGTCCGCCGCGAGGATCAAAGGATCTATGGTTTTCCCTCGAGTCTTTCCCACGAGGCTTTCCCACGAGGCTTTCCCACAGGGCTGTCCCACGTGCACACGTGGTGGGAGTCGATCCTCGGCTTGAACTTCAAGGCAGTGCAGGGAAAACAGGTTCCTCTGGAATGGACTGACACATCTGGGATCTCTTGGAATGGTGGTACGACCCTGGAGTTCCTCTCGCCTTTCCTGTGGAGAGCGCCTCCTCTTGAGATGCGACGGGAACGCCGGGAATTCTTTTCCTACGAAACAGGGAAAGGATCCCTCATCTCGAGCTAGGAGGCGGAAACGGGGCTCCCCTGGATGTGTGCGGGACCCCACGTGCTTCCTCTCGATTGGAGACGGGTATGTCGGGGAACTTCTTGAGTTGCAGCAAGGGTGTGAAGGACCCTTTGGAAGTTCCAGTGGTTAGACGTGATTGGCCTCGAGAAGCCTCAGCGGAAATGGGCCTCATCTCGCCTGGAGGGCAAAACCTCCTGGATTTTCTTGAGTTGCGGCAGGTGCTTTCAACTTACGACAGGGACCTCAGAGACCCGCTCTGGTGGCCTCAGGAAAGGCCAGTCCCCATGCGAGTTCCTCGGGGGCCTCTCGGGATTCCTCTCCCGTCGATGCCGGGCCTACGACCTTGTGTGGAGTCGGGGCCGGAACCTGAGGATTCCTCTCCAGTGCTGACATGGATCTTGGGGTACTTCTGGAGTCTCCCCAGGGGAGTCAGTCCTCGTCTCGAATGCGGGCCTGCACTTGCGCTTTCCTCCAGAGCGGTAGCAGCAGTGTCACGCAGTCCGCCGCGTGGATCAAAGGATCTATGTTTTTCCCTCGAGTCTTTCCCACGAGGCTTTCCCACGAGGCTTTCCCACAGGGCTGTCCCACGTGCACACGTGGTGGGAGTCGATCCTCGGCTTGAACGTCAAGGCAGTGCAGGGAAAACAGGTTCCTCTGTAATGGACTGACACATCTGGGGGTCTCTTGGAATGGTGGCACGACCCTGGAGTTCCTCTCCCCTTTCCTGTGGAGAGCGCCTCCTCTTGAGATGCGACGGGAACGCCGGGAATTCTTTCCCTACGAAACAGTGAAAGGATCCCTCATCTAGAGCTAGGAGGGGGAAACGGGGTTCCCCTGGTGTGTGCGGGACCCCACGTGCTTCCTCTCGAGTGGAGACGGTTATGTCGGGGAACTTCTTGAGGTGCAGCAAGGGTGTGAAGGACCCTTTTGAAGCTCCAGTGGTTAGATGTGATTAGCCTCGAGAAGCCTCAGCGGAAATGGGCCTCATCTCGCCTGGAGGGCAAAACCTCCTGGATTTTCCCGAGTTGCGGCAGGTGCACTCGACTTACGACGGGGACCTCAGGGACCCGCTCTGGTGGCCTCAGGAAAGGCCAATCCCCATGCGAGTTTCCGGGGGCCTCTCGGGATTCCTCTCCCGTCGATGCCGGGGCCTAAGACCTTGTTGGATCGGGGCCGGAACCTGAGGATTCCTCTCCAGTGCTGACATGGATCTTGGGGTAGTTCTGGAGTCTCCCCAGGGGAGTCAGTCCTCGTCTCGAATGCGGGCATGCACTTGCGATTTCCTCCAGAGCGGTAGCAGCAGTGTGACGCAGTCCGCCGTGTGGATCAAAGGATCTATGGTTTTCCCTCGAGTCTTTCCCACGAGGCTGTCCCACGAGGCTTTCCCACAGGGCTGTCCCACATGCACACGTGGTGGGAGTCTATCCTCGGCTTGAACGTCAAGGCAGTTCAGGGAAAACAGGTTCCTCTGGAATGGACTGACACATCTGGGGGCTCTTGGAATGGTGGCACGACCCTGGAGTTCCTCTCGCCTTTCCTGTGGAGAGCGCCACCTCTTGAGATGCGACGGGAACGCCGGGAATTCTTTCCCTAAGAAACAGGGAAAGGATCCCTCATCTCGAGCTAGGAGGCGGAAACGGGGCTCCCCTGGATGTGTGTGGGACCCTCGTGCTTCCTCTCGAGTGGAGACGGGTATGTCGGGGAACTTCTGGACTTGCAGCAAGGGTGTGAAGGACCCTTTGGAAGTTCCAGTGGTTAGATGTGATTAGCCTCGAGAAGCCTCAGCGGAAATGGGCCTCATCTCGCCTGGAAGGCAAAACCTCCTGGATTTTCTCGAGTTGCGGCAGGTGCTATCGACTTACTTCGGGGACCTCAGAGACCCGCTCTGGAGGCCTCAGGAAAGGCCAGTCCCCATGCGAGTTCCTCGGGGGCCTCTCGGGATTCCTCTCCCGTCGATGCCGGGGCCTAAGACCTTGTATGGAGTTGAGGCCGGAACCTGAGGATTCCTCTCCAGTGCTGACATGGATCTTGGGGTACTTCTGGAGTCTCCCCAGGGGAATCAGTCCTCGTCTCGAATGCGAGCATGCACTTGCGCTTTCCTCCAGAGAGGTAGCAGCAGTGTCACGCAGTCCGCCGCGTGGATCAAAGGATCTATGGTTTTCCCTCGAGTCTTTCCCACGAGGCTTTCCCACGAGGCTTTCCCACAGGGCTGTTCCACGTGCACACGTGGTGGGAATCGATCCTCGGCTTAAACATCAAGGCAGTGCAGGGAAAACAGTTTCCTCTGGAATGGACTGACACATCTGGGGGACTCTTGGAATGGTGGCAAGACCCTGGAGTTCCTCCCCCCTTTGATGTGGAGAGCGCCTCCTCTTGAGATGCGACGGGAACGCCGGGAATTCTTTCCCTCCGAAACAGGGAAAGGATCCCTCATCTCGAGCTAGGAGGCGGAAACGGGGCTCCCCAGAATGTGTACGTGGCCCTCTTGCTTCCTCTGGAGTGGAGACGTGTATGTCGGGGAACTTCTGGATTTGCAGCAAGGGTGTGAAGGACCCTTTGGGAGTTCCAGTGGTTAGATGTTATTAGCCTCGAGAAGCCTCAGCGGAAATGGGCCTCATCTCGCCTGGAAGGCAAAACCTCCTGGATTTTCTCGAGTTGTGGCAGGTGCTCTCGACTTACGACGGGGACCTCAGGGACCCGCTTTGGTGGCCTCAGGAAAGGCCAGTCCCCATGCGAGTTCCTCGGGGGCCTCTCGGGATTCCTCTCCCGTCGATGCCGGGGCCTAAGACTTTGTGTGGAGTCGGGGCCGGAACCTGAGGATTCCTCTCCAGTGCTGACATGGATCTTGGGGTATTTCTGGAGTCTCCCCAGGGGAGTCAGTCCTCGTCTCGAATGCGGGCATGCACTTGCGCTTTCCTCCAGAGCGGTAGCAGCAGTGTCACGCAGTCCGCCGCGTGGATCAAAGGATCTATGGTTTTCCCTCGAGTCTTTCCCACGAGGCTTTCCCACGGGGCTTTCCCACAGGGCTGTCCCACGTGCACACGTGGTGGGAGTCGATCCTCGGCTTGAACGTCAAGGCAGTGCAGGGAAAACAGGTTCCTCTGGAATGAACTGACACATCTGGGGGACTCTTGGAATGGTGCACGACCCTGGAGTTCCTCTCGCCTTTCCTGTGGAGAGCGCCTCCTCTTGAGATGCGACGGGAACGCCGGGAATTCTTTCCCTACGAAACAGGGAAAGGATCCGTCATCTCGAGCTAGGAGGCGGAAACGGGGCTCCCCTGGATGTGTGTGGGACCCTCGTGCTTCCTCTCGAGTGGAGACGGGTATGTCGGGGAAATGCTTGAGTTGCAGCAAGTGTGTGGTGGACCCTTTGGAAGTTCCAGTGGTTAGATGTGATTAGCCTCGAGAAGCCTCAGCGGAAATGGGCCTCATCTCGCCTGGAAGGCAAAACCTCCTGGATTTTCTCGAGTTGTGGCAGGTGCTCTCGACTTACGTCGGGGACCTCAGGGACCCGCACTGGTGGCCTCAGGAAAGGCCAGTCCCTATGCGAGTTCCTCTGGGGCCTCTCGGGATTCCTCTCCCATCGAGGCCGGGGCCTAAGACCTTGTGTGGAGTCGGGGCCAGAACCTGAGGATTCCTCTCCAGTGCTGACATGGATCTTGGGGTACTTCTGGAGTCTCCCCAGGGGAGTCAGTCCTCGTCTCGAATGCGGGCATGCACTTGCGCTTCCCTCCAGTGCGGTAGGCGCAGTGTCACGCAGTCTGCATCGTGGATCAAAGGATCTATAGTTTTCCCTCGAGTCTTTCCCACGAGGCTTTCCCACGAGGCGTTCCCCCAGGGAGGTCCCACGTGCACACGTGGTGGGAGTCGATCCTCGGCTTGAACGTCAAGGCAGTGCAGGAAAAACAGGTTCCTCTGGAATGGACTGACATATCTGGGGGACTCTTGGAATGGTGGCACGACCCTGGAGTTCCTCTCGCCTTTCCTGTGGAGAGCGCCTCCTCTTGAGATGCGACGGGAACGCCGGGAATTCTTTCCCTACGAAACAGGGAAATGATCCATCATCTCGAGCTAGGAGGCGGAAACGGGGTTCCCCTGGATGTGTGCGGGACCCTCATTCTTTCTCTCGAGTGGAGACGGCTATGTCGGGGAACTTCTTGAGTTGCAGCAAGGGTGTGAAGGACCCTTTGGAAGTTCCAGTGGTTAGATGTGATTAGCCTCGAGAAGCCTCAGCGGAAATGGGCCTCATCTCGCCTGGAGGGCAAAACCTCCTGGATTTTCCCGAGTTGCGGCAGGTGCACTCGATTTACGACGGGGACCTCAGGGACCCGCTCTAGTGGCCTCAGGAAAGGCCAATCCCCATGCGAGTTTCCGGGGGCCTCTCGGGATTCTTCTCCCGTCGATGCCGGGGCCTAAGACCTTGTGTGGAGTCGGGGCCGGAACCTGAGTATTCCTCTCCAGTGCTGACATGGATCTTGGGGTATTTCTGGAGTCTCCCCAGGGGAGTCAGTCCTCGTCTCGAATGCGGGCATGCACTTGCGCTTTCCTCCAGAGCGGTAGCAGCAGTGTCACGCAGTCCGCCGTGTGGATCAAAGGATCTATGGTTTTCCCTCGAGTCTTTCCCACGAGGCTGTCCCACGAGGCTTTCCCAGAGGGCTGTCCCACGTGCACACGTGGTGGGAGTCGATCCTCGGCTTGAACGTCAAGGCAGTGCAGGGAAAACAGGTTCCTCTGGAATGAACTGACACATCTGGGGGACTCTTGGAATGGTGGCACGACCCTGGAGTTCCTCTCGCCTTTCCTGTGGAGAGCGCCTCCTCTTGAGATGCGACGGGAACGCCGGGAATTCTTTCCCTACGAAACAGGGAAAGGATCCCTCATCTCGAGCTAGGAGGCGGAAACGGGGCTCCCCTGGATGTGTGTGGGACCCTCGTGCTTCCTCTCGAGTGGAGACGGGTATGTCGGGGAACTTCTGGACTTGCAGCAAGGGTGTGAAGGACCCTTTGGAAGTTCCAGTGGTTAGATGTGATTAGCCTCGAGAAGCCTCAGCGGAAATGGGCCTCATCTCGCCTGGAAGGCAAAACCTCCTGGATTTTCTCGAGTTGTGGCAGGTGCTCTCGACTTACTTCGGGGACCTCAGGGACCCGCTCTGGTGGCCTCAGGAAAGGCCAGTCCCCATGCGAGTTCCTCGGGGGCCTCTCGGGATTCCTCTCCCATCGAGGCCGGGGCCTAAGACCTTGTGTGGAGTCGGGGCCAGAACCTGAGGATTACTCTCCAGTGCTGACATGGATCTTGGGGTACTTCTGGAGTCTCCCCAGGGGAGTCAGTCCTCGTCTCGAATGCGGGCATGCACTTGCTCTTCCCTCCAGTGCGTTAGGAGCAGTGTCACGCAGTCTGCATCGTGGATCAAAGGATCTATAGTTTTCCCTCGAGTCTTTCCCACGAGGCTTTCCCACGAGGCGTTCCCCCAGGGATGTCCCACGTGCACACGTGGTGGGAGTCGATCCTCTGCTTGAAAGTCAAGGCAGTGCAGGAAAAACAGGTTCCTCTGGAATGGACTGACACATCTGGGGGACTCTTGGAATGGTGGCACGACCCTGGAGTTCCTCTCGCCTTTCCTGTGGAGAGCGCCTCCTCTTGAGATGCGACGGGAACGCCGGGAATTCTTTCCCTTAAAAACAGGGAAAGGATCCCTCATCTCAAGCTAGGAGGCGGAAACGGGGCTCCCCTGGATGTGTACGGGACCCTCGTTCTTTCTCTCGAGTGGAGACGGCTATGTCGGGGAACTTCTTGAGTTGCAGCAAGGGTGTGAAGGACCCTTTGGAAGTTCCAGTGGTTAGATGTGATTAGCCTCGAGAAGCCTCAGCGGAAATGGGCCTCATCTCGCCTGGAGGGCAAAACCTCCTGGATTTTCCCGAGTTGCGGCAGGTGCACTCGACTTACGACGGGGACCTCAGGGACCCGCTCTGGTGGCCTCAGGAAAGGCCAGTCCCCATGCGAGTTCCTCGAGAGCCTCTCGGGATTCCTCTCCCGTCGATGCCGGGGCCTAAGACCTTGTGTGGAGTCGGGGCCGGAACCTGAGGATTCCTCTCCAGTGCTGACATGGATCTTGTGGTACTTCTGGAGTCTCCCCAGGGGAGTCAGTCCTCGTCTCGAATGCGGGCATGCACTTGCGCTTTCCTCCCGAGCGGTAGCAGAAGTGTCACGAATTCCGCCGCGTGGATCAAAGGATCTAAGGTTTTCCCTCGAGTCTTTCCCACGAGGCTTTCCCACGAGGCTTTCCCACAGGGCTGTCCCACGTGCACACGTGGTGGGAGTCGATCCTCGGCTTGAACGTCAAGGCAGTGCAGGGAAAACAGGTTCTTCTGTAATGGACTGACACATCTGGGGGACTCTTGGAATGGTGGCACGACCCTGGAGTTCCTCTCGCCTTTCCTGTGGAGAGCGCCTCCTCTTGAGATGCGATGGGAACGCCGGGAATTCTTTCCCTACAAAACAGGGAAAGGATCCCTCATCTCGAGCTAGGAGGCGGAAAAGGGGCTCCCCTGGATGTGTGCGGGACCCTCGTGCTTCCTCTCGAGTGGACACGGGTATGTCGGGGAGCTTCTTGAGTTGCAGCAAGGGTGTGAAGGACCCTTTGAAAGTTCCAGTGGTTAGATGTGATTAGCCTCGAGACGCCTCAGCGGAAATGGGCCTCATCTCGCCTGGAGGGCAAAACCTCCTGGATTTTCCCGAGTTGTGGCAGGTGCTCTCGACTTACGTCGGGGACCTCAGGGACCCGCTCTGGTGGCCTCAGGAAAGGCCAGTCCCCATGCGAGTTCGTCGGGGGCCTCTCGGGATTCCTCTCCCGTCGATGCCGGGGCCTAAGTCCTTGTGTGGAGTCGGGGCCGGAACCTGAGGATTCCTCTCCAGTGCTGACATGGATCTTGGGGTAATTCTGGAGTCTCCCCAGGGGAGTCAGTCCTCGTCTCGAATGCGAGCATGCACTTGTGCTTTCCTCCAGAGCGGTAGCAGCAGTGTCACGCAGTCCGCCGCGTGGATCAAAGGATCTATGGTTTTCCCTCGAGTCTTTCCCACGAGGCTTTCCCACAGGGCTGTCCCAAGTGCACACGTGGTGGGAGTCGATCCTCGGCTTGAACGTCAAGGCAGTGCAGGGAAAACAGGTTCCTCTGGAATGGACTGACACATCTGGGGTCTCTTGGAATGGTGGCACGACCCTGGAGTTCCTTTCGCCTTTCCTGTGGAGAGCGCCTCCTCTTGAGATGCGACGGGAACGCCGGGAATTCTTTCCCTACGAAACAGGGAAAGGATCCCTCATCTCGAGCTAGGAGGCGGAAACGGGGCTCCCCTGGATGTGTGCGGGACGCTCGTGCTTCCTCTCGAGTGGAGACGGGTATGTCGGGGAACTTCTTGAGTTGCAGCAAGGGTGTGAAGGACCCTTTGGAAGTTCCAGTGGTTAGATGTGATTAGCCTCGAGAAGCCTCAGCGGAAATGGGCCTCATCTCGCCTGGAGGGCAAAACCTCCTGGATTTTCTCGAGTTGCGGCAGGTGCTCTCGACTTACGACGAGGACCTCAGGGACCCGCTCTGGTGGCCTCAGGAAAGGCCAGTCCCCATGCGAGTTACTCGGGGGCCTCTCGGGATTCCTCTCCCGTCGATGCCGGGGCCTAAGACCTTGTGTGGAGTCGGGGCCGGAACCTGAGGATTCCTCTCCAGTGCTGACATGGATCTTGGGCGACTTCTGGAGTCTCCCCAGGGGAGACAGTCCTCGTTTCGAATGCGGGCATGCACTTGCGCTTTCCTCCAGAGCGGTAGCAGCAGTGTCACGCAGTCCGCCGCGTGGATCAAAGGATCTATGGCTTTCCCTCGAGTCTTTCCCACGAGGCTTTCCCACGAGGCTTTCCCACAGGCTGTCCCACGTGCACACGTGGTGGGAGTCGATCCTCGGCTTGAACGTCAAGGCAGTGCAGGGAAAACAGGTTCCTCTGGAATGGACTGACACATCTGGGGGTCTCTTGGAATGGTGGCACGACCCTGGAGTTCCTCTCGCCTTTCCTGTGGAGAGCGCCTCCTCTTGAGATGCGACGGGAACGCCGGGAATTCTTTCCCTACGAAACAGGGAAAGGATCCCTCATCTCGAGCTAGGAGGCGGAAACGGGGCTCCCCTGGATGTGTGCGGGACCCCACGTGCTTCCTCTCGAGTGGAGACGGGTATGTCGCGGAACTGCTTGAGTTGCAGCAAGGGTGTGAAGGTCCCTTTGGAAGCTCCAGTGATTAGATGTGATTAGCCTCGAGAAGCCTCAGCGGAAATGGGCCTCATCTCGCCTGGAGGGCAAAACCTCCTGGATTTTCTCGAGTTGCTGCAGGTGCTCTCGACTTACGACGGGGACCTCAGGGACCCGCTGTGGTGGCCTCAGGAAAGGCCAGTCCCCATGCGAGTTCCACGGGGGCCTCTCGGGATTCCTCTACCGTCGATGCCGGGGCCTAAGACCATGTGTGGAGTCGGGGCCGAAACCTGAGGATTCCTCTCCAGTGCTGACATGGATCTAGGGGTACTTCTGGAGTCTCCCCAGGGGAGTCAGTCCTCGTCTCGAATGCGGGCATGCACTTGCGCTTTCCTCCAGAGCGGTAGCAGCAGTGTCACGCAGTCCGCCGCGTGGATCAAAGGATCTATGGTTTTCCCTCGAGTCTTTCCCACAAGGCTTTCCCACGAGGCTTTCCCACAGGGCTGTCCCACGTGCACACGTGGTGGGAGTCGATCCTCGGCTTGAACGTCAAGGCAGTGCAGGGAAAACAGGCTCCTCTGTAATGGACTGACACATCTGGGGGTCTCTTGGAATGGTGGCACGACTCTGGAGATCCTCTCCCCTTTCCTGTTGAGAGCGCCTCCTCTTGAGATGCGACGGGAACGCCGGGAATTCTTTCCCTACGGAACAGGGAAAGGATCCCTCATCTCGAGCTACGAGACGGAAACGGGGCTCCCCTGGATGTGTGCGGGAACCTCGTGCTTCCTCTCGAGTGGAGACGGGTATGTCGGGGAACTTCTTGAGTTGCAGCAAGGGTGTGAAGGACCCTTTGGAAGTTCCAGTGGTTAGATGTGATTAGCCTCGAGAAGCCTCAGCGGAAATGGGCCTCATCTCGCCTGGAGGGCAAAACCTCCTGGAATTTCTCGAGTTGCGGCAGGTGCTCTCGACTTACGACGGGGACCTCAGGGACCCGCTCTGGGGGCCTCAGGAAAGGCCAGTCCCCATGCGAGTTCCTCGGAGGCCTCTCGGGATTCCTCTCCCATGGATGCCGGGGCCTAAGACCTTGTGTGGAGTCGGGGCCGGAACCTGAGGATTCCTCTCCAGTGCTGACATGGATCTAGGGGTACTTCTGGAGTCTCCCCAGGGGAGTCAGTCCTCGTCTCGAATGCGGGCATGCACTTGCGCTTTCCTCCAGAGCGGTAGAAGCAGTGTCACGCAGTCCGCCGCGTGGATCAAAGGATATATGGTTTTCCCTCGAGTCTTTCCCACGAGTCTTTCCCACGAGGCTTTCTCACAGGGCTGTCCCACATGCACACGTGGTGGGAGTCGAACCTCGGCTTGAACGTCAAGGCAGTGCAGGGAAAACTGGTTCCTCTGGAATGGACTGACACATCTGGGGGACTCTTGGAATGGTGGCACGACCCTGGAGTTCCTCTCGCCTTTCCTGTGGAGAGCGCCTCCTCTTGAGATGCGACAGGAACGCCGGGAATTCTTTCCCTACGAAACAGGGAAAGGATCCCTCATCTCGAGCAAGGAGGCCGAAACGGGGCTCCCCTGGATGTGTGCGGGACCCTCGTGCTTCCTCTCGAGTGGAGACGGGTATGTCGGGGAAATGCTTGAGTTGCAGCAAGGGTGTGAAGGACCCTTTGGAAGTTCCAGTGGTTAGATGTGATTAGCCTCGAGACGCCTCAGCGGAAATGGGCCTCATCTCGCCTGGAGGGCAAAACCTCCTGGATTTTCCCGAGTTGTGGCAGGTGCTCTCGACTTACGTCGGGGACCTCAGGGACCCGCTCTGGTGGCCTCAGGAAAGGCCAGTCCCCATGCGAGTTCGTCGGGGGCCTCTCGGGATTCCTCTCCCGTCGATGCCGGGGCCTAAGTCCTTGTGTGGAGTCGGGGCCGGAACCTGAGGATTCCTCTCCAGTGCTGACATGGATCTTGGGGTAATTCTGGAGTCTCCCCAGGGGAGTCAGTCCTCGTCTCGAATGCGAGCATGCACTTGTGCTTTCCTCCAGAGTGGTAGCAGCAGTGTCACGCAGTCCGCCGCGTGGATCAAAGGATCTATGGTTTTCCCTCGAGTCTTTCCCACGAGGCTTTCCCACAGGGCTGTGCCACGTGCACACGTGGTGGGACTCGATCCTCGGCTTGAACGTCAAGGAAGTGCAGGGAAAACAGGTTCCTCTGGAATGGACTGACATATCCGGGGGACTCTTGGAATGGTGGCACGACCCTGGAGATCCTCTCCCCTTTCCTGTGGAGAGCGCCTCCTCTTGAGATGCGACGGGAACACCGGGAATTCTTTCCCTACGAAACAGGGAAAGGATCCCTCATCTCGAGCTAAGAGGCGGAAACGGGGCTCCCCTGGATGTGTGCGGGACCCTCGTGCTTCCTCTCGAGTGGAGACGGGTATGTCGGGGAACTTCTTGAGTTGCAGCAATGGTGTGAAGGACCCTTTGGAAGTTCCAGTGGTTAGACGTGATTGGCCTCGAGATGCCTCAACGGAAATGGGCCTCATCTCGCCTGGAGGGTAAAACCTCCTGGATTTCTCGAGTTGCGGCAGGTGCTCTCGACTTACGAAGGGGACCACAGGGACCCGCTCTGGAGGCCTCAGGAAAGGCCAGTCCCCATGCGAGTTCCTCGGGGGCCTCTCCGGATTCCTCTCCCGTCGAGGCCGGGGCCTAAGACCTTGTGTGGAGTCGGGGCCAGAACCTGAGGATTACTCTCCAGTGCTGACATGGATCTTGGGGTACTTCTGGAGTCTCCCCAGGGGAGTCAGTCCTCGTCTCGAATGCGGGCATGCACTTGCGCTTCCCTCCAGTGCGTTAGGAGCAGTGTCACGCAGTCTGCATCGTGGATCAAAGGATCTATAGTTTTCCCTCGAGTCTTTCCCACGAGGCTTTCCCACGAGGCGTTCCCCCAGGGATGTCCCACGTGCACACGTGGTGGGAGTCGATCCTCTGCTTGAAAGTCAAGGCAGTGCAGGAAAAACAGGTTCCTCTGGAATGGACTGACACATCTGGGGGACTCTTGGAATGGTGGCACGACCCTGGAGTTCCTCTCGCCTTTCCTGTGGAGAGCGCCTCCTCTTGAGATGCGACGGGAACGCCGGGAATTCTTTCCCTAAAAAACAGGGAAAGGATCCCTCATCTCAAGCTAGGAGGCGGAAACGGGGCTCCCCTGGATGTGTACGGGACCCTCGTTCTTTCTCTCGAGTGGAGACGGCTATGTCGGGGAAATGCTTGAGTTGCAGCAAGGGTGTGAAGGACCCTTTGGAAGTTCCAGTGGTTAGATGTGATTAGCCTCGAGAAGCCTCAGCGGAAATGGGCCTCATCTCGCCTGGAGGGCAAAACCTCCTGGATTTTCCCGAGTTGCGGCAGGTGCACTCGACTTACGACGGGGACCTCAGGGACCCGCTCTGGTGGCCTCAGGAAAGGCCAGTCCCCATGCGAGTTCCTCGAGAGCCTCTCGGGATTCCTCTCCCGTCGATGCCGGGGCCTAAGACCTTGTGTGGATTCGGGGCCGGAACCTGAGGATTCCTCTCCAGTGCTGACATGGATCTTGTGGTACTTCTGGAGTCTCCCCAGGGGAGTCAGTCCTCGTCTCGAATGCGGGCATGCACTTGCGCTTTCCTCCAGAGCGGTAGCAGAAGTGTCACGAATTCCGCCGCGTGGATCAAAGGATCTAAGGTTTTCCCTCGAGTCTTTCCCACGAGGCTTTCCCACGAGGCTTTCCCACAGGGCTGTCCCACGTGCACACGTGGTGGGAGTCGATCCTCGGCTTGACCGTCAAGGCAGTGCCGGGAAAACAGGTTCTTCTGGAATGGACTGACACATCTGGGGGACTCTTGGAATGGTGGCACGACCCTGGAGTTCCTCTCGCCTTTCCTGTGGAGAGCGCCTCCTCTTGAGATGCGATGGGAACGCCGGGAATTCTTTCCCTACGAAACAGGGAAAGGATCCCTCATCTCGAGCTAGGAGGCGGAAAAGGGGCTCCCCTGGATGTGTGCGGGACCCTCGTGCTTCCTCTCGAGTGGACACGGGTATGTCGGGGAACTTCTTGAGTTGCAGCAAGGGTGTGAAGGACCCTTTGAAAGTTCCAGTGGTTAGATGTGATTAGCCTCGAGACGCCTCAGCGGAAATGGGCCTCATCTCGCCTGGAGGGCAAAACCTCCTGGATTTTCCCGAGTTGTGACAGGTGCTCTCGACTTACGTCGGGGACCTCAGGGACCCGCTCTGGTGGCCTCAGGAAAGGCCAGTCCCCATGCGAGTTCGTCGGGGGCCTCTCGGGATTCCTCTCCCGTCGATGCCGGGGCCTAAGTCCTTGTGTGGAGTCGGGGCCGGAACCTGAGGATTCCTCTCCAGTGCTGACATGGATCTTGGGGTAATTCTGGAGTCTCCCCAGGGGAGTCAGTCCTCGTCTCGAATGCGAGCATGCACTTGTGCTTTCCTCCAGAGCGGTAGCAGCAGTGTCACGCAGTCCGCCGCGTGGATCAAAGGATCTATGGTTTTCCCTCGAGTCTTTCCCACGAGGCTTTCCCACAGGGCTGTCCCAAGTGCACACGTGGTGGGAGTCGATCCTCGGCTTGAACGTCAAGGCAGTGCAGGGAAAACAGGTTCCTCTGGAATGGACTGACACATCTGGGGTCTCTTGGAATGGTGGCACGACCCTGGAGTTCCTTTCGCCTTTCCTGTGGAGAGCGCCTCCTCTTGAGATGCGACGGGAACGCCGGGAATTCTTTCCCTACGAAACAGGGAAAGGATCCCTCATCTCGAGCTAGGAGGCGGAAACGGGGCTCCCCTGGATGTGTGCGGGACGCTCGTGCTTCCTCTCGAGTGGAGACGGGTATGTCGGGGAACTTCTTGAGTTGCAGCAAGGGTGTGAAGGACCCTTTGGAAGTTCCAGTGGTTAGATGTGATTAGCCTCGAGAAGCCTCAGCGGAAATGGGCCTCATCTCGCCTGGAAGGCAAAACCTCCTGGATTTTCTCGAGTTGCGGCAGGTGCTCTCGACTTACGACGAGGACCTCAGGGACCCGCTCTGGTGGCCTCAGGAAAGGCCAGTCCCCATGCGAGTTACTCGGGGGCCTCTCGGGATTCCTCTCCCGTCGATGCCGGGGCCTAAGACCTTGTGTGGAGTCGGGGCCGGAACCTGAGGATTCCTCTCCAGTGCTGACATGGATCTTGGGCGACTTCTGGAGTCTCCCCAGGGGAGACAGTCCTCGTTTCGAATGCGGGCATGCACTTGCGCTTTCCTCCAGAGCGGTAGCAGCAGTGTCACGCAGTCCGCCGCGTGGATCAAAGGATCTATGGCTTTCCCTCGAGTCTTTCCCACGAGGCTTTCCCACGAGGCTTTCCCACAGGCTGTCCCACGTGCACACGTGGTGGGAGTCGATCCTCGGCTTGAACGTCAAGGCAGTGCAGGGAAAACAGGTTCCTCTGGAATGGACTGACACATCTGGGGGTCTCTTGGAATGGTGGCACGACCCTGGAGTTCCTCTCGCCTTTCCTGTGGAGAGCGCCTCCTCTTGAGATGCGACGGGAACGCCGGGAATTCTTTCCCTACGAAACAGGGAAAGGATCCCTCATCTCGAGCTAGGAGGCGGAAACGGGGCTCCCCTGGATGTGTGCGGGACGCCACGTGCTTCCTCTCGAGTGGAGACGGGTATGTCGCGGAACTGCTTGAGTTGCAGCAAGGGTGTGAAGGTCCCTTTGGAAGCTCCAGTGATTAGATGTGATTAGCCTCGAGAAGCCTCAGCGGAAATGGGCCTCATCTCGCCTGGAGGGCAAAACCTCCTGGATTTTCTCGAGTTGCTGCAGGTGCTCTCGACTTACGACGGGGACCTCAGGGACCCGCTGTGGTGGCCTCAGGAAAGGCCAGTCCCCATGCGAGTTCCACGGGGGCCTCTCGGGATTCCTCTACCGTCGATGCCGGGGCCTAAGACCATGTGTGGAGTCGGGGCCGGAACCTGAGGATTCCTCTCCAGTGCTGACATGGATCTAGGGGTACTTCTGGAGTCTCCCCAGGGGAGTCAGTCCTCGTCTCGAATGCGGGCATGCACTTGCGCTTTCCTCCAGAGCGGTAGCAGCAGTGTCACGCAGTCCGCCGCGTGGATCAAAGGATCTATGGTTTTCCCTCGAGTCTTTCTCACAAGGCTTTCCCACGAGGCTTTCCCACAGGGCTGTCCCACGTGCACACGTGGTGGGAGTCGATCCTCGGCTTGAACGTCAAGGCAGTGCAGGGAAAACAGGCTCCTCTGTAATGGACTGACACATCTGGGGGTCTCTTGGAATGGTGGCACGACCCTGGAGTTCCTTTCGCCTTTCCTGTGGAGAGCGCCTCCTCTTGAGATGCGACGGGAACGCCGGGAATTCTTTCCCTACGAAACAGGGAAAGGATCCCTCATCTCGAGCTAGGAGGCGGAAACGGGGCTCCCCTGGATGTGTGCGGGACGCTCGTGCTTCCTCTCGAGTGGAGACGGGTATGTCGGGGAACTTCTTGAGTTGCAGCAAGGGTGTGAAGGACCCTTTGGAAGTTCCAGTGGTTAGATGTGATTAGCCTCGAGAAGCCTCAGCGGAAATGGGCCTCATCTCGCCTGGAGGGCAAAACCTCCTGGATTTTCTCGAGTTGCGGCAGGTGCTCTCGACTTACGACGAGGACCTCAGGGACCCGCTCTGGTGGCCTCAGGAAAGGCCAGTCCCCATGCGAGTTACTCGGGGGCCTCTCGGGATTCCTCTCCCGTCGATGCCGGGGCCTAAGACCTTGTGTGGAGTCGGGGCCGGAACCTGAGGATTCCTCTCCAGTGCTGACATGGATCTTGGGCGACTTCTGGAGTCTCCCCAGGGGAGACAGTCCTCGTTTCGAATGCGGGCATGCACTTGCGCTTTCCTCCAGAGCGGTAGCAGCAGTGTCACGCAGTCCGCCGCGTGGCTCAAAGGATCTATGGCTTTCCCTCGAGTCTTTCCCACGAGGCTTTCCCACGAGGCTTTCCCACAGGCTGTCCCACGTGCACACGTGGTGGGAGTCGATCCTCGGCTTGAACGTCAAGGCAGTGCAGGGAAAACAGGTTCCTCTGGAATGGACTGACACATCTGGGGGTCTCTTGGAATGGTGGCACGACCCTGGAGTTCCTCTCGCCTTTCCTGTGGAGAGCGCCTCCTCTTGAGATGCGACGGGAACGCCGGGAATTCTTTCCCTACGAAACAGGGAAAGGATCCCTCATCTCGAGCTAGGAGGCGGAAACGGGGCTCCCCTGGATGTGTGCGGGACCCCACGTGCTTCCTCTCGAGTGGAGACGGGTATGTCGCGGAACTGCTTGAGTTGCAGCAAGGGTGTGAAGGTCCCTTTGGAAGCTCCAGTGATTAGATGTGATTAGCCTCGAGAAGCCTCAGCGGAAATGGGCCTCATCTCGCCTGGAGGGCAAAACCTCCTGGATTTTCTCGAGTTGCTGCAGGTGCTATCGACTTACGACGGGGACCTCAGGGACCCGCTGTGGTGGCCTCAGGAAAGGCCAGTCCCCATGCGAGTTCCACGGGGGCCTCTCGGGATTCCTCTACCGTCGATGCCGGGGCCTAAGACCATGTGTGGAGTCGGGGCCGGAACCTGAGGATTCCTCTCCAGTGCTGACATGGATCTAGGGGTACTTCTGGAGTCTCCCCAGGGGAGTCAGTCCTCGTCTCGAATGCGGGCATGCACTTGCGCTTTCCTCCAGAGCGGTAGCAGCAGTGTCACGCAGTCCGCCGCGTGGATCAAAGGATCTATGGTTTTCCCTCGAGTCTTTCTCACAAGGCTTTCCCACGAGGCTTTCCCACAGGGCTGTCCCACGTGCACACGTGGTGGGAGTCGATCCTCGGCTTGAACGTCAAGGCAGTGCAGGGAAAACAGGCTCCTCTGTAATGGACTGACACATCTGGGGGTCTCTTGGAATGGTGGCACGACTCTGGAGATCCTCTCCCCTTTCCTGTTGAGAGCGCCTCCTCTTGAGATGCGACGGGAACGCCGGGAATTCTTTCCCTACGGAACAGGGAAAGGATCCCTCATCTCGAGCTACGAGACGGAAACGGGGCTCCCCTGGATGTGTGCGGGAACCTCGTGCTTCCTCTCGAGTGGAGACGGGTATGTCGGGGAACTTCTTGAGTTGCAGCATGGGTGTGAAGGACCCTTTGGAAGTTCCAGTGGTTAGATGTGATTAGCCTCGAGAAGCCTCAGCGGAAATGGGCCTCATCTCGCCTGGAGGGCAAAACCTCCTGGAATTTCTCGAGTTGCGGCAGGTGCTCTCGACTTACGACGGGGACCTCAGGGACCCGCTCTGGTGGCCTCAGGAAAGGCCAGTCCCCATGCGAGTTCCTCGGAGGCCTCTCGGGATTCCTCTCCCATGGATGCCGGGGCCTAAGACCTTGTGTGGAGTCGGGGCCGGAACCTGAGGATTCCTCTCCAGTGCTGACATGGATCTAGGGGTACTTCTGGAGTCTCCCCAGGGGAGTCAGTCCTCGTCTCGAATGCGGGCATGCACTTGCGCTTTCCTCCAGAGCGGTAGAAGCAGTGTCACGCAGTCCGCCGCGTGGATCAAAGGATATATGGTTTCCCCTCGAGTCTTTCCCACGATTCTTTCCCACGAGGCTTTCCCACAGGGCTGTCCCACGTGCACACGTGGTGGGAGTCGATCCTCGGCTTGAACGTCAAGGCAGTGAAGGGAAAACAGGTTCCTCTGGAATGGACTGACACATCTGGGGGACTCTTGGAATGGTGGCACGACCCTGGAGTTCCTCTCGCCTTTCCTGTGGAGAGCGCCTCCTCTTGAGATGCGACAGGAACGCCGGGAATTCTTTCCCTACGAAACAGGGAAAGGATCCCTCATCTCGAGCAAGGAGGCCGAAACGGGGCTCCCCTGGATGTGTGCGGGACCCTCGTGCTTCCTCTCGAGTGGAGACAGGTATGTCGGGGAAATGCTTGAGTTGCAGCAAGGGTGTGAAGGACCCTTTGGAAGTTCCAGTGGTTAGATGTGATTAGCCTCGAGACGCCTCAGCGGAAATGGGCCTCATCTCGCCTGGAGGGCAAAACCTCCTGGATTTTCCCGAGTTGTGGCAGGTGCTCTCGACTTACGTCGGGGACCTCAGGGACCCGCTCTGGTGGCCTCAGGAAAGGCCAGTCCCCATGCGAGTTCGTCGGGGGCCTCTCGGGATTCCTCTCCCGTCGATGCCGGGGCCTAAGTCCTTGTGTGGAGTCGGGGCCGGAACCTGAGGATTCCTCTCCAGTGCTGACATGGATCTTGGGGTAATTCTGGAGTCTCCCCAGGGGAGTCAGTCCTCGTCTCGAATGCGAGCATGCACTTGTGCTTTCCTCCAGAGTGGTAGCAGCAGTGTCACGCAGTCCGCCGCGTGGATCAAAGGATCTATGGTTTTCCCTCGAGTCTTTCCCACGAGGCTTTCCCACAGGGCTGTGCCACGTGCACACGTGGTGGGACTCGATCCTCGGCTTGAACGTCAAGGAAGTGCAGGGAAAACAGGTTCCTCTGGAATGGACTGACATATCCGGGGGACTCTTGGAATGGTGGCACGACCCTGGAGATCCTCTCCCCTTTCCTGTGGAGAGCGCCTCCTCTTGAGATGCGACGGGAACACCGGGAATTCTTTCCCTACGAAACAGGGAAAGGATCCCTCATCTCGAGCTAAGAGGCGGAAACGGGGCTCCCCTGGATGTGTGCGGGACCCTCGTGCTTCCTCTCGAGTGGAGACGGGTATGTCGGGGAACTTCTTGAGTTGCAGCAATGGTGTGAAGGACCCTTTGGAAGTTCCAGTGGTTAGACGTGATTGGCCTCGAGATGCCTCAACGGAAATGGGCCTCATCTCGCCTGGAGGGTAAAACCTCCTGGATTTCTCGAGTTGCGGCAGGTGCTCTCGACTTACGAAGGGGACCACAGGGACCCGCTCTGGAGGCCTCAGGAAAGGCCAGTCCCCATGCGAGTTCCTCGGGGGCCTCTCGGGATTCCTCTCCCGTCGATGCCGAGGCCTAAGACCTTGTGTGGAGTCGGGGCCGGAACATGAGGATTCCTCTCCAGTGCTGACATGGATCTTGGGGTACTTCTGGAGTCTCCGCAGGGGAGTCAGTCCTCGTCTCGAATGCGGGCATGCACTTGCCCTTTCCTCCAGAGCGGTAGCAGCAGTGTCTCGCAGTCCGCCACGTGGATCAAAGGATCTATGGTTTTCCCTCGAGTCTTTCCCACGGGGCTTTCCCACGAGGCTTTCCCACAGGGCTGTCCCTCGTGCACACGTGGTGGGAGTCGATCCTCGGCTTGAACGTCAAGGCAGTGCAGGGAAAACAGGTTCCTCTGGAATGGACTGACACATCTGGGGGACTCTTGGAATGGTGGCACGACCCCGGAGTTCCTCTCGCCTTTCCTGTGGAGAGCGCCTCCTCTTGAGATGCGACGGGAACGCTGGGAATTCTTTCCCTACGAAACAGGGAAAGGATCCCTCATCTCGAGCTAGGAGGCGGAAACGGGGCTCCCCTGGATGTGTGCGGGACCCTCGTGCTTCCTCTCAAGTGGAGACGGGTATGTCGGGGAACTTCTTGAGTTGCAGCAAGGGTGTGAAGGACCCTTTGGAAGTTCCAGTGGTTAGACGTGATTGGCCTCGAGAAGCCTCAGTGGAAATGGGCCTCATCTCGCCTGGAGGGCAAAACCTCCTGGATTTTTTCGAGTTGCAGCGGGTGCTCTCGACTTACGACGGGGACCACAGGGACCCGCTCTGGTGGCCTCAGGAAAGGCCAGTCCCCATGCGAGTTCCTCGGGGGCCTCTCGGGATCCCTCTCCCGTCGATGCCGGGGCCTAAGACCTTGTGTGGAGTCGGGGCCGGAACCTGAGGATTCCTCTCCAGTGCTGACATGGATCTTGGGGTACTTCTGGAGTCTCCCCAGGGGAGTCAGTCCTCGTCTCGAATGCGGGCATGCACTTGCGCTTTCCTTCAGAGCGGTAGCAGCAGTGTCACGCAGTCCGCCGCGTGGATCAAAGGATCTATGGTTTTCCCTCGAGTCTTTCCCACGAGGCTTTCCCACGAGGCTTTCCCACAGGGCTGCCCCACGTGCACACGTGGTGGGAGTCGATCCTCGGCTTGAACGTCAAGGCAGTGCAGGGAAAACAGGTTCCTCTGGAATGGACTGACACATCTGGGGGTCTCTTGGAATGGTGGCACGACCCTGGAGTTCCTCTCGCCTTTCCTGTGGAGAGCGCCTCCTCTT
Source organism: Ovis canadensis (assembly GCF_042477335.2). Lineage (NCBI taxonomy): Eukaryota > Metazoa > Chordata > Mammalia > Artiodactyla > Bovidae > Ovis > Ovis canadensis. The sequence continues at coordinate 10,708,868 of NC_091263.1, forward strand.
GAGATGTGACGGGAACGCCGGGAATTCTTTCCCTACGAAACAAGGAAAGGATCCCTCATCTCGAGCTACGAGGCGGAAACGGGGCTCCCCTGGATGTTTGCGGGACCCCACGTGCTTCCTCTCGAGTGGAGACGGGTATGTCGCGGAACTGCTTGAGTTGCAGCAAGGGTGTGAAGGACCCTTTGGAAGTTCCAGTGATTAGATGTGATTAGCCTCGAGAAGCCTCAGCGGAAATGGGTCTCATCTCGCCTGAAGGGCAAAACCTCCTGGATTTTCTCGAGTTGCTGCAGGTGCTCTCGACTTACGACGGGGACCTCAGGGAGCCGCTCTGGTGGCCTCAGGAAAGGCCAGTCCCCATGCGAGTTCCACGGGGGCCTCTCGGGATTCCTCTCCCGTCGATGCCGGGGCCTAAGACCTTGTGTGGAGTCGGGGCCGGAACCTGAGGATTCCTCTCCAGTGGTGACATGGATCTTGGGGTACTTCTGGAGTCTCCCCAGGGGAGTCAGTCCTCGTCTCGAATGCGGGCATGCACTTGCGCTTTCCTCCAGAGCGGTAGCAGCAGTGTCATGCAGTCCGCCGCGTGGATCAAAGGATCGATGGTTTTCCCTCGAGTCTTTCCCACGAGGCTATCCCACAGGGCTGTCCCACGTGCACACGGGGTGGGACTCGATCCTCGGCTTGAACGTCAAGGCAGTGCAGGGAAAACAGGTTCCTCTGGAATGGACTGACACATCTGGGGGACTATTGGAATGGTGGCACGACCCTGGAGTTCCTCTCGCCTTTCATGTGGAGAGCGCCTCCTCTTGAGATGCGACGGGAACGCCGGGAATTCTTTCCCTACGAAACAGGGAAAGGATCCCTCATCTCGAGCTAGGAGGCGGAAACGGGGCTCCCCTGGATGTGTGCGGGACCCCACGTGCTTCCTCTCGAGTGGAGACGGGTATGTCGGGGAACTTCTTGAGTTGCAGCAAGGGTGTGAAAGACCCTTTGGAAGTTCCAGTGGTTAGATGTGATTAGCCTCGAGAAGCCTCAGCGGAAATTGGCCTCATCTCGCCTGGAAGGGAAAACCTCATGGATTTTCTCGAGTTGCGGCAGGTGCTCTCGACTTACGACGGGGACCTCAGGGACCCGCTCTGGTGGCCTCAGGAAAGGCCAGTCCCCATGCGAGTTCCTCGGGGGCCTCTCCGGATTCCTCTCCCGTCGATGCCGGGGCCAAAGACCTTGTGTGGAGTCGAGGCCGGAACCTGAGGATTCCTCTCCAGTGCTGATATGGATCTTGGGGTACTTCTGGAGTCTCCCCAGGGGAGTCAGTCCTCGTCTCGAATGCGCGCATGCACTTGCGCTTTCCTCCAGAGCGGTAGCAGCAGTGTCACGCAGTCCGCCGCGTGGATCAAAGGATCTATGGTTTTCCCTCGAGTCTTTCCCACGAGGCTTTCCCACGAGGCTTTCCCACAGGGCTGTCCCACGTGCACACGTGGTGGGAGTCGATCCTCGGCTTGAACGTCAAGGCAGTGCAGGGAAAACAGGTTCCTATGGAATGGACTGACACATCTGGGGGACTCTTGGAATGGTGGCAAGACCCTGGAGTTCCTCTCGACTTTGCTGTGGACAGCGCCTCCTCTTGAGATGCGACGGGAACGCCGGGAATTTTTTCCCTACGAAACAGGGAAAGGATCCCTCATCTCGAGCTCGGAGGCGGAAACGGGTCTCCCCTGGATGTGTGCGGGACCCTCGTGCTTCCTCTCGAGTGGAGACGTGTATGTCGGGGAACTTCTGGACTTGCAGCAAGGGTGTGAAGGACCCTTTGGGAGTTCCAGTGGTTAGATGTGATTAGCCTCGAGAAGCCTCAGCGGAAATGGGCCTCATCTCGCCTGGAGGGCAAAACCTCCTGGATTTTCTCGAGTTGCGGCAGGAGCTCTCGAGTTACGACGGGGACCTCAGGGACCCGCTCTGGTGGCCTCAGGAAAGGCCAGTCCCCATGCGAGTTCCTCGGGGGCCTCTCGGGATTCCTCTCCCATCGAGGCCGGGGCCTAAGACCTTGTGTGGAGTCGGGGCCGGAATCTGGGGATTCCTCTCCAGTGCTGACATGGATCTTGGGGTACTTCTGGAGTCTCCCAATGGGAGTCAGTCCTCGTCTCGAATGCGGGCATGCACTTGCGCTTCCCTCCAGTGGGGAAGGAGCAGTGTCACGCAGTCTGCGGCGTGCATCAAAGGATCTATAGTTTTCCCTCGAGCATTTCCCACGAGGCTTTCCCACGAGGCGTTCCCCCAGGGATGTCCCACGTGCACACGTGGTGGGAGTCGATCCTCGGCTTGAACGTCAAGGCAGTGCAGGGTAAACAGGTTCCTCTGGAATGGAATGACACATCTGGGGGTCTCTTGGAATGGTGGCACGACCCTGGAGTTCCTCTCCCCTTTCCTGTGGAGAGCGCCTCCTCTTGAGATGCGACGGGAACGCCGGGAATTCTTTCCCTACGAAACTGGGATAGGATCCCTCATCTCGAACTAGGAGGCGGAAATGGGCTCCCCTGGATGTGTGGGGGACCCCACGTGCTTCCTCTCGAGTGGAGACGGGTATGTCGGGGAACTTCTGGACTTGCAGCAAGGGTGTGAAGGACCCTTTGGAAGTTCCAGTGGTTAGATGTGATTAGCCTCGAGAAGCCTCAGCGGAAATGGGCCTCATCTCGCCTGGAGGGCAAAACCTCCTGGATTTTCTCGAGTTGCGGCAGGTGCTCTCGACTTACGACGGGGACCACAGGGACCCGCTCTGGTGGCCTCAGGAAAGGCCAGTCCCCATGCGAGTTCCTCGGGGGCCTCTCGGGATCCCTCTCCCGTCGATGCCGGGGCCTAAGTCCTTGTGTGGAGTCGGGGCCGGAACCTGAGGATTCCTCTCCAGTGCTGACATGGATCTTGGGCGACTTCTGGAGTCTCCCCAGGGGAGTCAGTCCTCGTCTCGAATGCGGGCATGCACTTGCGCTTTCCTCCAGAGCGGTAGCAGCAGTGTCACGCTGTCCGCCGCGTGGATCAAAGGATCTATGGTTTTCCCTCGAGACTTTCCCACGAGGCTTTCCCACGAGGCTTTCCCACAGGGCTGTCCCACGTGCACACGTGGTGGGAGTCGATCCTCGGCTTGAACGTCAAGGCAGTGCAGGGAAAACATTTTCCTCTGAAATGGACTGACACATCTGGGGGACTCTTGGAATGGTGGCACGACCCTGGAGTTCCTCTCGCCTTTCCTGTGGAGAGCGCCTCCTCTTGAGATGCGACGGGAACGCCAGGAATTCTTTCCCTACGAAACAGGGAAAGGATCCCTCATCTCGAGCTAGGAGGCAGAAACGGGGCTCACCTGGATGTGTGCGGGACCCTCCTGTTTCCACTCGAGTGGAGACGGGTATGTCGGGGAACTTCTTGAGTTGCAGCAAGGGTGTGAAGGACACTTTGGAAGTTCCAGTGCTTAGATGTGATTAGCCTCGAGAAGCCTCAGCGGAAATGGGCCTCATCTCGCCTGGAGGGCAAAACCTCCTGGATTTTCCGAGTTGCGGCAGGTGCTCTCGACTTATGACGGGGACCTCAGGCACCCGCTCTGGTGGCCTCAGGAAAGGCCAGTCCCCATGCGAGTTCCTCGGGGGCCTTTCGGGATTCCTCTCCCGTCGATGCCGGGGCCTAAGACCTTGTGTGGAGTCGGGGCCGGAACCTGAGGATTCCTCTCCAGTGCTGACATGGATCTTGGGGGTACTTCTGGAGTCTCCCTAGGGGAGTCAGTCCTCGTCTCGAATGCGGGCATGCACTTGCGCTTTCCTCCAGAGCGGTAGCAGCAGTGTCAGGCAGTCCGCCGCGTGGATCAAAAGATCTATGGTTTTCCCTCGAGTCTTTCCCACAAGGCTTTCCCACGAGGCTTTCCCACAGGGCTGTCCCACTTGCACACGTGGAGGGAGTCGATCCTCGGCTTGAACGTCAAGGCTGTGCTGGGTAAACAGGTCCCTCTGGAATGGACTGACACATCTGGGGGACTCTTGGAATGGTGGCACGACCCTGGAGTTCCTCTCGCCTTTCCTGTGGAGAGCGCCTCCTCTTGAGATGCGACGGGAACGTCGGGAATTCTTTCCCTACGAAACTGGGAAAGGATCCCTCATCAAGAGCTAGGAGGTGGAAACGGGGCTCCCCTGGATGTGTGCGGGACCCTCGTGCTTCCTCTCGAGTGGAGACGGGTGTGTCGGGGAACTTCTTGAGTTGCAGCAAGGGTGTGAAGGACCCTTTGGAAGTTCCAGTGGTTAGATGTGATTAGCCTCGAGAAGCCTCAGCGGAAATGGGCCTCATCTCGCCTGGAGGGCAAAACCTCCTGGATTTTTCGAGTTGCGGCAGGTGCTCTCGACTTACGACGGGGACCTCAGGGACCTGCTCTGGTGGCCTCAGGAAAGGCCAGTCCCCATGCGAGTTCCTCGGGGGCCTCTCGGGATTCCTCTCCCGTCGATGCCGGGGCTTAAGACCTTGTGTGGAGTCGGGGCCGGAACCTGAGGATTCCTCTCCAGTGCTGACATGGATCTTGGGGTACTTCTGGAGTCTCCCCAGGGGAGTCAGTCCTCGTCTCGAATGCGGGCATACACTTGTGCTTTCCTCCAGAGCGGTAGCAGCAGTGCCACGCAGTCCGCCCCATGGATCAAAGGATCTATGGTTTTCCCTCGAGTCTTTCCCACGAGGCTTTCCCACAGGGCTGTCCCACGTGCACACGTGGTGGGAGTCGATCCTCGGCTTGAACGTCAAGGCAGTGCAGGGAAAACAGGTTCTTCTGAAATGGACTGACACATCTGGGGGACTCTTGGAATGGTGGCACGACCCTGGAGTTCCTCTCGCCTTTTCTGTGGAGAGCGCCTCCTCTTGTGATGCGACGGGACGCCAGGAATTCTTTCCCTATGAAACAGGGAAAGGATCCCTCATCTCGAGCTAGGAGGCGGAAACGGGGCTCCCCTGGATGTGTGCGAACGCTCGTGCTTCCTCTGGAGTGGAGACGGGTATGTCGGGGAACTTCTTGAGTTGCAGCAAGGGTGTGAAGGACACTTTGGAAGTTCCAGGGTTTAGACGTTATTAGCCTTGAGAAGCCTCAGCGGAAATGGGCCTCATCTCGCCTGGAGGGCAAAACCTCCTGTATTTTCTCGAGTTGCGGCAGGTGCTCTCGACTTACGACGGGGACCTCAGGGACCCGCTCTGGTGGCCTCAGGAAAGGCCAGTCCCCATGCGAGTTCCTCGGGGGCCTCTCGGGATTCCTCTCCCGTGGATGCCTGGGCCTAAGACCTTGTGTGGAGTCGGGGCCGGAACCTGAGGATTCCTCTCCAGTGCTGACATGGATCTTGGGGTACTTCTGGAGTCTCCCCAGGGGAGTCAGTCCTCGTCTCGAATGCGGGCATGCACTTGCGCTTTCCTCCAGAGCGGTAGCAGCAGTGTCACGCAGTCCGCCACGTGGATCAAAGGATCTATGGTTTTCCCTCGAGTCTTTCCCACAAGGCTTTCCCACGAGGCTTTCCCACAGGGCTGTCCCACGTGCACACGTGGTGGGAGTCGATCCTCGGCTTGAACGTCAAGGCAGTGCAGGGAAAACAGGTTCCTCTGTAATGGACTGACACATCTGGGGGTCTCTTGGAATGGTGGCACGACTCTGGAGATCCTCTCGCCATTCCTGTGGAGAGCGCCTCCTCGTGAGATGCGACGGGAACGCCGGAAATTCTTTCCCTACGAAACAGGGAAAGGATCCCTCATCTCGAGCTAGGAGGCGGAAACGGGGCACCCCTGGATGTGTGCTGGACCCCACGTGCTTCCTCTCGAGTGGAGACGGGTATGTCGGGGAACTTCTTGAGTTGCAGCAAGGGTGTGAAGGACCCTTTGGAAGTTCCAGTGGTTAGACGTGATTAGCCTTGAGAAGCCTGAGCGGAAATGGGCCTCATCTCGCCTGGAGGGCAAAACCTCCTGGATTTTCTCGAGTTGCGGCAGGTGCTCTCGACTTACGACGGGGACCTCAGGGACCCGCTCTGGTGGCCTCAGGAAAGGCCAGTCCCCATGCGAGTTCCACGGTGGCCTCTCGGGATTCCTCTACCGTCGATGCCGGGGCCTAAGACCATGTGTGGAGTCGGGGCCGGAACCTGAGGATTCTTCTCCAGTACTGACTTGGACCTTGGGGTACTTCTGGAGTCTCCCCAGGGGAGTCAGTCCTCGTCTCGAATGCGGGCATGCACTTGTGCTTTCCTCCAGAGCGGTAGCAGCAGTGTCACGCAGTCCGCCGCGTGGATCAAAGGATCTATGGTTTTCCCTGGAGTCTTTCCCACGAGGCTTTCCCACGAGGCTTTCCCACAGGGCTGTCCCACGTTCACACGTGGTGGGAGTCGATCCTCCGCTTGAACGTCAAGGAAGTGCAGGGAAAACAGGTTCCTCTGGAATGGACTGACACATCTGGGGGACTCTTGGAATGGTGGCACGACCCTGGAGTTCCTCTCGCCTTTCCTGTGGAGAGCGCCTCCTCTTGAGTTGCGACTGGAAAGCCGGGAATTCTTTCCCTACGAAACAGGGAAAGGATCCCTCATATCGAGCTAGGAGGCGGAAACGGGGCTCCCCTGGATGTGTGCGGGACCCTCGTGCTTCCTCTCGAGTGGAGACGGGTCTGTCGGGGAACTTCTTGAGTTGCAGCAAGGGTGTGAAGGACCCTTTGGAAGTTCCAGTGGTTAGACGTGATTAGCCTCGAGAAGCCTCAGTGGAAATGGGCCTCATCGCGCCTGGAGGGGAAAACCTCCTGGATTTTCTCGAGTTGCGGCAGGTGCTCTCGACTTACGACGGGGACCTCAGGGACCCGCTCTGGTGGCCTCAGGAAAGGCCAGTCCCCATGCTAGTTCCTCGGGGGCCTCTCGGGATTCCTCTCCCGTCGATGCCGGGGCCTAAGACCTTGTGTGGAGTCGGGGCCGGAACCTGAGGATTCCTCTCCAGTGCTGACATGGATCTTGGGGTACTTCTGGAGTCTCCCCAGGGGAGTCAGTCCTCGTCTCGAATGCGGGCATGCACTTGCGCTTTCCTCCAGAGCGGTAGCAGCAGTGTCACGCAGTCCGCCGCGTGGATCAAAGGATGTATGGTTTTCCCTCGAGTCTTTCCCAAGAGGCTTTCCCACGAGGCTTTCCCACAGGGCTGTCCCACGTGCACCCGTGGTGGGAGTCGATCCTCGGCTTGAACGTCAAGGCAGTGCAGGGAAAACAGGTTCCTCTGGAATGGACTGACACATCTGGGGGACTCTTGGAATGGTGGCACGACCCTGGAGTTCCTCTCGCCTTTCCTGTGGAGAGCGCCTCCTCTTGAGATGCGACGGGAACGCCGGGAATTCTTTCCCTACGAAACAGGGAAAGGATCCCTCATCTCGAGCTAGGAGGCGGAAACGGGGCTCCCCTGGATGTGTGCGGGACCCCACGTGCTTCCTCACGAGTGGAGACGGGTTTGTCGGGGAACTTCTTGAGTTGCAGCAATGGTGTGAAGGACCCTTTGGAAGTTCCAGTGGTTAGATGTGATTGGCCTCGAGAAGCCTCAGCGGAAATGGGCCTCATCTCGCCTGGAGGGCAAAACCTCCTGGATTTTCTCGAGTTGCGGCAGGTGCTCTCGACTTACGACGGGGACCTCAGGGACCCGCTCTGGTGGCCTCAGGAAAGGCCAGTCCCCATGCGAGTTCCGCGGGGGCGTCTCGGGATTCCTCTCCCGTCGATGCCGGGGCCTAAGACCTTGTGTGGAGTCGAGGCTGGAACCTGAGGATTCCTCTCCAGTGCTGCCATGGATCTTGGGGTACTTCTGGATTCTCCCCAGGGGAGTCAGTCCTCGTTTCGAATGTGGGCATGCACTTGCGCTTTCCTCCAGAGCGGTAGCAGCAGTGTCACGCAGTCCGCCGCGTGGATCAAAGGATCTATGGTTTTCCCTCGAGTCTTTCCCACGAGGCTTTCCCACGAGGCTTTCCCACAGGGCTGTCCCACGTGCACACGTGGTGGGAGTCGATCCTCGGCTTGAACGTCAAGGCAGTGCAGGGAAAACAGGTTCCTCTGGAATGGACTGACATATCTGGGGGACTCTTGGAATGGTGGCACGACCCTGGAGTTCCTCTCGCCTTTCCTGTGTAGAGCGTCTCCTCTTGAGATGCGACGGGAACGCCGGGAATTCTTTCCCTACGAAACAGGGAAAGGATCCCTCATCTCGAGCTAGGAGGCGGAAACGGGGCTCCCCTGGATGTGTGCGGGACACCACGTGCTTCCTCTCGAGTGGAGACGGGTATGTCGGGGAACTTCTTGAGTTGCAGCAATGGTGTGAAGGACCCTTTGGAAGTTCCAGTGGTTAGATGTGATTGACCTCGAGAAGCCTCAGCGGAAATGGGCCTCATCTCGCCTGGAGGGCAAAACCTCCTGGATTTTCTCGAGTTGCGGCAGGTGCTCTCGACTTACGACGGGGACCTCAGGGACCCGCTCTGGTGGCCTCAGGAAAGGCCAGTCCCCATGCGAGTTCCTCGGGGGCCTCTCGGGATTCCTCTCCCGTCGATGCCGGGGCCTAAGACCTTGTGTGGAGTCGGGGCCGGAACCTGAGGATTCCTCTCCAGTGCTGACATGGATCTTGGGGTACTTCTGGAGTCTCCCCAGGGGAGTCAGTCCTTGTCTTGAATGCGGGCATGCACTTGCGCTTTCCTCCAGAGTGGTAGCAGCAGTGTCACGCAGTCCACCGCGTTGATCAAAGGATCTATGGTTTTCCCTCGAGTCTTTCCCACGAGGCTTTCCCACGAGGCTTTCCCACAGGGCTGTCCCACGTGCACACGTGGTGGGAGTCGATCCTCGGCTTGAACGTCAAGGCAGTGCAGGGAAAACAGGTTCCTCTGGAATGGACTGACACATCTGGGGGACGCTTGGAATGGTGGCACGACCCTTCAGTTCTTCTCGCCTTTCCTGTGGAGAGCTCCTCCTCTTGAGATGCGACGGGAACGCCGGAATTCTTTCCCTACCAAACAGGGAAAGGATCCCTCATCTCGAGCTAGGAGGGGGAAACGGGGCTCCCCTGGATGTGTGCGGGACCCATGTGCTTCCTCTCGAGTGGAGACGGGTATGTCGGGGAACTTCTTGAGTTGCCGCAAGGGTGTGAAGGACCCTTTGGAAGTTCCAGTGGTTAGACGTGATTAGCCTCGAGAAGCCTCAGCGGAAATGGGCCTCATCTCGCCTGAAGGGCAAAACCGCCTGGATTTTCTCGAGTTGCGGCAGGTGCTCTCGACTTACGACGGGGACCTCAGGGACCCGCTCTGGTGGCCTCAGGAAAGGCCAGTCCCCATGCGAATTCCGCGGGAGCGTCTCGGGATTCCTCTCCCGTCGATGCCGGCGCCTAAGACCTTGTGTGGAGTCGGGGCCGGAACCTGAGGATTCCTCTCCAGTGCTGATATGGAGCTTGGGGTACTTCTGGAGTCTCCCCAGGGGAGTCAGTCCTCGTCTCGAATGCGGGCATGCACTTGCGCTTTCCGCCAGAGCGGTAGCAGCAGTGTCACGCAGTCCGCCCAATGGATCAAAGGATCTATGGTTTTCCCTCGAGTCTTTTCCACGAGGCTTTCCCACGAGGCTTTCCCACAGGGCTGTCCCACGTGCACACGTGGTGGGAGTCGATCCTCGGCTTGAACGTCAAGGCAGTTCAGGGAAAACAGGTTCCTCTGGAATGGACTGACACATCTGGGGGACTCTTGGAATGGTGGCACGACCCTGGAGTTCCTCTCGCCTTTCCTGTGGAGAGCGCCTCCTCTTGAGATGCGACGGGAACGCCGGGAATTCTTTCCCTACCAAACAGGGAAAGGATCCCTCATCTCGAGCTAGCAGGCGGAAACGGGGCTCCCCTGGATGTGTGCGGGACCCCACGTGCTTCCTCTCGAGTGGAGACGGGTATGTCGGGAAAGTTCTTGAGGTGCAGCAATGGTGTGAAGGACCCTTTGGAAGTTCCAGTGGTTAGATGTGATTGGCCTCGAGAAGCCTCAGCGGAAATGGGCCTCATCTCGCCTGGAGGGCAAAACCTCCTGGATTTTCTCGAGTTGCGGCAGGTGCTCTCGACTTACGACGGGGACATCTGGGACCCGCTCTGGTGGCCTCAGGAAAGGCCAGTCCCCATGCGAGTTCCTCGGGGGCCTCTCGGGATTCCTCTCCCGTCGATGCCGGGGCCTAAGACCTTGTGTGGAGTCGGGGCCGGAACCTGAGGATTCCTCTCCAGTGCTGACATGGATCTTGGGGTACTTCTGGAGTCTCCCCAGGGGAGTCAGTCCTCGTCTTGAATGCGGGCATGCACTTGCGCTTTCCTCCAGAGCGGTAGCAGCATTGTCACGCAGTCCGCCGCGTGGATCAAAGGATCTATGGTTTTCCCTCGAGTCTTTCCCACGAGGCTTTCCCACGAGGCTTTCCCACAGGGCTGTCCCACGTGCACACGTGGTGGGAGTCGATCCTCGGCTTGAACGTCAAGGCAGTTCAGGGAAAACAGGTTCCTCTGGAATGGACTGACACATCTGGGGGACTCTTGGAATGGTGGCACGACCCTTCAGTTCCTCTCGCCTTTCCTGTGGAGAGCGCCTCCTCTTGAGATGCGACGGGAACGCCGGGAATTCTTTTCCTACGAAACAGGGAAAGGATCCCGCATCTCGTGGTAGGAGGCGGAAACGGGGCTCCCCTGGATGTGTGCAGGACCCACGTTCTTCCTCTCGAGTGGAGACGGGTATGTCGGGAAACTTCTTGAGTTGCAGCAATGGTGTGAAGGACCGTTTGGAAGTTCCAGTGGTTAGATGTGATTGGCCTCGAGAAGCCTCAGCGGAAATGGGCCTCATCTCGCCTGGAGGGCAGAACCTCCTGGATTTTCTCGAGTTGCGGCAGGTGCTCTCGACTTAGGACGGGGACCTCAGGGACCCGCTCTGGTGGCCTCAGGAAAGGCCAGTCCCCATGCGAGTTCCTCGGGGGCCTCTCGGGATTCCTCTCCCGTCGATGCCGGGGCCTAAGACCTTGTGTGGAGTCGGGGCCGGAACCTGAGGATTCCTCTCCAGTGCTGACATGGACCTTGGGGTACTTCTGGAGTCTCCACAGGGGAGTCAGTCCTCGTCTTGAATGCGGGCATGCACTTGCGCTTTCCTCCAGAGCGGTAGCAGCAGTGTCACGCAGTCCGCCGCGTGGATCAAAGGATCTATGGTTTTCCCTCGAGTCTTTCCCACGAGGCTTTCCCACGAGGCTTTCCCACAGGGCTGTCCCACGTGCACACGTGGTGGGAGTCGATCCTCTGCTTGAACGTCAAGGCAGTGCAGGGAAAACAGGTTCCTCTGGAATGGACTGACACATCTGCGGGACTCTTGGAATGGTGGCACGACCCTGGAGTTCCTCTCGCCTTTCCTGTGGAGAGCGCCTCCTCTTGAGATGCGACGGGAACGCCGGGAATTCTTTCCCTACGAAACAGGGAAAGGATCCCTCATCTCGAGCTAGGAGGCGGAAACGGGGCACCCCTGGATGTGTGCGGGACCCACGTGCTTCCTCTCGAGTGGAGACGGGTATGTCGGGGAACTTCTTGAGTTGCAGCAAGGGTGTGAAGGACCCTTTGGAAGTTCCAGTGGTTAGAAGTGATTAGCCTCGAGAAGCCTCAGCGGAAATGGGCCTCATCGCGCCTGGAGGGCAAAACCTCCTGGATTTTCTCGAGTTGCGGCAGGTGCTCTCGACTTACGACGGGGACCTCAGGAACCCGCTCTGGTGGCCTCAGGAAAGGCCAGTCCCCATGCGAGTTCCTCCGGGGCGTCTCGGGATTCCTCTCCCGTCGATGCCGGGGCCTAAGACCTTGTGTGGAGTCGGGGCCGGAACCTGAGGATTCCTCTCCAGTGCTGACATGGATATTGGGGTACGTCTGGAGTCTCCCCAGGGGAGTCAGTCCTCGCCTCGAATGCGGGCATGCACTTGCGCTTTCCTCCAGAGCGGTAGCAGCAGTGTCACGCAGTCCGCCGCGTGGATCAAAGGATCTATGGTTTTCCCTCGAGTCTTTCCCACGAGGCTTTCCCACGAGGCTTTCCCACAGGGCTGTCCCACGTGCACACGTGGTGGGAGTCGATCCTCGGCTTGAACGTCAAGGCAGTGCAGGGAAAACAGGTTCCTCTGGAATGGACTGACACATCTGGGGGACTCTTGGAATGGTGGCACGACCCTGGAGTTCCTCTCGCCTTTCCTGTGGAGAGCGCCTCCTCTTGAGATGCGACGGGAACGCCGGGAATTCTTTCCCTACGAAACAGGGAAAGGATCCCTCATCTCGAGCTAGGAGGCGGAAACGGGGCTCCCCTGGATGTGTGCGGGACCCCACGTCCTTCCTCTCGAGTGGAGACGGGTATGTCGGGGAACTTCTTGAGTTGCAGCAAGGGTGTGAAGGACCCTTTGGAAGTTCCAGTGGTTAGATGTGATTGGCCTCGAGAAGCCTCAGCGGAAATGGGCCTCATCTCGCCTGGAGGGAAAAACCTCCTGGATTTTCTCGAGTTGCGGCAGGTGCTCTCGACTTACGACGGGGACCTCAGGGACCCGCTCTGGTGGCCTCAGGAAAGGCCAGTCCCCATGCGAGTTTCTCGGGGGCCTCTCGGGATTCCTCTCCCGTCGATGCCGGGGCCTAAGACCTTGTGTGGAGTCGGGGCCGGAACCTGAGGATTCCTCTCCAGTGCTGACATGGATCTTGGGGTACTTCTGGAGTCTCCCCAGGGGAGTCAGTCCTCGTCTCGAATGCGGGCATGCACTTGCGCTTTCCTCCAGAGCGGTAGCAGCAGTGTCACGCAGTCCGCCGCGTGGATCAAAGGATCTATGGTTTTCCCTCGAGTCTTTCCCACGAGGCTTTCCCACGAGGCTTTCCCACAGGGCTGTCCCACGTGCACACGTGGTGGGAGACGATCCTCGGCTTGAACGTCAAGGCAGTGCAGGGAAAACAGGTTCCTCTGGAATGGACTGACACATCTGGGGGACTCTTGGAATGGTGGCATGACCCTGGAGTTCCTCTCGCCTTTCCTGTGGAGAGCGCCTCCTCTTGAGATGCGACGGGAACGCCGGGAATTCTTTCCCTACGAAACAGGGAAAGGATCCCTCATCTCGAGCTAGGAGGCGGAAACGGGGCTCCCCTGGATGTGTGCGGGACACCACGTGCTTCCTCTCGAGTGCAAACGGGTATGTCGGGGAAGTTCTTAAGTTGCAGCAAGGGTGTGAAGGACCCTTTGGAAGTTCCAGTGGTTAGATGTGATTGGCCTCTAGAAGCCTCAGCGGAAATGGGCCTCATCTCGCCTGGAGGGCAAAACCTCCTGGATTTTCTCGAGTTGCGGCAGGTGCTCTCGACTTACGACGAGGACCTCAGGGACCCGCTCTGGTGGCCTCAGGAAAGGCCAGTCCCCATGCGAGTTCCCCGGGGGCCTCTCGGGATTCCTCTCCCGTCGATGCCGGGGCCTAAGACCTTGTGTGGAGTCGGGGCCGGAACCTGAGGATTCCTCTCCAGTGCTGACATGGATCTTGGGGTACTTCTGGAGTCTCCCCAGGGGAGTCAGTCCTCGTCTCGAATGCGGGCATGCACTTGCGCTTTCCGCCAGAGCGGTAGCAGCAGTGTCACGCAGTCCGCCCAATGGATCAAAGGATCTATGGTTTTCCTCGAGTCTTTCCCACGAGGCTTTCCCACGAGGCTTTCCCACAGGGCTGTCCCACGTGCACACGTGGTGGGAGTCGATCCTCGGCTTGAACGTCAAGGCAGTGCAGGGAAAACAGGTTCCTCTGGAATGGACTGACACATCTGGGGGACTCTTGGAATGGTGGCATGACCCTGGAGTTCCTCTCGCCTTTCCTGTGGAGAGCACCTCCTCTTGAGATGCGACGGGAACGCCGGGAATTCTTTCCCTACGAAACAGGGAAAGGATCCCTCATCTCGAGCTAGGAGGCGGAAACGGGGCTCCCCTGGATGTGTGCGGGACCCACGTGCTTCCTCTCGAGTGGAGACGGGTATGTCGGGGAACTTCTTGAGTTGCAGCAAGGGTGTGAAGGACCCTTTGGAAGTTCCAGTGGTTAGACGTGATTAGCCTCGAGAAGCCTCAGTGGAAATGGGCCTCATCGCGCCTGGAGGGCAAAACCTCCTGGATTTTCTCGAGTTGCGGCAGGTGCTCTCGACTTACGACGGGGACCTCAGGGACCCGCTCTCGTGGCCTCAGGAAAGGCCAGTCCCCATGCGAGTTCCTCGGGGGCCTCTCGGGATTCCTCTCCCGTCGATGCCGGGGCCTAAGACCTTGTGTGGAGTCGGGGCCGGAACCTGAGGATTCCTCTCCAGTGCTGACATGGATCTTGGGGTACTTCTGGAGTCTCCCCAGGGGAGTCAGTCCTCGTCTCGAATGCGGGCATGCACTTGCGCTTTCCTCCAGAGCGGTAGCAGCAGTGTCACGCAGTCCGCCGCGTGGATCAAAGGATGTATGGTTTTCCCTCGAGTCTTTCCCACGAGGCTTTCCCACGAGGCTTTCCCACAGGGCTGTCCCACGTGCACACGTGGTGGGAGTCGATCCTCGGCTTGAACGTCAAGGCAGTGCAGGGAAAACAGGTTCCTCTGGAATGGACTGACACATCTGGGGGACTCTTGGAATGGTGGCACGACCCTGGAGTTCCTCTCGCCTTTCCTGTGGAGAGCGCCTCCTCTTGAGATGCGACGGGAACGCCGGGAATTCTTTCCCTACGAAACAGGGAAAGGATCCCTCATCTCGAGCTAGGAGGCGGAAACGGGGCTCCCCTGGATGTGTGCGGGACCCCACGTGCTTCCTCACGAGTGGAGACGGGTTTGTCGGGGAACTTCTTGAGTTGCAGCAATGGTGTGAAGGACCCTTTGGAAGTTCCAGTGGTTAGATGTGATTGGCCTCGAGAAGCCTCAGCGGAAATGGGCCTCATCTCGCCTGGAGGGCAAAACCTCCTGGATTTTCTCGAGTTGCGGCAGGTGCTCTCGACTTACGACGGGGACCTCAGGGACCCGCTCTGGTGGCCTCAGGAAAGGCCAGTCCCCATGCGAGTTCCTCGGGGGCCTCTCGGGATTCCTCTCCCGTCGATGCCGGGGCCTAAGACCTTGTGTGGAGTCGAGGCTGGAACCTGAGGATTCCTCTCCAGTGCTGCCATGGATCTTGGGGTACTTCTGGATTCTCCCCAGGGGAGTCAGTCCTCGTTTCGAATGTGGGCATGCACTTGCGCTTTCCTCCAGAGCGGTAGCAGCAGTGTCACGCAGTCCGCCGCGTGGATCAAAGGATCTATGGTTTTCCCTCGAGTCTTTCCCACGAGGCTTTCCCACGAGGCTTTCCCACAGGGCTGTCCCACGTGCACACGTGGTGGGAGTCGATCCTCGGCTTGAACGTCAAGGCAGTGCAGGGAAAACAGGTTCCTCTGGAATGGACTGACATATCTGGGGGACTCTTGGAATGGTGGCACGACCCTGGAGTTCCTCTCGCCTTTCCTGTGGAGAGCGCCTCCTCTTGAGATGCGACGGGAACGCCGGGAATTCTTTCCCTACGAAACAGGGAAAGGACCCTCATCTCGAGCTAGGAGGCGGAAACGGGGCTCCCCTGGATGTGTGCGGGACACCACGTGCTTCCTCTCGAGTGGAGACGGGTATGTCGGGGAACTTCTTGAGTTGCAGCAATGGTGTGAAGGACCCTTTGGAAGTTCCAGTGGTTAGATGTGATTGGCCTCGAGAAGCCTCAGCGGAAATGGGCCTCATCTCGCCTGGAGGGCAAAACCTCCTGGATTTTCTCTAGTTGCGGCAGGTGCTCTCGACTTACGACGGGGACCTCAGGGACCCGCTCTGGTGGCCTCAGGAAAGGCCAGTCCCCATGCGAGTTCCTCGGGGGCCTCTCGGGATTCCTATCCCGTCGATGCCGGGGCCTAAGACCTTGTGTGGAGTTGGGGCCGGAACCTGAGGATTCCTCTCCAGTGCTGACATGGATCTTGGGGTACTTCTGGAGTCTCCCCAGGGGAGTCAGTCCTTGTCTTGAATGCGGGCATGCACTTGCGCTTTCCTCCAGAGTGGTAGCAGCAGTGTCCCGCAGTCCACCGCGTGGATCAAAGGATCTATGGTTTTCCCTCGAGTCTTTCCCACGAGGCTTTCCCACGAGGCTTTCCCACAGGGCTGTCCCACGTGCACACGTGGTGGGAGTCGATCCTCGGCTTGAACGTCAAGGCAGTGCAGGGAAAACAGGTTCCTCTGGAATGGACTGACACATCTGAGGGACGCTTGGAATGGTGGCACGACCCTTCAGTTCTTCTCGCCTTTCCTGTGGAGAGCACCTCCTCTTGAGATGCGACGGGAACGCCGGAATTCTTTCCCTACGAAACAGGGAAAGGATCCCTCATCTCGAGCTAGGAGGCGGAAACGGGGCTCCCCTGGATGTGTGCGGGACACCACGTGCTTCCTCTCGAGTGCAAACGGGTATGTCGGGGAAGTTCTTAAGTTGCAGTAAGGGTGTGAAGGACCCTTTGGAAGTTCCAGTGGTTAGACGTGATTAGCCTCGAGAAGCCTCAGCGGAAATGGGCCTCATCTCGCCTGGAGGGCAAAACCGCCTGGATTTTCTCGAGTTGCGGCAGGTGCTCTCGACTTACGACGGGGACCTCAGGGACCCGCTCTGGTGGCCTCAGGAAAGGCCAGTCCCCATGCGAGTTCCGCGGGGGCGTCTCGGGATTCCTCTCCCGTCGATGCCGGGGCCTAAGACCTTGTGTGGAGTCGGGGCCGGAAGCTGAGGATTCCTCTCCAGTGCTGACATGGATCTTGGGGTACTTCTGGAGTCTCCCCAGGGGAGTCAGTCCTCGTCTCGAATGCGGGCATGCACTTGCGCTTTCCTCCAGAGCGGTAGCAGCAGTGTCACGCAGTCCGCCGCGTGGATCAAAGGATCTATGGTTTTCCCTCGAGTCTTTCCCACGAGGCTTTCCCACAGGGCTGTCCCACGTGCACACGTGGTGGGAGTCGATCCTCGGCTTGAACGTCAAGGCAGTGCAGGGAAAACAGGTTCCTCTGGAATGGACTGACACATCTGGGGGACTCTTGGAATGGTGGCATGACCCTGGAGTTCCTCTCGCCTTTCCTGTGGAGAGCGCCTCCTCTTGAGATGCGACGGGAACGCCGGGAATTCTTTCCCTACGAAACAGGGAAAGGATCCCTCATCTCGAGCTAGGAGGCGGAAACGGGGCTCCCCTGGATGTGTGCGGGACACCACGTGCTTCCTCTCGAGTGGAGACGGGTATGTCGGGGAACTTCTTGAGTTGCAGCAAGGGTGTGAAGGACCCTTTGGAAGTTCCAGTGGTTAGATGTGATTGGCCTCGAGAAGCCTCAGCGGAAATGGGCCTCATCTCGCCTGGAGGGCAAAACCTCCTGGATTTTCTCGAGTTGCGGCAGGTGCTCTCGACTTACGACGGGGACCTCAGGGACCCGCTCTGGTGGCCTCAGGAAAGGCCAGTCCCCATGCGAGTTCCTCGGGGGCCTCTCGGGATTCCTCTCCCGTTGATGCCGGGGCCTAAGACCTTGTGTGGAGTCGGGGCCGGAACCTGAGGATTCCTCTCCAGTGCTGACATGGATCTTGGGGTACTTCTGGAGTCTCCCCAGGGGAGTCAGTCCTCGTCTCGAATGCGGGCATGCACTTGCGCTTTCCTCCAGAGCGGTAGCAGCAGTGTCACGCAGTCCGCCGCGAGGATCAAAGGATCTATGGTTTTCCCTCGAGTCTTTCCCACGAGGCTTTCCCACGAGGCTTTCCCACAGGGCTGTCCCACGTGCACACGTGGTGGGAGACGATCCTCGGCTTGAACGTCAAGGCAGTGCAGGGAAAACAGGTTCCTCTGGAATGGACTGACACATCTGGGGGACTCTTGGAATGGTGACATGACCCTGGAGTTCCTCTCGCCTTTCCTGTGGAGAGCGCCTCCTCTTGAGATGCGAAGGGAACGCCGGGAATTCTTTCCCTACGAAACAGGGAAAGGATCCCTCATCTCGAGCTAGGAGGCGGAAACGGGGCTCCCCTGGATGTGTGCGGGACACCACGTGCTTCCTCTCGAGTGCAAACGGGTATGTCGGGGAAGTTCTTAAGTTGCAGCAAGGGTGTGAAGGACCCTTTGGAAGTTCCAGTGGTTAGATGTGATTGGCCTCTAGAAGCCTCAGCGGAAATGGGCCTCATCTCGCCTGGAGGGCAAAACCTCCTGGATTTTCTCGAGTTGCGGCAGGTGCTCTCGACTTACGACGAGGACCTCAGGGACCCGCTCTGGTGGCCTCAGGAAAGGCCAGTCCCCATGCGAGTTCCTCGGGGGCCTCTCGGGATTCCTCTCCCGTCGATGCCGGGGCCTAAGACCTTGTGTGGAGTCGGGGCCGGAACCTGAGGATTCCTCTCCAGTGCTGACATGGATCTTGGGGTACTTCTGGAGTCTCCCCAGGGGAGTCAGTCCTCGTCTCGAATGCGGGCATGCACTTGCGCTTTCCGCCAGAGCGGTAGCAGCAGTGTCACGCAGTCCGCCCAATGGATCAAAGGATCTATGGTTTTCCTCGAGTCTTTCCCACGAGGCTGAGCCACGAGGCTTTCCCACAGGGCTGTCCCACGTGCACACGTGGTGGGAGTCGCTCCTCGGCTTGAACGTCAAGGCAGTTCAGGGAAAACAGGTTCCTCTGGAATGGACTGACACATCTGGGGGACTCTTGGAATGGTGGCCCGACCCTGGAGTTCCTCTCGCCTTTCCTGTGGAGAGCGCCTCCTCTTGAGATGCGACTGTAACGCCGGGAATTCTTTCCCTACGAAACAGGGAAAGGATCCCTCATCTCGAGCTAGGAGGCGGAAACGGGGCTCCCCTGGATGTGTGCAGGACCCACGTGCTTCCTCTCGAGTGGAGACGGGTATGTCGGGGAACTTCTTGAGTTGCAGCAAGGGTGTGAAGGACCCTTTGGAAGTTCCAGTGGTTAGACGTGATTGGCCTCGAGAAGCCTCAGCGGAAATGGGCCTCATCTCGCCTGGAGGGCAAAACCTCCTGGATTTTCTCGAGTTGCGGCAGGTGCTCTCGACTTACGACGGGGACCTCAGGGACCCGCTCTGGTGGCCTCAGGAAAAGCCAGTCCCCATGCGAGTTCCTTGGGGGCCTCTCGGGATTCCTCTCCCGTGGATGCCGGGGCCTAAGACCTTGTGTGGAGTCGGGGCCGGAACCTGAGGATTCCTCTCCAGTGCTGACATGGATCTTGGGGTACTTCTGGAGTCTCCCCAGGGGAGTCAGTCCTCGTCTCGAATGCGGGCATGCACTTGCGCTTTCCTCCAGAGCGGTAGCAGCAGTGTCACGCAGTCCGCCGCGTGAATCAAAGGATCTATGGTTTTCCCTCGAGTCTTTCCCACGAGGCTTTCCCACGAGGCTTTCCCACAGGGCTGTCCCACGTGCACACGTGGTGGGAGTCGATCCTCGGCTTGAACGTCAAGGCAGTGCAGGGAAAACAGGTTCCTCTGGAATGGACTGACACATCTGGGGGACGCTTGGAATGGTGGCACGACCCTTCAGTTCTTCTCGCCTTTCCTGTGGAGAGCTCCTCCTCTTGAGATGCGACGGGAACGCCGGAATTCTTTCCCTACGAAACAGGGAAAGGATCCCTCATCTCGAGCTAGGAGGGGGAAACGGGGCTCCCCTGGATGTGTGCGGGACCCATGTGCTTCCTCTCGAGTGGAGACGGGTATGTCGGGGAACTTCTTCAGTTGCCGCAAGGGTGTGAAGGACCCTTTGGAAGTTCCAGTGGTTAGACGTGATTAGCCTCGAGAAGCCTCAGCGGAAATGGGCCTCATCTCGCCTGAAGGGCAAAACCGCCTGGATTTTCTCGAGTTGCGGCAGGTGCTCTCGACTTACGACGGGGACCTCAGGGACCCGCTCTGGTGGCCTCAGGAAAGGCCAGTCCCCATGCGAGTTCCGCGGGAGCGTCTCGGGATTCCTCTCCCGTCGATGCCGGCGCCTAAGACCTTGTTTGGAGTCGGGGCCGGAACCTGAGGATTCCTCTCCAGTGCTGATATGGATCTTGGGGTACTTCTGGAGTCTCCCCAGGGGAGTCAGTCCTCGTCTCGAATGCGGGCATGCACTTGCGCTTTCCGCCAGAGCGGTAGCAGCAGTGTCACGCAGTCCGCCCAATGGATCAAAGGATCTATGGTTTTCCCTCGAGTCTTTTCCACGAGGCTTTCCCACGAGGCTTTCCCACAGGGCTGTCCCACGTGCACACGTGGTGGGAGTCGATCCTCGGCTTGAACGTCAAGGCAGTTCAGGGAAAACAGGTTCCTCTGGAATGGACTGACACATCTGGGGGACTCTTGGAATGGTGGCACGACCCTGGAGTTCCTCTCGCCTTTCCTGTGGAGAGCGCCTCCTCTTGAGATGCGACGGGAACGCCGGGAATTCTTTCCCTACCAAACAGGGAAAGGATCCCTCATCTCGAGCTAGCAGGCGGAAACGGGGCTCCCCTGGATGTGTGGGGGACCCCACGTGCTTCCTCTCGAGTGGAGACGGGTATGTCGGGAAACTTCTTGAGGTGCAGCAATGGTGTGAAGGACCCTTTGGAAGTTCCAGTGGTTAGATGTGATTGGCCTCGAGAAGCCTCAGCGGAAATGGGCCTCATCTCGCCTGGAGGGCAAAACCTCCTGGATTTTCTCGAGTTGCGGCAGGTGCTCTCGACTTACGACGGGGACATCTGGGACCCGCTCTGGTGGCCTCAGGAAAGGCCAGTCCCCATGCGAGTTCCTCGGGGGCCTCTCGGGATTCCTCTCCCGTCGATGCCGGGGCCTAAGACCTTGTGTGGAGTCGGGGCCGGAACCTGAGGATTCCTCTCCAGTGCTGACATGGATCTTGGGGTACTTCTGGAGTCTCCCCAGGGGAGTCAGTCCTCGTCTTGAATGCGGGCATGCACTTGCGCTTTCCTCCAGAGCGGTAGCAGCATTGTCACGCAGTCCGCCGCGTGGATCAAAGGATCTATGGTTTTCCCTCGAGTCTTTCCCACGAGGCTTTCCCACGAGGCTTTCCCACAGGGCTGTCCCACGTGCACACGTGGTGGGAGTCGATCCTCGGCTTGAACGTCAAGGCAGTTCAGGGAAAACAGGTTCCTCTGGAATGGACTGACACATCTGGGGGACTCTTGGAATGGTGGCACGACCCTTCAGTTCCTCTCGCCTTTCCTGTGGAGAGCGCCTCCTCTTGAGATGCGACGGGAACGCCGGGAATTCTTTCCCTACGAAACAGGGAAAGGATCCCGCATCTCGAGCTAGGAGGCGGAAACGGGGCTCCCCTGGATGTGTGAGGGACCCCACGTGTTTCCTCTCGAGTGGAGACGGGTATGTCGGGGAACTTCTTGAGTTGCAGCAAGGGTGTGAAGGACCCTTTGGAAGTTCTAGTGGTTTGATGTGATTGGCCTCGAGAAGCCTCAGCGGAAATGGGCCTCATCTCGCCTGGAGGGCAAAACCTCCTGGATTTTCTCGAGTTGCGGCAGGTGCTCTCGACTTACGACGGGGACCTCAGGGACCCGCTCTGGTGGCCTCAGGAAAGGCCAGTTCCCATGCGAGTTCCTCGGGGGCCTCTCGGGATTCCTCTCCCGTCGATGCCGTGGCCTAAGACCTTGTGTGGAGTCGGGCCCGGAACCTGTGGATTCCTCTCCAGTGTTGACATGGAACTTGGGGTAGTTCTGGAGTCTCCCCAGGGGAGTCAGTCCTTGTCTCGAATGCGGGCATGCACTTGCGCTTTCCTCCAGAGTGGTAGCAGCAGTGTCACGCAGTCCACCGCGTGGATCAAAGGATCTATGGTTTTCCCTCGAGTCTTTCCCACGAGGCTTTCCCACGAGGCTTTCCCACAGGGCTGTCCCACGTGCACACGTGGTGGGAGTCGATCCTCGGCTTGAACGTCAAGGCAGTGCAGGGAAAACAGGTTCCTCTGGAATGGACTGACACATCTGGGGGACTCTTGGAATGGTGGCACGACCCTTCAGTTCCTCTCGCCTTTCCTGTGGAGAGCACCTCCTCTTGAGATGCGACGGGAACGCCGGAATTCTTTCCCTACGAAACAGGGAAAGGATCCCTCATCTCGAGCTAGGAGGCGGAAACGGGGCTCCCCTGGATGTATGCGGGACCCACGTGATTCCTCTCGATTGGAGACGAGTATGTCGGGGAACTTCTTGAGTTGCCGCAAGGGTGTGAAGGACCCTTTGGAAGTTCCAGTGGTTAGACGTGATTAGCCTCGAGAAGCCTCAGCGGAAATGGGCCTCATCTCGCCTGGAGGGAAAAACCGCCTGGAATTTCTCGAGTTGCGGCAGGTGCTCTCGACTTACGACGGGGACCTCAGGGACCCGCTCTGGTGGCCTCAGGAAAGGCCAGTCCCCATGCGAGTTTCTCGGGGGCCTCTCGGGATTCCTCTCCCGTCGATGCCGGGGCCTAAGACCTTGTGTGGAGTCGGGGCCGGAACCTGAGGATTCCTCTCCAGTGCTGACATGGATCTTGGGGTACTTCTGGAGTCTCCCCAGGGGAGTCAGTCCTCGTCTCGAATGCGGGCATGCACTTGCGCTTTCCTCCAGAGCGGTAGCAGCAGTGTCACGCAGTCCGCCGCGTGGATCAAAGGATCTATGGTTTTCCCTCGAGTCTTTCCCACGAGGCTTTCCCACGAGGCTTTCCCACAGGGCTGTCCCACGTGCACACGTGGTGGGAGTCGATCCTCGGCTTGAACGTCAAGGCAGTGCAGGGAAAACAGGTTCCTCTGGAATGGACTGACACATCTGGGGGACTCTTGGAATGGTGGCATGACACTGGAGTTCCTCTCGCCTTTCCTGTGGAGAGCGCCTCCTCTTGAGATGCGACGGGAACGCCGGGAATTCTTTCCCTACGAAACAGGGAAAGGATCCCTCATCTCGAGCTAGGAGGCGGAAACGGGGCTCCCCTGGATGTATGCGGGACACCACGTGCTTCCTCTCGAGTGCAGACGGGTATGTCGGGGAACTTCTTGAGTTACAGCAAGGGTGTGAAGGACCCTTTGGAAGTTCCAGTGGTTAGATGTGATTGGCCTCGAGAAGCCTCAGCGGAAATGGGCCTCATATCGCCTGGAGGGCAAAACCTCCTGGATTTTCTCGAGTTGCGGCAGGTGCTCTCGACTTACAACGGGGACCTCAGGGACCCGCTCTGGTGGCCTCAGGAAAGGCCAGTCCCCATGCGAGTTCCTCGGGGGCCTCTCGGGATTCCTCTCCCGTCGATGCCGGGGCCTAAGACCTTGTGTGGAGTCGGGGCCGGAACCTGAGGATTCCTCTCCAGTGCTGACATGGATCTTGGGGTACTTCTGGAGTCTCCCCAGGGGAGTCAGTCCTCGTCTCGAATGCGGGCATGCACTTGCGCTTTCCTCCAGAGCGGTAGCAGCAGTGTCACGCAGTCCGCCGCGTGGATCAAAGGATCTATGGTTTTCCCTCGAGTCTTTCCCACGAGGCTTTCCCACGAGGCTTTCCCACAGGGCTGTCCCACGTGCACACGTGGTGGGAGTCGATCCTCGGCTTGAACGTCAAGGCAGTGCAGGGAAAACAGATTCCTCTGGAATGGACTGACACATCTGGGGGACTCTTGGAATGGTGGCACGACCCTGGAGTTCCTCTCGCCTTTCCTGTGGAGAGCGCCTCCTCTTGAGATGCGACAGGAACGCCGGGAATTCTTTCCCTACGAAACAGGGAAAGGATCCCTCATCTCGAGCTAGGAGGCGGAAACGGGGCTCCCCTGGATGTGTGCGGGACCCCACGTGCTTCCTCTCGAGTGGAGACGGGTATGTCGGGGAACTTCTTGAGTTGCAGCAATGGTGTGAAGCACCCTTTGGAAGTTCCAGTGGTTAGATGTGATTGGCCTCGAGAAGCCTCAACGGAAATGGGCCTCATCTCGCCTGGAGGGCAAAACCTCCTGGATTTTCTCGAGTTGCGGCAGGTGCTCTCGACTTACGACGGGGACCTCAGGGACCCGCTCTGGTGGCCTCAGGAAAGGCCAGTCCCCATGCGAGTTCCTCGGGGGCCTCTCGGGATTCCTCTCCCGTCGATGCCGGGGCCTAAGACCTTGTGTGGAGTCGGGGCCGGAACCTGAGGATTCCTCTCCAGTGCTGACATGGATCGTGGGGTACTTCTGGAGTCTCCCCAGGGGAGTCAGTCCTCGTCTCGAATGCGGGCATGCACTTGCGCTTTCCTCCAGAGCGGTAGCAGCAGTGTCACGCAGTCCGCCCAATGGATCAAAGGATCTATGGTTTTCCCTCGAGTCTTTCCCACGAGGCTTTCCCACGAGGCTTTCCCACAGGGCTGTCCCACGTGCACACGTGGTGGGAGTCGATCCTCGGCTTGAACGTCAAGGCAGTGCAGGGAAAACAGGTTCCTCTGGAATGGACTGACACATCTGGGGGACTCTTGGAATGGTGGCACGACCCTTCAGTTCCTCTCGCCTTTCCTGTGGAGAACGCCTCCTCTTGAGATGCGACGGGAACGCCGGAATTCTTTCCCTACGAAACAGGGAAAGGATCCCTCATCTCGAGCTAGGAGGCGGAAACGGGGCTCCCCTGGATGTGTGCGGGACCCACGTGCTTCCTCTCGAGTGGAGACGGGTATGTCGGGGAACTTCTTGAGTTGCCGCAAGGGTGTGAAGGACCCTTTGGAAGTTCCAGTGGTTAGACGTGATTAGCCTCGAGAAGCCTCAGCGGAAATGGGCCTCATCTCGCCTGGAGGGCAAAACCGCCTGGATTTTCTCGAGTTGCGGCCGGTGCTCTCGACTTACGACGGGGACCTCAGGGACCCGCTCTGGTGGCCTCAGGAAAGGCCAGTCCCCATGCGAGTTCCTCGGGGGCCTCTCGGGATTCCTCTCCCGTCGATGCCGGGGCCTAAGACCTTGTGTGGAGTCGGGGCCGGAACCTGAGGATTCCTCTCCAGTGCTGACATGGATCTTGGGGTACTTCTGGAGTCTCCCCAGGGGAGTCAGTCCTCGTCTCGAATGCGGGCATGCACTTGCGCTTTCCTCCAGAGCGGTAGCAGCAGTGTCACGCAGTCCGCCGCGTGGATCAAAGGATCTATTGTTTTCCCTCGAGTCTTTCCCACGAGGCTTTCCCACGAGGCTTTCCCACAGGGCTGTCCCACGTGCACACGTGGTGGGAGTCGATCCTCGGCTTGAACGTCAAGGCAGTGCAGGGAAAACAGGTTCCTCTGGAATGGACTGACCCATCTGGGGGACTCTTGGAATGGTGGCACGACCCTGGAGTTCCTCTCGCCTTTCCTGTGGAGAGCGCCTCCTCTTGAGATGCGACGGGAACGCCGGGAATTCTTTCCCTACGAAACAGGGAAAGGATCCCTCATCTCGAGCTAGGAGGCGGAAACTGGGCTCCCCTGGATGTGTGCGGGACCCCACGTGCTTCCTCTCGAGTGGAGACGGGTATGTCGGGGAACTTCTTGAGTTGCAGCAATGGTGTGAAGGACCCTTTGGAAGTTCCAGTGGTTAGATGTGATTGGCCTCGAGAAGCCTCAGCGGAAATGGGCCTCATCTCGCCTGGAGGGCAAAACCTCCTGGATTTTCTCGAGTTGCGGCAGGTGCTCTCGACTTACGACGGGGACCTCAGGGACCCGCTCTGGTGGCCTCAGGAAAGGCCAGTCCCCATGCGAGTTCCTCGGGGGCCTCTCGGGATTCCTCTCCCGTCGATGCCGGGGCCTAAGACCTTGTGTGGAGTCGGGGCCGGAACCTGAGGATTCCGCTCCAGTGCTGACATGGATCTTGGGGTACTTCTGGAGTCTCCCCAGGGGAGTCAGTCCTCGTCTCGAATGCGGGCATGCACTTGCGCTTTCCTCCAGAGCGGTAGCAGCAGTGTCACGCAGTCCGCCGCGTGGATCAAAGGATCTATGGTTTTCCCTCGAGTCTTTCCCACGAGGCTTTCCCACGAGGCTTTCCCACAGGGCTGTCCCACGTGCACACGTGGTGGGAGTCGATCCTCGGCTTGAACGTCAAGGCAGTGCAGGGAAAACAGGTTCCTCTGGAATGGACTGACACATCTGGGGGACTCTTGGAATGGTGTCACGACCCTGGAGTTCCTCTCGCCTTTCCTGTGGAGAGCGCCTCCTCTTGAGATGCGACGGGAACGCCGGGAATTCTTTCCCTACGAAACAGGGAAAGGATCCCTCATCTCGAGCTAGGAGGCGGAAACGGGGCTCCCCTGGATGTGTGCGGGACCCCACGTGCTTCCTCTCGAGTGGAGACGGGTATGTCGGGGAACTTCTTGAGTTGCAGCAAGGGTGTGAAGGACCCTTTGGAAGTTCCAGTGGTTAGATGTGATTGGCCTCGAGAAGCCTCAGCGGAAATGGGCCTCATCTCGCCTGGAGGGAAAAACCTCCTGGATTTTCTCGAGTTGCGGCAGGTGCTCTCGACTTACGACGGGGACCTCAGGGACCCGCTCTGGTGGCCTCAGGAAAGGCCAGTCCCCATGCGAGTTCCTCGGGGGCCTCTCGGGATTCCTCTCCCTTCGATGCTGGGGCCTAAGACCTTGTGTGGAGTCGGGGCCGGAACCTGAGGATTCCGCTCCAGTGCTGACATGGATCTTGGGGTATTTCTGGAGTCTCCCCAGGGGAGTCAGTCCTCGTCTCGAATGCGGGCATGCACTTGCGCTTTCCTCCAGAGCGGTAGCAGCAGTGTCACGCAGTCCGCCGCGTGGATCAAAGGATCTATGGTTTTCCCTCGAGTCTTTCCCACGAGGCTTTCCCACGAGGCTTTCCCACAGGGCTGTCCCACGTGCACACGTGGTGGGAGTCGATCCTCGGCTTGAACGTCAAGGCAGTGCAGGGACAACAGGTTCCTCTGGAATGGACTGACTCATCTGGGGGACTCTTGGAATGGTGTCTCGACCCTGGAGTTCCTCTCGCCTTTCCTGTGGAGAGCGCCTCCTCTTGAGATGCGACGGGAACGCCGGGAATTCTTTCCATACGAAACAGGGAAAGGATCCCTCATCTCGAGCTAGGAGGCGGAAACGGGGCTCCCCTGGATGTGTGCGGGACCCACGTGCTTCCTCTCGAGTGCAGACAGGTATATCGGGGAACTTCTTGAGTTGCAGCAATGGTGTGAAGGACCCTTTGGAAGTTCCAGTGGTTAGATGTGATTGGCCTCGAGAAGCCTCAGCGGAAATGGGCCTCATCTGCCTGGAGGGCAAAACCTCCTGGATTTTCTCGAGTTGCGGCAGGTGCTCTCGACTTACGACGGGGACCTCAGGGACCCGCTCTGGTGGCCTCAGGAAAGGCCAGTCCCCATGCGAGTTCCTCGGGGGCCTCTCGGGATTCCTCTCCCGTCGATGCCGGGGCCTAAGACCTTGTGTGGAGTCGGGGCCAGAACCTGAGGATTCCTCTCCAGTGCTGACATGGATCTTGGGGTACTTCTGGAGTCTCCCCAGGGGAGTCAGTCCTCGTCTCGAATGCGGGTATGCACTTGTGCTTTCCTCCAGAGCGGTAGCAGCAGTGTCACGCAGTCCGCCGCGTGGATCAAAGGATGTTTGGTTTTCCGTCGAGTCTTTCCCACGAGGCTTTCCCACGAGGCTTTCCCACAGGGCTGTCCCACGTGCACACGTTGTGGGAGTCGATCCTCGGCTTGAACGTCAAGGCAGGGCAGGGAAAACAGGTTCCTCTGGAACGGACTGACACATCTGGGGGACTCTTGGAATGGTGGCACGACCCTGGAGTTCCTCTCGCCTTTCCTGTGGAGAGCGCCTCCTCTTGAGATGCGACGGGAACGCCGGGAATTCTTTCCCTACGAAACAGGGAAAGGATCCCTCATCTCGAGCTAGGAGGCGGAAACGGGGCTCCCCTGGATGTGTGCGGGACACCACGTGCTTCCTCTCGAGTGCAGACGGGTATGTCGGGGAACTTCTTGAGTTGCAGCAATGGTGTGAAGGACCCTTTGGAAGTTCCAGTGGTTAGACGTGATTGGCCTCGAGAAGCCTCAGCGGAAATGGGCCTCATCTCGCCTGGAGGGCAAAACCTCCTGGATTTTCTCCAGTTGCGGCAGGTGCACTCGACTTACGACGGGGACCTCAGGGACCCGCTCTGGTGGCCTCAGGAAAGGCCAGTCCCCATGCGAGTTCCTCGGGGGCCTCTCGGGATTCCTCTCCCGTCGATGCCGGGGCCTAAGACCTTGTGTGGAGTCGGGGCCGGAACCTGAGGATTCCTCTCCAGTGCTGACATGGATCTTTGGGTACTTCTGGAGTCTCCCCAGGGGAGTCAGTCCTCGTCTCGAATGCGGGCATGCACTTGCGCTTTCCTCCAGAGCGGTAGCAGCAGTGTCACGCAGTCCGCCGCGTGGATCAAAGGATCTATGGTTTTCCCTCGAGTCTTTCCCACGAGGCTTTCCCACGAGGTTTTCCCACAGGGCTGTCCCACGTGCACACGTGGTGGGAGTCGATCCTCGGCTTGAACGTCAAGGCAGTGCAGGGAAAACAGGTTCCTCTGGAATGGACTGACACATCTGGGGGACTCTTGGAATGGTGGCACGACCCTGGAGTTCCTCTCACCTTTCCTGTGGAGAGCGCCTCCTCTTGAGATGCGACTGGAACGCCGGGAATTCTTTCCCTACGAAACAGGGAAAGGATCCCTCATCTCGAGCTAGGAGGCGGAAACGGGGCTCCCCTGGATGTGTGCGGGACCCACGTGCTTCCTCTCGAGTGGAGACGGGTATGTCGGGGAACTTCTTGAGTTGCAGAAAGGGTGTGAAGGACCCTTTGGAACTTCCAGTGGAT
Source organism: Ovis canadensis (assembly GCF_042477335.2). Lineage (NCBI taxonomy): Eukaryota > Metazoa > Chordata > Mammalia > Artiodactyla > Bovidae > Ovis > Ovis canadensis. The sequence continues at coordinate 10,737,631 of NC_091263.1, forward strand.
AGACGTGATTAGCCTCGAGAAGCCTCAGCGGAAATGGGCCTCATCTCGCCTGGAGGGCAAAACCTCCTGGATTTTCTCGAGTTGCGGCAGGTGCTCTCGACTTACGACGGGGACCTCAGGGACCCGCTCTGGTGGCCTCAGGAAAGGCCAGTCCCCATGCGAGTTCCTCGGGGGCCTCTCGGGATTCCTCTCCCGTCGATGCCGGGGCCTAAGACCTTGTGTGGAGTCGGGGCCGGAACCTGAGGATTCCGCTCCAGTGCTGACATGGATCTTGGGGTACTTCTGGAGTCTCCCCAGGGGAGTCAGTCCTTGTCTCGAATGCGGGCATGCACTTGCGCTTTCCTCCAGAGCGGTAGGAGCAATGTCACGCAGTCCGCCGCGTGGATCAAAGGATCTATGGTTTTCCCTCGAGTCTTTCCCACGAGGCTTTCCCACGAGGCTTTCCCACAGGGCTGTCCCACGTGCACACGTGGTGGGAGTCGATCCTCGGCTTGAACGTCAAGGCAGTGCAGGGAAAACAGGTTCCTCTGGAATGGACTGACACATCTGGGGGACTCTTGGAATGGTGTCACGACCCTGGAGTTCCTCTCGCCTTTCCTGTGGAGAGCGCCTCCTCTTGAGATGCGACGGGAACGCCGGGAATTCTTTCCCTACGAAACAGGGAAAGGATCCCTCATCTCGAGCTAGGAGGCGGAAACGGGGCTCCCCTGGATGTGTGCGGGACCCCACGTGCTTCCTCTCGAGTGGAGACGGGTATGTCGGGGAACTTCTTGAGTTGCAGCAAGGGTGTGAAGGACCCTTTGGAAGTTCCAGTGGTTAGATGTGATTGGCCTCGAGAAGCCTCAGCGGAAATGGGCCTCATCTCGCCTGGAGGGAAAAACCTCCTGGATTTTCTCGAGTTGCGGCAGGTGCTCTCGACTTACGACGGGGACCTCAGGGACCCGCTCTGGTGGCCTCAGGAAAGGCCAGTCCCCATGCGAGTTCCTCGGGGGCCTCTCGGGATTCCTCTCCCGTCGATGCCGGGGCCTAAGACCTTGTGTGGAGTCGGGGCCGGAACCTGAGGATTCCGCTCCAGTGCTGACATGGATCTTGGGGTATTTCTGGAGTCTCCCCAGGGGAGTCAGTCCTCGTCTCGAATGCGGGCATGCACTTGCGCTTTCCTCCAGAGCGGTAGCAGCAGTGTCACGCAGTCCGCCGCGTGGATCAAAGGATCTATGGTTTTCCCTCGAGTCTTTCCCACGAGGCTTTCCCACGAGGCTTTCCCACAGGGCTGTCCCACGTGCACACGTGGTGGGAGTCGATCCTCGGCTTGAACGTCAAGGTAGTGCAGGGAAAACAGGTTCCTCTGGAATGGACTGACTCATCTGGGGGACTCTTGGAATGGTGTCTCGACCCTGGAGTTCCTCTCGCCTTTCCTGTGGAGAGCGCCTCCTCTTGAGATGCGACGGGAACGCCGGGAATTCTTTCCCTACGAAACAGGGAAAGGATCCCTCATCTCGAGCTAGGAGGCGGAAACGGGGCTCCCCTGGATGTGTGCGGGACCCCACGTGCTTCCTCTCGAGTGCAGACAGGTATGTCGGGGAACTTCTTGAGTTGCAGCAATGGTGTGAAGGACCCTTTGGAAGTTCCAGTGGTTAGATGTGATTGGCCTCGAGAAGCCTCAGCGGAAATGGGCCTCATCTGCCTGGAGGGCAAAACCTCCTGGATTTTCTCGAGTTGCGGCAGGTGCTCTCGACTTACGACGGGGACCTCAGGGACCCGCTCTGGTGGCCTCAAGAAAGGCCAGTCCCCATGCGAGTTCCTCGGGGGCCTCTCGGGATTCCTCTCCCGTCGATGCCGGGGCCTAAGACCTTGTGTGGAGTCGGGGCCGGAACCTGAGGATTCCTCTCCAGTGCTGACATGGATCTTGGGGTACTTCTGGAGTCTCCCCAGGGGAGTCAGTCCTCGTCTCGAATGCGGGTATGCACTTGTGCTTTCCTCCAGAGCGGTAGCAGCAGTGTCACGCAGTCCGCCGCGTGGATCAAAGGATGTTTGGTTTTCCGTCGAGTCTTTCCCACGAGGCTTTCCCACGAGGATTTCCCACAGGGCTGTCCCACGTGCACACGTGGTGGGAGTCGATCCTCGGCTTGAACGTCAAGGCAGTGCAGGGAAAACAGGTTCCTCTGGAACGGACTGACACATCTGGGGGACTCTTGGAATGGTGGCACGACCCTGGAGTTCCTCTCGCCTTTCCTGTGGAGAGCGCCTCCTCTTGAGATGCGACGGGAACCCCGGGAATTCTTTCCCTACGAAAAAGGGAAAGGATCCCTCATCTCGAGCTAGGAGGCGGAAACGGGGCTCCCCTGGATGTGTGCGGGACCCACGTGCTTCCTCTCGAGTGGAGACGGGTATGTCGGGGAACTTCTTGAGTTGCAGCAAGGGTGTGAAGGACCCTTTGGAAGTTCCAGTGGTTAGACGTGATTAGCCTCGAGAAGCCTCAGCGGAAATGGGCCTCATCTCGCCTGGAGGGCAAAACCTCCTGGATTTTCTCGAGTTGCGGAAGGTGCTCTCGACTTACGACGGGGACCTCAGGGACCCGCTCTGGTGGCCTCAGGAAAGGCCAGTCCCCATGCGAGTTCCTCGGGGGCCTCTCGGGATTCCTCTCCCGTCGATGCCGGGGCCTAAGACCTTGTGTGGAGTCGGGGCCGGAACCTGAGGATTCCTCTCCAGTGCTGACATGGATCTTGGGGTACTTCTGGAGTCTCCCCAGGGGAGTCAGTCCTCGTCTCGAATGCGGGCATGCACTTGCGCTTTCCTCCAGAGCGGTAGCAGCAGTGTCACGCAGTCCGCCGCGTGGATCAAAGGATCTATGGTTTTCCCTCGAGTCTTTCCCACGAGGCTTTCCCACGAGGCTTTCCCACAGGGCTGTCCCACGTGCACACGTGGTGGGAGTCGATCCTCGGCTTGAACGTCAAGGCAGTGCAGGGAAAACAGGTTCCTCTGGAATGGACTGACTCATCTGGGGGACTCTTGGAATGGTGTCTCGACCCTGGAGTTCCTCTCGCCTTTACTGTGGAGAGCGCCTCCTCTTGAGATTCGTCGGGAACGCCGGGAATTCTTTCCCTACGAAACAGGGAAAGGATCCCTCATCTCGAGCTAGGAGGCGGAAACGGGGCTCCCCTGGATGTGTGCGGGACCCCACGTGCTTCCTCTCGAGTGCAGACAGGTATGTCGGGGAACTTCTTGAGTTGCAGCAATGGTGTGAAGGACCCTTTGGAAGTTCCAGTGGTTAGATGTGATTGGCCTCGAGAAGCCTCAGCGGAAATGGGCCTCATCTGCCTGGAGGGCAAAACCTCCTGGATTTTCTCGAGTTGCGGCAGGTGCTCTCGACTTACGACGGGGACCTCAGGGACCCGCTCTGGTGGCCTCAGGAAAGGCCAGTCCCCATGCGAGTTCCTCGGGGGCCTCTCGGGATTCCTCTCCCGTCGATGCCGGGGCCTAAGACCTTGTGTGGAGTCGGGGCCGGAACCTGAGGATTCCTCTCCAGTGCTGACATGGATCTTGGGGTACTTCTGGAGTCTCCCCAGGGGAGTCAGTCCTCGTCTCGAATGCGGGTATGCACTTGTGCTTTCCTCCAGAGCGGTAGCAGCAGTGTCACGCAGTCCGCCGCGTGGATCAAAGGATGTTTGGTTTTCCCTCGAGTCTTTCCCACGGGGCTTTCCCACGAGGCTTTCCCACAGGGCTGTCCCACTTGCACACGTGGTGGGAGTCGATCCTCGGCGTGAACGTCAAGGCAGTGCAGGGAAAACAGGTTCCTCTGGAACGGACTGACACATCTGGGGGACTCTTGGAATGGTGGCACGACCCTGGAGTTCCTCTCGCCTTTCCTGTGGAGAGCGCCTCCTCTTGAGATGCGACGGGAACGCCGGGAATTCTTTCCCTACGAAAAAGGGAAAGGATCCCTCATCTCGAGCTAGGAGGCGGAAACGGGGCTCCCCTGGATGTGTGCGGGACACCACGTGCTTCCTCTCGAGTGGAGACGGGTATGTCAGGGAACTTCTTGAGTTGCAGCAAGGGTGTGAAGGACCCTTTGGAAGTTCCAGTGGTTAGACGTGATTAGCCTCGAGAAGCCTCAGCGGAAATGGGCCTCATCTCGCCTGGAGGGCAAAACCTCCTGGATTTTCTCGAGTTGCGGCAGGTGCTCTCGACTTACGACGGGGACCTCAGGGACCCGCTCTGGTGGCCTCAGGAAAGGCCAGTCCCCATGCGAGTTCCTCGGGGGCCTCTCGGGATTCCTCTCCCGTCGATGCCGGGGCCTAAGACCTTGTGTGGAGTCGGGGCCGGAACCTGAGGATTCCTCTCCAGTGCTGACATGGATCTTGGGGTACTTCTGGAGTCTCCCCAGGGGAGTCAGTCCTCGTCTCGAATGCGGGCATGCACTTGCGCTTTCCTCCAGAGCGGTAGCAGCAGTGTCACGCAGTCCGCCGCGTGGATCAAAGGATCTATGGTTTTCCCTCGAGTCTTTCCCACGAGGCTTTCCCACGAGGCTTTCCCACAGGGCTGTCCCACGTGCACACGTGGTGGGAGTCGATCCTCGGCTTGAACGTCAAGGCAGTGCAGGGAAAACAGGTTCCTCTGGAACGGACTGACACATCTGGGGGACTCTTGGAATGGTGGCACGACCCTGGAGTTCCTCTCGCCTTTCCTGTGGAGAGCGCCTCCTCTTGAGATGCGACGGGAACGCCGGGAATTCTTTCCCTACGAAACAGGGAAAGGATCCCTCATCTCGAGCTAGGAGGCGGAAACGGGGCTCCCCTGGATGTGTGCGGGACACCACGTGCTTCCTCCCGAGTGCAGACGGGTATGTCGGGGAACTTCTTGAGTTGCAGCAAGGGTGTGAAGGACCCTTTGGAAGTTCCAGTGGTTAGATGTGATTGGCCTCGAGAAGCCTCAGAGGAAATGGGCCTCATATCGCCTGGAGGGCAAAACCTCCTGGATTTTCTCGAGTTGCGGCAGGTGCTCTCGACTTACGACAGGGACCTCAGGGACCCGCTCTGGTGGCCTCAGGAAAGGCCAGTCCCCATGCGAGTTCCTCGGGGGCCTCTCGGGATTCCTCTCCCGTCGATGCCGGGGCCTAAGACCTTGTGTGGAGTCGGGGCCGGAACCTGAGGATTCCTCTCCAGTGCTGACATGGATCTTGGGGTATTTCTGGAGTCTCCCCAGGGGAGTCAGTCCTCGTATCGAATGCGGGCATGCACTTGCGCTTTCCTCCAGAGCGGTAGCAGCAGTGTCACGCAGTCCGCCGCGTGGATCAAAGGATCTATTGTTTTCCCTCGAGTCTTTCCCACGAGGCTTTCCCACGAGGCTTTCCCACAGGGCTGTCCCACGTGCACACGTGGTGGGAGTCGATCCTCGGCTTGAACGTCAAGGCAGTGCAGGGAAAACAGGTTCCTCTGGAATGGACTGACCCATCTGGGGGACTCTTGGAATGGTGGCACGACCCTGGAGTTCCTCTCGCCTTTCCTGTGGAGAGCGCCTCCTCTTGAGATGCGACGGGAACGCCGGGAATTCTTTCCCTACGAAACAGGGAAAGGATCCCTCATCTCGAGCTAGGAGGCGGAGACTGGGCTCCCCTGGATGTGTGCGGGACCCCACGTGCTTCCTCTCGAGTGGAGACGGGTATGTCGGGGAACTTCTTGAGTTGCAGCAATGGTGTGAAGGACCCTTTGGAAGTTCCAGTGGTTAGATGTGATTGGCCTCGAGAAGCCTCAGCGGAAATGGGCCTCATCTCGCCTGGAGGGCAAAACCTCCTGGATTTTCTCGAGTTGCGGCAGGTGCTCTCGACTTACGACGGGGACTTCAGGGACCCGCTCTGGTGGCCTCAGGAAAGGCCAGTCCCCATGCGAGTTCCTCGGGGGCCTCTCGGGATTCCTCTCCCGTCGATGCCGGGGCCTAAGACCTTGTGTGGAGTCGGGGCCGGAACCTGAGGATTCCTCTCCAGTGCTGACATGGATCTTGGGGTACTTCTGGAGTCTCCCCAGGGGAGTCAGTCCTCGTCTCGAATGCGGGCATGCACTTGCACTTTCCTCCAGAGCGGTAGCAGCAGTGTCACGCAGTCCGCCGCGTGGATCAAAGGATCTAAGTTTTTCCCTCGAGTCTTTCCCACGAGGCTTTCCCACAAGGCTGTCCCACGTGCACACGTGGTGGGAGTCGATCCTCGGCTTGAACGTCAAGGCAGTGCAGGGAAAACAGGTTCCTCTGGAATGGACTGACACATCTGGGGGACTCTTGGCATGGTGGCATGACCCTGGAGTTCCTCTCGCCTTTCCTGTGGAGAGCGCCTCCTCTTGAGATGCGACGGGAACGCCGGGAATTCTTTCCCTACGAAACAGGGAAAGGATCCCTCATCTCGAGCTAGGAGGCGGAAACGGGGCTCCCCTGGATGTGTGCTGGACACCACGAGCTTCCTCTCGAGTGGAGACGGGTATGTCCGGGAACTTCTTGAGTTGCAGCAAGGGTGTGAAGGACCCTTTGGAAGTTCCAGTGGTTAGACGTGATTGGCCTCGAGAAGCCTCAGCGGAAATGGGCCTCATCTCGCCTGGAGGGCAAAACCTCCTGGATTTTCTCGTGTTGCGGCAGGTGCTCTCGACTTACGACGGGGACCTCAGGGACCCGCTCTGGTGGCCTCAGGAAAGGCCAGTCCCCATGCGAGTTCCTCGGGGGACTCTCGGGATTCCTCTCCCGTCGATGCCGGGGCCTAAGACCTTGTGTGGAGTCGGGGCCGGAACCTGAGGATTCCTCTCCAGTGCTGACATGGATCTTGGGGTACTTCTGGAGTCTCCCCAGGGGAGTCAGTCCTCGTCTCGAATGCGGGTATGCACTTGTGCTTTCCTCCAGAGCGGTAGCAGCAGTGTCACGCAGTCCGCCGCGTGGATCAAAGGATGTTTGGTTTTCCGTCGAGTCTTTCCCACGAGGCTTTCCCACGAGGATTTCCCACAGGGCTGTCCCACGTGCACACGTGGTGGGAGTCGATCCTCGGCTTGAACGTCAAGGCAGTGCAGGGAAAACAGGTTCCTCTGGAACGGACTGACACATCTGGGGGACTCTTGGAATGGTGGCACGACCCTGGAGTTCCTCTCGCCTTTCCTGTGGAGAGCGCCTCCTCTTGAGATGCGACGGGAACCCCGGGAATTCTTTCCCTACGAAAAAGGGAAAGGATCCCTCATCTCGAGCTAGGAGGCGGAAACGGGGCTCCCCTGGATGTGTGCGGGACCCACGTGCTTCCTCTCGAGTGGAGACGGGTATGTCGGGGAACTTCTTGAGTTGCAGCAAGGGTGTGAAGGACCCTTTGGAAGTTCCAGTGGTTAGACGTGATTAGCCTCGAGAAGCCTCAGCGGAAATGGGCCTCATCTCGCCTGGAGGGCAAAACCTCCTGGATTTTCTCGAGTTGCGGAAGGTGCTCTCGACTTACGACGGGGACCTCAGGGACCCGCTCTGGTGGCCTCAGGAAAGGCCAGTCCCCATGCGAGTTCCTCGGGGGCCTCTCGGGATTCCTCTCCCGTCGATGCCGGGGCCTAAGACCTTGTGTGGAGTCGGGGCCGGAACCTGAGGATTCCTCTCCAGTGCTGACATGGATCTTGGGGTACTTCTGGAGTCTCCCCAGGGGAGTCAGTCCTCGTCTCGAATGCGGGCATGCACTTGCGCTTTCCTCCAGAGCGGTAGCAGCAGTGTCACGCAGTCCGCCGCGTGGATCAAAGGATCTATGGTTTTCCCTCGAGTCTTTCCCACGAGGCTTTCCCACGAGGCTTTCCCACAGGGCTGTCCCACGTGCACACGTGGTGGGAGTCGATCCTCGGCTTGAACGTCAAGGCAGTGCAGGGAAAACAGGTTCCTCTGGAATGGACTGACTCATCTGGGGGACTCTTGGAATGGTGTCTCGACCCTGGAGTTCCTCTCGCCTTTACTGTGGAGAGCGCCTCCTCTTGAGATTCGTCGGGAACGCCGGGAATTCTTTCCCTACGAAACAGGGAAAGGATCCCTCATCTCGAGCTAGGAGGCGGAAACGGGGCTCCCCTGGATGTGTGCGGGACCCCACGTGCTTCCTCTCGAGTGCAGACAGGTATGTCGGGGAACTTCTTGAGTTGCAGCAATGGTGTGAAGGACCCTTTGGAAGTTCCAGTGGTTAGATGTGATTGGCCTCGAGAAGCCTCAGCGGAAATGGGCCTCATCTGCCTGGAGGGCAAAACCTCCTGGATTTTCTCGAGTTGCGGCAGGTGCTCTCGACTTACGACGGGGACCTCAGGGACCCGCTCTGGTGGCCTCAGGAAAGGCCAGTCCCCATGCGAGTTCCTCGGGGGCCTCTCGGGATTCCTCTCCCGTCGATGCCGGGGCCTAAGACCTTGTGTGGAGTCGGGGCCGGAACCTGAGGATTCCTCTCCAGTGCTGACATGGATCTTGGGGTAATTCTGGAGTCTCCCCAGGGGAGTCAGTCCTCGTCTCGAATGCGGGTATGCACTTGTGCTTTCCTCCAGAGCGGTAGCAGCAGTGTCACGCAGTCCGCCGCGTGGATCAAAGGATGTTTGGTTTTCCCTCGAGTCTTTCCCACGGGGCTTTCCCACGAGGCTTTCCCACAGGGCTGTCCCACTTGCACACGTGGTGGGAGTCGATCCTCGGCTTGAACGTCAAGGCAGTGCAGGGAAAACAGGTTCCTCTGGAACGGACTGACACATCTGGGGGACTCTTGGAATGGTGGCACGACCCTGGAGTTCCTCTCGCCTTTCCTGTGGAGAGCGCCTCCTCTTGAGATGCGACGGGAACGCCGGGAATTCTTTCCCTACGAAAAAGGGAAAGGATCCCTCATCTCGAGCTAGGAGGCGGAAACGGGGCTCCCCTGGATGTGTGCGGGACACCACGTGCTTCCTCTCGAGTGGAGACGGGTATGTCAGGGAACTTCTTGAGTTGCAGCAAGGGTGTGAAGGACCCTTTGGAAGTTCCAGTGGTTAGACGTGATTAGCCTCGAGAAGCCTCAGCGGAAATGGGCCTCATCTCGCCTGGAGGGCAAAACCTCCTGGATTTTCTCGAGTTGCGGCAGGTGCTCTCGACTTACGACGGGGACCTCAGGGACCCGCTCTGGTGGCCTCAGGAAAGGCCAGTCCCCATGCGAGTTCCTCGGGGGCCTCTCGGGATTCCTCTCCCGTCGATGCCGGGGCCTAAGACCTTGTGTGGAGTCGGGGCCGGAACCTGAGGATTCCTCTCCAGTGCTGACATGGATCTTGGGGTACTTCTGGAGTCTCCCCAGGGGAGTCAGTCCTCGTCTCGAATGCGGGCATGCACTTGCGCTTTCCTCCAGAGCGGTAGCAGCAGTGTCACGCAGTCCGCCGCGTGGATCAAAGGATCTATGGTTTTCCCTCGAGTCTTTCCCACGAGGCTTTCCCACGAGGCTTTCCCACAGGGCTGTCCCACGTGCACACGTGGTGGGAGTCGATCCTCGGCTTGAACGTCAAGGCAGTGCAGGGAAAACAGGTTCCTCTGGAACGGACTGACACATCTGGGGGACTCTTGGAATGGTGGCACGACCCTGGAGTTCCTCTCGCCTTTCCTGTGGAGAGCGCCTCCTCTTGAGATGCGACGGGAACGCCGGGAATTCTTTCCCTACGAAACAGGGAAAGGATCCCTCATCTCGAGCTAGGAGGCGGAAACGGGGCTCCCCTGGATGTGTGCGGGACACCACGTGCTTCCTCCCGAGTGCAGACGGGTATGTCGGGGAACTTCTTGAGTTGCAGCAAGGGTGTGAAGGACCCTTTGGAAGTTCCAGTGGTTAGATGTGATTGGCCTCGAGAAGCCTCAGAGGAAATGGGCCTCATATCGCCTGGAGGGCAAAACCTCCTGGATTTTCTCGAGTTGCGGCAGGTGCTCTCGACTTACGACAGGGACCTCAGGGACCCGCTCTGGTGGCCTCAGGAAAGGCCAGTCCCCATGCGAGTTCCTCGGGGGCCTCTCGGGATTCCTCTCCCGTCGATGCCGGGGCCTAAGACCTTGTGTGGAGTCGGGGCCGGAACCTGAGGATTCCTCTCCAGTGCTGACATGGATCTTGGGGTATTTCTGGAGTCTCCCCAGGGGAGTCAGTCCTCGTATCGAATGCGGGCATGCACTTGCGCTTTCCTCCAGAGCGGTAGCAGTAGTGTCACGCAGTCCGCCGCGTGGATCAAAGGATCTATTGTTTTCCCTCGAGTCTTTCCCACGAGGCTTTCCCACGAGGCTTTCCCACAGGGCTGTCCCACGTGCACACGTGGTGGGAGTCGATCCTCGGCTTGAACGTCAAGGCAGTGCAGGGAAAACAGGTTCCTCTGGAATGGACTGACCCATCTGGGGGACTCTTGGAATGGTGGCACGACCCTGGAGTTCCTCTCGCCTTTCCTGTGGAGAGCGCCTCCTCTTGAGATGCGACGGGAACGCCGGGAATTCTTTCCCTACGAAACAGGGAAAGGATCCCTCATCTCGAGCTAGGAGGCGGAGACTGGGCTCCCCTGGATGTGTGCGGGACCCCACGTGCTTTCTCTCGAGTGGAGACGGGTATGTCGGGGAACTTCTTGAGTTGCAGCAATGGTGTGAAGGACCCTTTGGAAGTTCCAGTGGTTAGATGTGATTGGCCTCGAGAAGCCTCAGCGGAAATGGGCCTCATCTCGCCTGGAGGGCAAAACCTCCTGGATTTTCTCGAGTTGCGGCAGGTGCTCTCGACTTACGACGGGGACTTCAGGGACCCGCTCTGGTGGCCTCAGGAAAGGCCAGTCCCCATGCGAGTTCCTCGGGGGCCTCTCGGGATTCCTCTCCCGTCGATGCCGGGGCCTAAGACCTTGTGTGGAGTCGGGGCCGGAACCTGAGGATTCCTCTCCAGTGCTGACATGGATCTTGGGGTACTTCTGGAGTCTCCCCAGGGGAGTCAGTCCTCGTCTCGAATGCGGGCATGCACTTGCACTTTCCTCCAGAGCGGTAGCAGCAGTGTCACGCAGTCCGCCGCGTGGATCAAAGGATCTAAGTTTTTCCCTCGAGTCTTTCCCACGAGGCTTTCCCACAAGGCTGTCCCACGTGCACACGTGGTGGGAGTCGATCCTCGGCTTGAACGTCAAGGCAGTGCAGGGAAAACAGGTTCCTCTGGAATGGACTGACACATCTGGGGGACTCTTGGCATGGTGGCATGACCCTGGAGTTCCTCTCGCCTTTCCTGTGGAGAGCGCCTCCTCTTGAGATGCGACGGGAACGCCGGGAATTCTTTCCCTACGAAACAGGGAAAGGATCCCTCATCTCGAGCTAGGAGGCGGAAACGGGGCTCCCCTGGATGTGTGCTGGACACCACGAGCTTCCTCTCGAGTGGAGACGGGTATGTCCGGGAACTTCTTGAGTTGCAGCAAGGGTGTGAAGGACCCTTTGGAAGTTCCAGTGGTTAGACGTGATTGGCCTCGAGAAGCCTCAGCGGAAATGGGCCTCATCTCGCCTGGAGGGCAAAACCTCCTGGATTTTCTCGTGTTGCGGCAGGTGCTCTCGACTTACGACGGGGACCTCAGGGACCCGCTCTGGTGGCCTCAGGAAAGGCCAGTCCCCATGCGAGTTCCTCGGGGGCCTCTCGGGATTCCTCTCCCGTCGATGCCGGGGCCTAAGACCTTGTGTGGAGTCGGGGCCGGAACCTGAGGATTCCTCTCCAGTGCTGACATGGATCTTGGGGTACTTCTGGAGTCTCCCCAGGGGAGTCAGTCCTCGTCTCGAATGCGGGCATGCACTTGCGCTTTCCTCCAGAGCGGTAGCAGCAGTGTCACGCAGTCCGCCGCGTTGATCAAAGGATCTATGGTTTTCCCTCGAGTCTTTCCCACGAGGCTTTCCCACGAGGCTTTCCCACAGGGCTGTCCCACGTGCACACGTGGTGGGAGTCGATCCTCGGCTTGAACGTCAAGGCAGTGCAGGGAATACAGGTTCCACTGGAATGGACTGACACATCTGGGGGACTCTTGGAATGGTGGCATGACCCTGGAGTTCCTCTCGCCTTTCCTGTGGAGAGCGCCTCCTCTTGAGATGCGACGGGAACGCCGGGAATTCTTTCCCTACGAAACAGGGAAAGGATCCCTCATCTCGAGCTAGGAGGCGGAAACGTGGCTCCCCTGGATGTGTGCGGGACACCACGTGCTTCCTCTCGAGTGGAGACGGGTATGTCGGGGAACTTCTTGAGTTGCAGCAAGGGTGTGAAGGACCCTTTCTAAGTTCCAGTGGTTAGATGTGATTGGCCTCGAGAAGCCTCAGCGGAAATGGGCCTCACCTCGCCTGGAGGGCAAAACCTCCTGGATTTTCTCGAGTTGCGGCAGGTGCTCTCGACTTACGACGGGGACCTCAGGGACCCGCTCTGGTGGCCTCAGGAAAGGCCAGTCCCCATGCGAGTTCCTCGGGGGCCTCTCGGGATTCCTCTCCCGTCGATGCCGGGGCCTAAGACCTTGTGTGGAGTCGGGGCCGGAACCTGAGGATTCCTCTCCAGTGCTGACATGGATCTTGGGGTACTTCTGGAGTCTCCCCAGGGGAGTCAGTCCTCGTCTCGAATGCGGGCATGCCCTTGCGCTTTCCTCCATAGCGGTAGCAGCAGTGTCACGCAGTCTGCCGCGTGGATCAAATGATCTATGGTTTTCCCTGGAGACTTTCCCACGAGGCTTTCCCACGAGGCTTTCCCACAGGGCTGTCCCACGTGCACACGTGGTGGGAGTCGATCCTCGGCTTGAACGTCAAGGCAGTGCAGGGAAAACAGGTTCCTCTGGAATGGACTGACACATCTGGGGGACTCTTGGAATGGTGGCACGACCCTGGAGTTCCTCTCGCCTTTCCTGTGGATAGCGCCTCCTCTTGAGATGCGACGGGAACGCCGGGAATTCTTTCCCTACGAAACAGGGAAAGGATCCCTCATCTCGAGCTAGGAGGCGGAAACGGGGCTCCCCTGGATGTGTGCGGGACCCACGTGCTTCCTCTCGAGTGGAGACGGGTATGTCGGGGAACTTCTTGAGTTGCCGCAAGGGTGTGAAGGACCCTTTGAAAGTTCCAGTTGTTAGACGTGATTAGCCTCTAGAAGCCTCAGCGGAAATGGGCCTCATCTCGCCTGGAGGGCAAAACCTCCTGGATTTTCTCGAGTTGCGGCAGGTGCTCTCGACTTACGACAGGGACCTCAGGGACCCGCTCTGGTGGCCTCAGGAAAGGCCAGTCCCCATGCGAGTTCCTCGGGGGCCTCTCGGGATTCCTCTCCCGTCGATGCCGGGGCCTAAGACCTTGTGTGGAGTCGGGGCCGGAACCTGAGGATTCCTCTCCAGTGCTGACATGGATCTTGGGGTACTTCTGGAGTCTCCCCAGGGGAGTCAGTCCTCGTCTCGAATGCGGGCATGCACTTGCGCTTTCCTCCAGAGCGGTAGCAGCAGTGTCACGCAGTCCGCCGCGTGGATCAAAGGATCTATGGTTTTCCCTCGAGTCTTTCCCCCGAGGCTTTCCCACGAGGCTTTCCCACAGGGCTGTCCCACGTGCACACGTGGTGGGAGTCGATCCTCGGCTTGAACGTCAAGGCAGTGCAGGGAAAACAGGTTCCTCTGGAACGGACTGACACATCTGGGGGACTCTTGGAATGGTGGCACGACCCTGGAGTTCCTCTCGCCTTTCCTGTGGAGAGCGCCTCCTCTTGAGATGCGACGGGAACGCCGGGAATTCTTTCCCTACGAAACAGGGAAAGGATCCCTCATCTCGAGCTAGGAGGCGGAAACGGGGCTCCCCTGGATGTGTGCGGGACCCACGTGCTTCCTCTCGAGTGGAGACGGGTATGTCGGGGAACTTCTTGAGTTGCAGCAAGGGTGTGAAGGTCCCTTTGGAAGTTCCAGTGGTTAGACGTGATTAGCCTCGAGAAGCCTCAGCGGAAATGGGCCTCATCTCGCCTGGAGGGCAAAACCTCCTGGATTTTCTCGAGTTGCGGCAGGTGCTCTCGACTTACGACGGGGACCTCAGGGACCCGCTCTGGTGGCCTCAGGAAAGGCCAGTCCCCATGCGAGTTCCTCGGGGGCCTCTCGGGATTCCTCTCCCGTCGATGCCGGGGCCTAAGACCTTGTGTGGAGTCGGGGCCGGAACCTGAGGATTCCGCTCCAGTGCTGACATGGATCTTGGGGTACTTCTGGAGTCTCCCCAGGGGAGTCAGTCCTCGTCTCGAATGCGGGCATGCACTTGCGCTTTCCTCCAGAGCGGTAGCAGCAGTGTCACGCAGTCCGCCGCGTGGATCAAAGGATCTATGGTTTTCCCTCGAGTCTTTCCCACGAGGCTTTCCCACGAGGCTTTCCCACAGGGCTGTCCCACGTGCACACGTTGTGGGAGTCGATCCTCGGCTTGAACGTCAAGGCAGTGCAGGGAAAACAGGTTCCTCTGGAATGGACTGACACATCTGGGGGACTCTTGGCATGGTGGCATGACCCTGGAGTTCCTCTCGCCTTTCCTGTGGAGAGCGCCTCCTCTTGAGATGCGACGGGAACGCCGGGAATTCTTTCCCTACGAAACAGGGAAAGGATCCCTCATCTCGAGCTAGGAGGCGGAAACGGGGCTCCCCTGGATGTGTGCTGGACACCACGAGCTTCCTCTCGAGTGGAGACGGGTATGTCGGGGAACTTCTTGAGTTGCAGCAAGGGTGTGAAGGACCCTTTGGAAGTTCCAGTGGTTAGACGTGATTGGCCTCGAGAAGCCTCAGCGGAAATGGGCCTCACCTCGCCTGGAGGGCAAAACCTCCTGGATTTTCTCGAGTTGCGGCAGGTGCTCTCGACTTACGACGGGGACCTCAGGGACCCGCTCTGGTGGCCTCAGGAAAGGCCAGTCCCCATGCGAGTTCCTGAGGGGCCTCTCGGGATTCCTCTCCCGTCGATGCCAGGGCCTAAGACCTTGTGTGGAGTCGGGGCCGGAACCTGAGGATTCCTCTCCAGTGCTGACATGGATCTTGGGGTACTTCTGGAGTCTCCCCAGGGGAGTCAGTCCTCGTCTCGAATGCAGGCATGCACTTGCGCTTTCCTCCAGAGCGGTAGCAGCAGTGTCACGCAGTCCGCCGCGTGGATCAAAGGATCTATGGTTTTCCCTCGAGTCTTTCCCACGAAGCTTTCCCACGAGGCTTTCCCACAGGGCTGTCCCACGTGAACACGTGGTGGGAGTCGATCCTAGGCTTGAACGTCAAGGCAGTGCAGGGAAAACAGGTTCCTCTGGAATGGACTGACACATCTGGGGGACTCTTGGAATGGTGGCACGACCCTGGAGTTCCTCTCGCCTTTCCTGTGGAGAGCGCCTCCTCTTGAGATGCGACGGGAACGCCGGGAATTCTTTCCATACGAAACAGGTAAAGGATCCCTCATCTCTAGCTAGGAGGCGGAAACGGGGCTCCCCTGGATGTGTGCGGGACACCACGTGCTTCCTCTCGAGTGGAGACGGGTATGTCGGGGAACTTCTTGAGTTGCAGCAAGGGTGTGAAGGACCCTTTGGAAGTTCCAGTGGTTAGATGTGATTGGCCTCGAGAAGCCTCAGCGGAAATGGGCCTCATCTCGCCTGGAGGGCAAAACCTCCTGGATTTTCTCGAGTTGCGGCAGGTGCTCTCGACTTACGACGGGGACCTCAGGGACCCGCTCTGGTGGCCTCAGGAAAGGCCAGTCCCCATGCGAGTTCCTCGGGGGCCTCTCGGGATTCCTCTCCCGTCGATGCCGGGGCCTAAGACCTTGTGTGGAGTCGGGGCCGGAACCTGAGGATTCCGCTCCAGTGCTGAATGGATCTTGGGGTACTTCTGGAGTCTCCCCAGGGGAGTCAGTCCTCGTCTCGAATGCGGGCATGCACTTGCGCTTTCCTCCAGAGCGGTAGCAGCAGTGTCACGCAGTCCGCCGCGTGGATCAAAGGATCTATGGTTTTCCCTCGAGTCTTTCCCACGAGGCTTTCCCACGAGGCTTTCCCACAGGGCTGTCCCACGTGCACACGTGGTGGGAGTCGATCCTCGGCTTGAACGTCAAGGCAGTGCAGGGAAAACAGGTTCCTCTGGAATGGACTGACACATCTGGGGGACTCTTGGCATGGTGGCATGACCCTGGAGTTCCTCTCGCCTTTCCTGTGGAGAGCGCCTCCTCTTGAGATGCGACGGGAACGCCCGGAATTCTTTCCCTACGAAACAGGGAAAGGATCCCTCATCTCGAGCTAGGAGGCGGAAACGGGGCTCCCCTGGATGTGTGCGGGACACCACGTGCTTCCTCTCGAGTGGAGACGGGTATGTCGGGGAACTTCTTGAGTTGCAGCAAGGGTGTGAAGGACCCTTTGGAAGTTCCAGTGGTTAGATGTGATTGGCCTCGAGAAGCCTCAGCGGAAATGGGCCTCATCTCGCCTGGAGGGCAAAACCTCCTGGATTTTCTCGAGTTGCGGCAGGTGCTCTCGACTTACGACGGGGACCTCAGGGACCCGCTCTGGTGGCCTCAGGAAAGGCCAGTCCCCATGCGAGTTCTTCGGGGGCCTCTCGGGATTCCTCTCCCGTCGATGCCGGGGCCTAAGACCTTGTGTGGAGTCGGGGCCGGAACCTGAGGATTCCTCTCCAGTGCTGACATGGATCTTGGGGTACTTCTGGAGTCTCCCCAGGGGAGTCAGTCCTCGTCTCGAATGCGGGCATGCACTTGCGCTTTCCTGCAGAGCGGTAGCAGCAGTGTCACGCAGTCTGCCGCGTGGATCAAAGGATCTATGGTTTTCCCTCGAGACTTTCCCACGAGGCTTTCCCACAGGGCTGTCCCACGTGCACACGTGGTGGGAGTCGATCCTCGGCTTGAACGTCAAGGCAGTGCAGGGAAAACAGGTTCCTCTGGAATGGACTGACACATCTGGGGGACTCTTGGAATGGTGGCACGACCCTGGAGTTCCTCTCGCCTTTCCTGTGGATAGCGCCTCCTCTTGAGATGCGACGGGAACGCCGGGAATTCTTTCCCTACGAAACAGGGAAAGGATCCCTCATCTCGAGCTAGGAGGCGGAAACGGGGATCCCCTGGATGTGTGCGGGACACACGTGCTTCCTCTCGAGTGGAGACGGGTATGTCGGGGAACTTCTTGAGTTGCCGCAAGGGTGTGAAGGACCCTTTGGAAGTTCCAGTGGTTAGACGTGATTAGCCTCGAGAAGCCTCAGCGGAAATGGGCCTCATCTCGCCTGGAGGGCAAAACCTCCTGGATTTTCTCGAGTTGCGGCAGGTGCTCTCGACTTACGACGGGGACCTCAGGGACCCGCGCTGGTGGCCTCAGGAAAGGCCAGTCCCCATGCGAGTTCCTCGGGGGCCTCTCGGGATTCCTCTCCCGTCGATGCCGGGGCCTAAGACCTTGTGTGGAGTCGGGGCCGGAACCTGAGGATTCCTCTCCAGTGCTGACATGGATCTTGGGGTACTTCTGGAGTCTCCCCAGGGGAGTCAGTCCTCGTCTCGAATGCGGGCATGCACTTGCGCTTTCCACCAGAGCGGTAGCAGCAGTGTCACGCAGTCCGCCAAGTGGATCAAAGGATCTATGGTTTTCCCTCGAGTCTTTCCCCCGAGGCTTTCCCACGAGGCTTTCCCACAGGGCTGTCCCACGTGCACACGTGGTGGGAGTCGATCCTCGGCTTGAACGTCAAGGCAGTGCAGGGAAAACAGGTTCCTCTGGAACGGACTGACACATCTGGGGAACTCTTGGAATGGTGGCACGACCCTGGAGTTCCTCTCGCCTTTCCTGTGGAGAGCGCCTCCTCTTGAGATGCGACGGGAACGCCGGGAATTCTTTCCCTACGAAACAGGGAAAGGATCCCTCATCTCGAGCTAGGAGGCGGAAACGGGGCTCCCCTGGATGTGTGCGGGACACCACGTGCTTCCTCTCGAGTGCAGACGGGTATGTCGGGGAACTTCTTGAGTTGCAGCAATGGTGTGAAGGACCCTTTGGAAGTTCCAGTGGTTAGACGTGATTGGCCTCGAGAAGCCTCAGCGGAAATGGGCCTCATCTCGCCTGGAGGGCAAAACCTCCTGGATTTTCTCCAGTTGCGGCAGGTGCACTCGACTTACGACGGGGACCTCAGGGACCCGCTCTGGTGGCCTCAGGAAAGGCCAGTCCCCATGCGAGTTCCTCGGGGGCCTCTCGGGATTCCTCTCCCGTCGATGCCGGGGCCTAAGACCTTGTGTGGAGTCGGGGCCGGAACCTGAGGATTCCTCTCCAGTGCTGACATGGATCTTGGGGTACTTCTGGAGTCTCCCCAGGGGAGTCAGTCCTCGTCTCGAATGCGGGCATGCACTTGCGCTTTCCTCCAGAGCGGTAGCAGCAGTGTCACGCAGTCCGCCGCGTGGATCAAAAGATCTAAGGTTTTCCCTCGAGTCTTTCCCACGAGGCTTTCCCACGAGGCTTTCCCACAGGGCTGTCCCACGTGCACACGTGGTGGGAGTCGATCCTCGGCTTGAACGTCAAGGCAGTGCAGGGAAAACAGGTTCCTCTGGAATGGACTGACACATCTGGGGGATTCTTGGAATGGTGGCACGACCCTGGAGTTCCTCTCACCTTTCCTGTGGAGAGCGCCTCCTCTTGAGATGCGACTGGAACGCCGGGAATTCTTTCCCTACGAAACAGGGAAAGGATCCCTCATCTCGAGCTAGGAGGCGGAAACGGGGCTCCCCTGGATGTGTGCGGGACCCACGTGCTTCCTCTCGAGTGGAGACGGGTATGTCGGGGAACTTCTTGAGTTGCTGAAAGGGTGTGAAGGACCCTTTGGAACTTCCAGTGGTTAGACGTGATTAGCCTCGAGAAGCCTCAGCGGAAATGGGCCTCATCTCGCCTGGAGGGCAAAACCTCCTGGATTTTCTCGAGTTGCGGCAGGTGCTCTCGACTTACGACGGGGACCTCAGGGACCCGCTCTGGTGGCCTCAGGAAAGGCCAGTCCCCATGCGAGTTCCTCGGGGGCCTCTCGGGATTCCTCTCCCGTCGATGCCGGGGCCTAAGACCTTGTGTGGAGTCGGGGCCGGAACCTGAGGATTCCGCTCCAGTGCTGACATGGATCTTGGGGTACTTCTGGAGTCTCCCCAGGGGAGTCAGTCCTCGTCTCGAATGCGGGCATGCACTTGCGCTTTCCTCCAGAGCGGTAGCAGCAGTGTCACGCAGTCCGCCGCGTGGATCAAAGGATCTATGGTTTTCCCTCGAGTCTTTCCCACGAGGCTTTCCCACGAGGCTTTCCCACAGGGCTGTCCCACGTGCACACGTGGTGGGAGTCGATCCTCGGCTTGAACGTCAAGGCAGTGCAGGGAAAACAGGTTCCTCTGGAATGGACTGACACATCTGGGGGACTCTTGGAATGGTGTCACGACCCTGGAGTTCCTCTCGCCTTTCCTGTGGAGAGCGCCTCCTCTTGAGATGCGACGGGAACGCCGGGAATTCTTTCCCTACGAAACAGGGAAAGGATCCCTCATCTCGAGCTAGGAGGCGGAAACGGGGCTCCCCTGGATGTGTGCGGGACCCCACGTGCTTCCTCTCGAGTGGAGACGGGTATGTCGGGGAACTTCTTGAGTTGCAGCAAGGGTGTGAAGGACCCTTTGTAAGTTCCAGTGGTTAGATGTGATTGGCCTCGAGAAGCCTCAGCGGAAATGGGCCTCATCTCGCCTGGAGGGAAAAACCTCCTGGATTTTCTCGAGTTGCGGCAGGTGCTCTCGACTTACGACGGGGACCTCAGGGACCCGCTCTGGTGGCCTCAGGAAAGGCCAGTCCCCATGCGAGTTCCTCGGGGGCCTCTCGGGATTCCTCTCCCTTCGATGCTGGGGCCTAAGACCTTGTGTGGAGTCGGGGCCGGAACCTGAGGATTCCGCTCCAGTGCTGACATGGATCTTGGGGTATTTCTGGAGTCTCCCCAGGGGAGTCAGTCCTCGTCTCGAATGCGGGCATGCACTTGCGCTTTCCTCCAGAGCGGTAGCAGCAGTGTCACGCAGTCCGCCGCGTGGATCAAAGGATCTATGGTTTTCCCTCGAGTCTTTCCCACGAGGCTTTCCCACGAGGCTTTCCCACAGGGCTGTCCCACGTGCACACGTGGTGGGAGTCGATCCTCGGCTTGAACGTCAAGGCAGTGCAGGGAAAACAGGTTCCTCTGGAATGGACTGACTCATCTGGGGGACTCTTGGAATGGTGTCTCGACCCTGGAGTTCCTCTCGCCTTTCCTGTGGAGAGCGCCTCCTCTTGAGATGCGACGGGAACGCCGGGAATTCTTTCCCTACGAAACAGGGAAAGGATCCCTCATCTCGAGCTAGGAGGCGGAAACGGGGCTCCCCTGGATGTGTGCGGGACCCACGTGCTTCCTCTCGAGTGCAGACAGGTATATCGGGGAACTTCTTGAGTTGCAGCAATGGTGTGAAGGACCCTTTGGAAGTTCCAGTGGTTAGATGTGATTGGCCTCGAGAAGCCTCAGCGGAAATGGGCCTCATCTGCCTGGAGGGCAAAACCTCCTGGATTTTCTCGAGTTGCGGCAGGTGCTCTCGACTTACGACGGGGACCTCAGGGACCCGCTCTGGTGGCCTCAGGAAAGGCCAGTCCCCATGCGAGTTCCTCGGGGGCCTCTCGGGATTCCTCTCCCGTCGATGCCGGGGCCTAAGACCTTGTGTGGAGTCGGGGCCGGAACCTGAGGATTCCTCTCCAGTGCTGACATGGATCTTGGGGTACTTCTGGAGTCTCCCCAGGGGAGTCAGTCCTCGTCTCGAATGCGGGTATGCACTTGTGCTTTCCTCCAGAGCGGTAACAGCAGTGTCACGCAGTCCGCCGCGTGGATCAAAGGATGTTTGGTTTTCCGTCGAGTCTTTCCCACGAGGCTTTCCCACGAGGCTTTCCCACAGGGCTGTCCCACGTGCACACGTGGTGGGAGTCGATCCTCGGCTTGAACGTCAAGGCAGTGCAGGGAAAACAGGTTCCTCTGGAACGGACTGACACATCTGGGGGACTCTTGGAATGGTGGCACGACCCTGGAGTTCCTCTCGCCTTTCCTGTGGAGAGCGCCTCCTCTTGAGATGCGACGGGAACGCCGGGAATTCTTTCCCTACGAAACAGGGAAAGGATCCCTCATCTCGAGCTAGGAGGCGGAAACGGGGCTCCCCTGGATGTGTGCGGGACACCACGTGCTTCCTCTCGAGTGCAGACGGGTATGTCGGGGAACTTCTTGAGTTGCAGCAATGGTGTGAAGGACCCTTTGGAAGTTCCAGTGGTTAGACGTGATTGGCCTCGAGAAGCCTCAGCGGAAATGGGCCTCATCTCGCCTGGAGGGCAAAACCTCCTGGATTTTCTCCAGTTGCGGCAGGTGCACTCGACTTACGACGGGGACCTCAGGGACCCGCTCTGGTGGCCTCAGGAAAGGCCAGTCCCCATGCGAGTTCCTCGGGGGCCTCTCGGGATTCCTCTCCCGTCGATGCCGGGGCCTAAGACCTTGTGTGGAGTCGGGGCCGGAACCTGAGGATTCCTCTCCAGTGCTGACATGGATCTTTGGGTACTTCTGGAGTCTCCCCAGGGGAGTCAGTCCTCGTCTCGAATGCGGGCATGCACTTGCGCTTTCCTCCAGAGCGGTAGCAGCAGTGTCACGCAGTCCGCTGCGTGGATCAAAGGATCTATGGTTTTCCCTCGAGTCTTTCCCACGAGGCTTTCCCACGAGGCTTTCCCACAGGGCTGTCCCACGTGCACACGTGGTGGGAGTCGATCCTCGGCTTGAACGTCAAGGCAGTGCAGGGAAAACAGGTTTCTCTGGAATGGACTGACACATCTGGGGGACTCTTGGAATGGTGGCACGACCCTGGAGTTCCTCTCACCTTTCCTGTGGAGAGCGCCTCCTCTTGAGATGCGACTGGAACGCCGGGAATTCTTTCCCTACGAAACAGGGAAAGGATCCCTCATCTCGAGCTAGGAGGCGGAAACGGGGCTCCCCTGGATGTGTGCGGGACCCACGTGCTTCCTCTCGAGTGGAGACGGGTATGTCGGGGAACTTCTTGAGTTGCAGAAAGGGTGTGAAGGACCCTTTGGAACTTCCAGTGGTTAGACGTGATTAGCCTCGAGAAGCCTCAGCGGAAATGGGCCTCATCTCGCCTGGAGGGCAAAACCTCCTGGATTTTCTCGAGTTGCGGCAGGTGCTCTCGACTTACGACGGGGACCTCAGGGACCCGCTCTGGTGGCCTCAGGAAAGGCCAGTCCCCATGCGAGTTCCTCGGGGGCCTCTCGGGATTCCTCTCCCGTCGATGCCGGGGCCTAAGACCTTGTGTGGAGTCGGGGCCGGAACCTGAGGATTCCGCTCCAGTGCTGACATGGATCTTGGGGTACTTCTGGAGTCTCCCCAGGGGAGTCAGTCCTCGTCTCGAATGCGGGCATGCACTTGCGCTTTCCTCCAGAGCGGTAGCAGCAGTGTCACGCAGTCCGCCGCGTGGATCAAAGGATCTATGGTTTTCCCTCGAGTCTTTCCCACGAGGCTTTCCCACGAGGCTTTCCCACAGGGCTGTCCCACGTGCACACGTGGTGGGAGTCGATCCTCGGCTTGAACGTCAAGGCAGTGCAGGGAAAACAGGTTCCTCTGGAATGGACTGACACATCTGGGGGACTCTTGGAATGGTGTCACGACCCTGGAGTTCCTCTCGCCTTTCCTGTGGAGAGCGCCTCCTCTTGAGATGCGACGGGAACGCCGGGAATTCTTTCCCTACGAAACAGGGAAAGGATCCCTCATCTCGAGCTAGGAGGCGGAAACGGGGCTCCCCTGGATGTGTGCGGGACCCCACGTGCTTCCTCTCGAGTGGAGACGGGTATGTCGGGGAACTTCTTGAGTTGCAGCAAGGGTGTGAAGGACCCTTTGGAAGTTCCAGTGGTTAGATGTGATTGGCCTCGAGAAGCCTCAGCGGAAATGGGCCTCATCTCGCCTGGAGGGAAAAACCTCCTGGATTTTCTCGAGTTGCGGCAGGTGCTCTCGACTTACGACGGGGACCTCAGGGACCCGCTCTGGTGGCCTCAGGAAAGGCCAGTCCCCATGCGAGTTCCTCGGGGGCCTCTCGGGATTCCTCTCCCGTCGATGCCGGGGCCTAAGACCTTGTGTGGAGTCGGGGCCGGAACCTGAGGATTCCGCTCCAGTGCTGACATGGATCTTGGGGTATTTCTGGAGTCTCCCCAGGGGAGTCAGTCCTCGTCTCGAATGCGGGCATGCACTTGCGCTTTCCTCCAGAGCGGTAGCAGCAGTGTCACGCAGTCCGCCGCATGGATCAAAGGATCTATGGTTTTCCCTCGAGTCTTTCCCACGAGGCTTTCCCACGAGGCTTTCCCACAGGGCTGTCCCACGTGCACACGTGGTGGGAGTCGATCCTCGGCTTGAACGTCAAGGCAGTGCAGGGAAAACAGGTTCCTCTGGAATGGACTGACTCATCTGGGGGACTCTTGGAATGGTGTCTCGACCCTGGAGTTCCTCTCGCCTTTCCTGTGGAGAGCGCCTCCTCTTGAGATGCGACGGGAACGCCGGGAATTCTTTCCCTACGAAACAGGGAAAGGATCCCTCATCTCGAGCTAGGAGGCGGAAACGGGGCTCCCCTGGATGTGTGCGGGACCCCACGTGCTTCCTCTCGAGTGCAGACAGGTATGTCGGGGAACTTCTTGAGTTGCAGCAATGGTGTGAAGGACCCTTTGGAAGTTCCAGTGGTTAGATGTGATTGGCCTCGAGAAGCCTCAGCGGAAATGGGCCTCATCTGCCTGGAGGGCAAAACCTCCTGGATTTTCTCGAGTTGCGGCAGGTGCTCTCGACTTACGACGGGGACTTCAGGGACCCGCTCTGGTGGCCTCAAGAAAGGCCAGTCCCCATGCGAGTTCCTCGGGGGCCTCTCGGGATTCCACTCTCGTCGATGCCGGGGCCTAAGACCTTGTGTGGAGTCGGGGCCGGAACCTGAGGATTCCTCTCCAGTGCTGACATGGATCTTGGGGTACTTCTGGAGTCTCCCCAGGGGAGTCAGTCCTCGTCTCGAATGCGGGTATGCACTTGTGCTTTCCTCCAGAGCGGTAGCAGCAGTGTCACGCAGTCCGCCGCGTGGATCAAAGGATGTTTGGTTTTCCCTCGAGTCTTTCCCACGAGGCTTTCCCACGAGGATTTCCCACAGGGCTGTCCCACGTGCACACGTGGTGGGAGTCGATCCTCGGCTTGAACGTCAAGGCAGTGCAGGGAAAACAGGTTCCTCTGGAACGGACTGACACATCTGGGGGACTCTTGGAATGGTGGCACGACCCTGGAGTTCCTCTCGCCTTTCCTGTGGAGAGCGCCTCCTCTTGAGATGCGACGGGAACCCCGGGAATTCTTTCCCTACGAAAAAGGGAAAGGATCCCTCATCTCGAGCTAGGAGGCGGAAACGGGGCTCCCCTGGATGTTTGCGGGACCCACGTGCTTCCTCTCGAGTGGAGACGGGTATGTCGGGGAACTTCTTGAGTTGCAGCAAGGGTGTGAAGGACCCTTTGGAAGTTCCAGTGGTTAGACGTGATTAGCCTCGAGAAGCCTCAGCGGAAATGGGCCTCATCTCGCCTGGAGGGCAAAACCTCCTGGATTTTCTCGAGTTGCGGCAGGTGCTCTCGACTTACGACGGGGACCTCAGGGACCCGCTCTGGTGGCCTCAGGAAAGGCCAGTCCCCATGCGAGTTCCTCGGGGGCCTCTCGGGATTCCTCTCCCGTCGATGCCGGGGCCTAAGACCTTGTGTGGAGTCGGGGCCGGAACCTGAGGATTCCTCTCCAGTGCTGACATGGATCTTGGGGTACTTCTGGAGCCTCCCCAGGGGAGTCAGTCCTCGTCTCGAATGCGGGCATGCACTTGCGCTTTCCTCCAGAGCGGTAGCAGCAGTGTCACGCAGTCCGCCGCGTGGATCAAAGGATCTATGGTTTTCCCTCGAGTCTTTCCCACGAGGCTTTCCCACGAGGCTTTCCCACAGGGCTGTCCCACGTGCACACGTGGTGGGAGTCGATCCTCGGCTTCAACGTCAAGGCAGTGCAGGGAAAACAGGTTCCTCTGGAATGGACTGACACATATGGGGGACTCTTGGAATGGTGTCACGACCCTGGAGTTCCTCTCGCCTTTCCTGTGGAGAGCGCCTCCTCTTGAGATGCGACGGGAACGCCGGAAATTCTTTCCCTACGAAACAGGGAAAGGATCCCTCATCTCGAGCTAGGAGGCGGAAACGGGGCTCCCCTGGATGTGTGCGGGACACCACGTGCTTCCTCTCGAGTGGAGACGGGTATGTCGGGGGACTTCTTGAGTTGCAGCAAGGGTGTGAAGGACCCTTTGGAAGTTCCAGTGGTCAGATGTGATTGGCCTCGAGAAGCCTCAGCGGAAATGGGCCTCATCTCGCCTGGAGGGAAAAACCTCCTGGATTTTCTCGAGTTGCGGCAGGTGCTCTCGACTTACGACGGGGACCTCAGGGACACGCTCTGGTGGCCTCAGGAAAGGCCAGTCCCCATGCGAGTTCCTCGGGGGCCTCTCGGGATTCCTCTCCCGTCGATGCCGGGGCCTAAGACCTTGTGTGGAGTCGGGGCCGGAACCTGAGGATTCCGCTCCAGTGCTGACATGGATCTTGGGGTACTTCTGGAGTCTCCCCAGGGGAGTCAGTCCTCGTCTCGAATGCGGGCATGCACTTGCGCTTTCCTCCAGAGCGGTAGCAGCAGTGTCACGCAGTCCGCCGCGTGGATCAAAGGATCTATGTTTTTCCCTCGAGTCTTTCCCACGAGGCTTTCCCACGAGGCTTTCCCACAGGGCTGTCCCACGTGCACACGTGGTGGGAGTCGATCCTCGGCTTGAACGTCAAGGCAGTGCAGGGAAAACAGGTTCCTCTGGAATGGACTGACTCATCTGGGGGACTCTTGGAATGGTGTCTCGACCCTGGAGTTCCTCTCGCCTTTACTGTGGAGAGCGCCTCCTCTTGAGATGCGACGGGAACGCCGGGAATTCTTTCCCTACGAAACAGGGAAAGGATCCCTCATCTCGAGCTAGGAGGCGGAAACGGGGCTCCCCTGGATGTGTGCGGGACCCCACGTGCTTCCTCTCGAGTGCAGACATGTATGTCGGGGAACTTCTTGAGTTGCAGCAATGGTGTGAAGGACCATTTGGAAGTTCCAGTGGTTAGACGTGATTAGCCTCGAGAAGCCTCAGCGGAAATGGGCCTCATCTCGCCTGGAGGGCAAAACCTCCTGGATTTTCTCGAGTTGCGGCAGGTGCTCTCGACTTACGACGGGGACCTCAGGGACCCGCTCTGGTGGCCTCAGGAAAGGCCAGTCCCCATGCGAGTTCCTCGGGGGCCTCTCGGGATTCCTCTCCCGTCGATGCCGGGGCCTAAGACCTTGTGTGGAGTCGGGGCCGGAACCTGAGGATTCCTCTCCAGTGCTGACATGGATCTTTGGGTACTTCTGGAGTCTCCCCAGGGGAGTCAGTCCTCGTCTCGAATGCGGGCATGCACTTGCGCTTTCCTCCAGAGCGGTAGCAGCAGTGTCACGCAGTCCGCCGCGTGGATCAAAGGATCTATGGTTTTCCCTCGAGTCTTTCCCACGAGGCTTTCCCACGAGGCTTTCCCACAGGGCTGTCCCACGTGCACACGTGGTGGGAGTCGATCCTCGGCTTGAACGTCAAGGCAGTGCAGGGAAAACAGGTTCCTCTGGAATGGACTGACTCATCTGGGGACTCTTGGAATGGTGGCACGAGCCTGGAGTTCCTCTCGCCTTTCCTGTGGAGAGCGCCTCCTCTTGAGATGCGACGGGAACCCCGGGAATTCTTTCCCTACGAAAAAGGGAAAGGATCCCTCATCTCGAGCTAGGAGGCGGAAACGGGGCTCCCCTGGATGTGTGCGGGACCCCACGTGCTTCCTCTCGAGTGGAGACTGGTATGTCGGGGAACTTCTTGAGTTGCAGCAAGGGTGTGAAGGACCCTTTGGAAGTTCCAGTGGTTAGATGTGATTGGCCTCGAGAAGCCTCAGCGGAAATGGGCCTCATCTCGCCTGGAGGGAAAAACCTCCTGGATTTTCTCGAGTTGCGGCAGGTGCTCTCGACTTACGACGGGGACCTCAGGGACCCTCTCTGGTGGCCTCAGGAAAGGCCAGTCCCCATGCGAGTTCCTCGGGGGCCTCTCGGGATTCCTCTCCCGTCGATGCCGGGGCCTAAGACCTTGTGTGGAGTCGGGGCCGGAACCTGAGGATTCCGCTCCAGTGCTGACATGGATCTTGGGGTACTTCTGGAGTCTCCCCAGGGGAGTCAGTCCTCGTCTCGAATGCGGGCATGCACTTGCGCTTTCCTCCAGAGCGGTAGCAGCAGTGTCACGCAGTCCGCCGCGTGGATCAAAGGATCTATGGTTTTCCCTCGAGTCTTTCCCACGAGGCTTTCCCACGAGTCTTTCCCACAGGGCTGTCCCACGTGCACACGTGGTGGGAGTCGATCCTCGGCTTCAACGTCAAGGCAGTGCAGGGAAAACAGGTTCCACTGGAATGGACTGACACATCTGGGGGACTCTTGGAATGGTGTCACGACCCTGGAGTTCCTCTCGCCTTTCCTGTGGAGAGCGCCACCTCTTGAGATGCGACGGGAACGCCGGGAATTCTTTCCCTACGAAACAGGGAAAGGATCCCTCATCTCGAGCTAGGAGGCGGAAACGGGGCTCCCCTGGATGTGTGCGGGACCCCACGTGCTTCCTCTCGAGTGGAGACGGGTATGTCGGGGAACTTCTTGAGTTGCAGCAAGGGTGTGAAGGACCCTTTGGAAGTTCCAATGGTTGGATGTGATTGGCCTCGAGAAGCCTCAGCGGAAATGGGCCTCATCTCGCCTGGAGGGCATAACCTCCTGGATTTTCTCAAGTTGCGGCAGGTGCTCTCGACTTACGACGGGGACCTCAGGGAACCGCTCTGATGGCCTCAGGAAAGGTCAGTCCACATGCGAGTTCCTCGGGGGCGTCTCGGGATTCCTCTCCCGTCGATGCCGGGTCCTAAGACCTTGTGTGGAGTCGGGGCCGGAACCTGAGGATTCCTCTCCAGTGCTGACATGGATCTTGGGGTACTTCTGGAGTCTCCCCAGGGGATTCAGTCCTCGTCTCGAATGCGGGCATGCACTTGCGCTTTCCTCCAGAGCGGTAGCAGCAGTGTCACGAGGTCCGCCGCGTGGATCAAAGGAACTATGGTTTTCCCTCGAGTCTTTCCCACGAGGCTTTCCCACGAGGCTTCCCACAGGGCTGTCCCACGTGCACACGTGTTGGGAGTCGATCCTCGGCTTGAACGTCAAGGCAGTGCAGGGAAAACAGGTTCCTCTGGAATGGACAGACACATCTGGTGGACTCTTGGAATGGTGGCACGACCCTGGAGTTCCTCTCGCCTTTCCTGTGGAGAGCGCCTCCTCTTGAGATGCGACGGGAACGCCGGGAATTCTTTCCCTACGAAACAGGGAAAGGATCCCTCATCTCGAGCTAGGAGGCGGAAACGGGGCTCCCCTGGATGTGTGCGGGACCCCACGTGCTTCCTCTCGAGTGGAGACGGGTATGTCGGGGAACTTCTTGAGTTGCAGCAATGGTGTGAAGGACTCTTTGGAAGTTCCAGTGGTTAGATGTGATTGGCCTCGAGAACCCTCAGCGGAAATGGGCCTCATCTCACCTGGAGGGCAAAACCTCCTGGATTTTCTAGAGTTGCGGCAGGTGCTCTCGACTTACGACGGGGACCTCAGGGAACCGCTCTGGTGGCCTCAGGAAAGGCCAGGCCCCATGCGAGTTCCTCGGGGGCGTCTCGGGATTCCTCTCCCGTCGATGCCGGGGCCTAAGACCTTGTGTGGAGTCGGGGCCGGAACCTGAGGATTCCTCTCCAGTGCTGACATGGATCTTGGGGTACTTCTGGAGTCTCCCCAGGGGAGTCAGTCCTCGTCTCGAATGCGGGCATGCACTTGCGCTTTCCTCCAGAGCGGTAGCAGCAGTGTCACGCATTCCCCGCATGGATCAAAGGACCTATGGTTTTCCCTCGAGTCTTTCCCACGAGGCTTTCCCACGAGGCTTCCCACAGGGCTGTCCCACGTGCACACGTGGTGGGAGTCGATCCTCGGCTTGAACGTCAAGGCAGTGCAGGGAAAACAGGTTCCTCTGGAATGGACTGACACATCTGGGGGACTCTTGGAATGGTGTCACGACCCTGGAGTTCCTCTCGCCTTTCCTGTGGAGAGCGCCTCCTCTTGAGATGCGAAGGGAACGCCGGGAATTCTTTCCCTACGAAACAGGGAAAGGATCCCTCATCTCGAGCTAGGAGGCGGAAACGGGGCTCCCCTGGATGTGTGCGGGACCCCACGTCCTTCCTCTCGAGTGGAGACGGGTATGTCGGGGAACTTCTTGAGTTGCAGCAAGGGTGTGAAGGACCCTTTGGAAGTTCCAGTGGTTAGATGTGATTGGCCTCGAGAAGCCTCAGCGGAAATGGGCCTCATCTCGCCTGGAGGGCAAAACCTCCTGGATTTTCTCGAGTTGCGGCAGGTGCTCTCGACTTACGACGGGGACCTCAGGGACCCGCTCTGGTGGCCTCAGGAAAGGCCAGTCCCCATGCGAGTTCCTCGGGGGCCTCTCGGGATTCCTCTCCCGTCGATGCCGGGGCCTAAGACCTTGTGTGGAGCCGGGGCCGGAACCTGAGGATTCCACTCCAGTGCTGACATGGATCTTGGGGTACTTCTGGAGTCTCCCCAGGGGAGTCAGTCCTCGTCTCGAATGCGGGCATGCATTGCGCTTTCCTCCAGAGCGGTAGCAGCAGTGTCACGCAGTCGGCCGCGTGGATCAAAGGAACTATGGTTTTCCCTCGAGTCTTTCCCACGAGGCTTTCCCACGAGGCTTTCCCACAGGGCTGTCCCACGTGCACACGTGGTGGGAGTCGATCCTCGGCTTGAACGTCAAGGCAGTGCAGGGAAAACAGGTTCCTCTGGAATGGACTGACACATCTGGGGGACTCTTGGAATGGTGTCTCGACCCTGGAGCTCCTCTCGCCTTTCCTGTGGAGAGCGCCTCCTCTTGAGATGCGACGGGAACGCCGGGAATTCTTTCCCTACGAAACAGGGAAAGGATCCCTCATCTCGAGCTAGGAGGCGGAAACGGGGCTCCCAATGTGTGCGGGAACCCACGTGCTTCCTCTCGAGTGGAGACGGGTATGTCGGGGAACTTATTGAGTTGCAGCAATGGTGTGAAGGACCCTTTGGAAGTTCCAGTGGTTAGATGTGATTGGCCTCGAGAAGCCTCAGCGGAAATGGGCCTCATCTCGCCTGGAGGGCAAAACCTCCTGGATTTTCTCGAGTTGCGGCAGGTGCTCTCGACTTACGACGGGGACCTCAGGGACCCGCTCTGGTGGCCTCAGGAAAGGCCAGTCCCCATGCGAGTTCCTCGGGGGCCTCTCGGGATTCCTCTCCCGTTGATGCCGGGGCCTAAGACCTTGTGTGGAGTCGGGGCCGGAACCTGAGGATTCCTCTCCAGTGCTGACATGGATCTTGGGGTACTTCTGGAGTCTCCCCAGGGGAGTCAGTCCTCGTCTCGAATGCGGGCATGCACTCGCGCTTTCCTCCAGAGCGGTAGCAGCAGAGTCACGCAGTCCGCCGCGTGGATCAAAGGTTGTTTGGTTTTCCCTCGAGTCTTTCCCACGAGGCTTTCCCACGAGGCTTTCCCACAGGGCTGTCCCACGTGCACACGTGGTGGGAGTCGATCCTCGGCTTGAACGTCAAGGCAGTGCAGGGAAAACAGGTTCCTCTGGAATGGACTGACACATCTGGGGGACTCTTGGAATGGTGACACGACCCTGGAGTTCCTCTCGCCTTTCCTGTGGAGAGCGCCTCCTCTTGAGATGCGACGGGAACGCCGGGAATTCTTTCCCTACGAAACAGGGAAAGGATCCCTCATCTCGAGCTAGGAGGCGGAAACCGGGCTCCCCTGGATGTGTGCGGGACCCCACGTGCTTCCTCTCGAGTGGAGACGGGTATGTCGGGGAACTTCTTGAGTTGCAGCAAGGGTGTGAAGGACCCTTTGGAAGTTCCAGTGGTTAGACGTGATTAGCCTCGAGAAGCCTCAGCGGAAATGGGCCTCATCTCGCCTGGAGGGCAAAACCTCCTGGATTTTCTCGAGTTGCGGCAGGTGCTCTCGACTTACGACGGGGACCTCAGGGACCCGTTCTGGTGGCCTCAGGAAAGGCCAGTCCCCATGCGAGTTCCTCGGGGGCCTCTCGGGATTCCTCTCCCGTCGATGCCGGGGCCTAAGACCTTGTGTGGAGTCGGGGCCGGAACCTGAGGATTCCTCTCCAGTGCTGACATGGATCTTGGGGTACTTCTGGAGTCTCCCCAGGGGAGTCAGTCCTCGTCTCGAATGCGGGCATGCACTTGCGCTTTCCTCCAGAGCGGTAGCAGCAGTGTCACTCAGTCCGCCGCGTGGATCAAAGGATCTATGGTTTTCCCTCGAGTCTTTCCCACGAGGCTTTCCCACGAGGCTTTCCCACAGGGCTGTCCCACGTGCACACGTGGTGGGAGTCGATCCTCGGCTTGAACGTCAAGGCAGTGCAGGGAAAACAGGTTCCTCTGGAATGGACTGACACATCTGGGGGACTCTTGGAATGATGTCACGACCCTGGAGTTCCTCTCACCTTTCCTGTGGAGAGCGCCTCCTCTTGAGATGCGACGGGTACGCCGGGAATTCTTTCCCTACGAAAAAGGGAAAGGATCCCTCATCTCGAGCTAGGAGGCGGAAACGGGGCTCCCCTGGATGTGTGCGGGACGCACGTGCTTCCTCTCGAGTGGAGACGGGTATGTCGGGGAACTTCTTGAGTTGCAGCAAGGGTGTGAAGGACCCTTTGGAAGTTCCAGTGGTTGGATGTGATTGGCCTCGAGAAGCCTCAGCGGAAATGGGCCTCATCTCGCCTGGAGGGCATAACCTCCTGGATTTTCTCGAGTTGCGGCAGGTGCTCTCGACTTACGACGGGGACCTCAGGGAACCGCTCTGATGGCCTCAGGAAAGGTCAGTCCACATGCGAGTTCCTCGGGGGCGTCTCGGGATTCCTCTCCCGTCGATGCCGGGTCCTAAGACCTTGTGTGGAGTCGGGGCCGGAACCTGAGGATTCCTCTCCAGTGCTGACATGGATCTTGGGGTACTTCTGGAGTCTCCCCAGGGGAGTCAGTCCTCGTCTCGAATGCGGGCATGTACTTGCGCTTTCCTCCAGAGCGGTAGCAGCAGTGTCACGAGGTCCGCCGCGTGGATCAAAGGAACTATGGTTTTCCCTCGAGTCTTTCCCACGAGGCTTTCCCACGAGGCTTCCCACAGGGCTGTCCCACGTGCACACGTGTTGGGAGTCGATCCTCGGCTTGAACGTCAAGGCAGTGCAGGGAAAACAGGTTCCTCTGGAATGGACAGACACATCTGGTGGACTCTTGGAATGGTGGCACGACCCTGGAGTTCCTCTCGCCTTTCCTGTGGAGAGCGCCTCCTCTTGAGATGCGACGGGAACGCCGGGAATTCTTTCCCTACGAAACAGGGAAAGGATCCCTCATCTCGAGCTAGGAGGCGGAAACGGGGCTCCCCTGGATGTGTGCGGGACCCCACGTGCTTCCTCTCGAGTGGAGACGGGTATGTCGGGGAACTTCTTGAGTTGCAGCAATGGTGTGAAGGACTCTTTGGAAGTTCCAGTGGTTAGATGTGATTGGCCTCGAGAACCCTCAGCGGAAATGGGCCTCATCTCACCTGGAGGGCAAAACCTCCTGGATTTTCTAGAGTTGCGGCAGGTGCTCTCGACTTACGACGGGGACCTCAGGGAACCGCTCTGGTGGCCTCAGGAAAGGCCAGGCCCCATGCGAGTTCCTCGGGGGCGTCTCGGGATTCCTCTCCCGTCGATGCCGGGGCCTAAGACCTTGTGTGGAGTCGGGGCCGGAACCTGAGGATTCCTCTCCAGTGCTGACATGGATCTTGGGGTACTTCTGGAGTCTCCCCAGGGGAGTCAGTCCTCGTCTCGAATGCGGGCATGCACTTGCGCTTTCCTCCAGAGCGGTAGCAGCAGTGTCACGCATTCCCCGCATGGATCAAAGGACCTATGGTTTTCCCTCGAGTCTTTCCCACGAGGCTTTCCCACGAGGCTTCCCACAGGGCTGTCCCACGTGCACACGTGGTGGGAGTCGATCCTCGGCTTGAACGTCAAGGCAGTGCAGGGAAAACAGGTTCCTCTGGAATGGCCTGACACATCTGGGGGACTCTTGGAATGGTGTCACGACCCTGGAGTTCCTCTCGCCTTTCCTGTGGAGAGCGCCTCCTCTTGAGATGCGACGGGAACGCCGGGAATTCTTTCCCTACGAAACAGGGAAAGGATCCCTCATCTCGAGCTAGGAGGCGGAAACGGGGCTCCCCTGGATGTGTGCGGGACCCCACGTCCTTCCTCTCGAGTGGAGACGGGTATGTCGGGGAACTTCTTGAGTTGCAGCAAGGGTGTGAAGGACCCTTTGGAAGTTCCAGTGGTTAGATGTGATTGGCCTCGAGAACCCTCAGCGGAAATGGGCCTCATCTCGCCTGGAGGGAAAAACCTCCTGGATTTTCTCGAGTTGCGGCAGGTGCTCTCGACTTACGACGGGGACCTCAGGGACCCGCTCTGGTGGCCTCAGGAAAGGCCAGTCCCCATGCGAGTTCCTCGGGGGCGTCTCGGGATTCCTCTCCCGTCGATGCCGGGGCCTAAGACCTTGTGTGGAGTCGGGGCCGGAACCTGAGGATTCCTCTCCAGTGCTGACATGGATCTTGGGGTACTTCTGGAGTCTCCCCAGGGGAGTCAGTCCTCGTCTCGAATGCGGGCATGCATTGTGCTTTCCTCCAGAGCGATAGCAGCAGTGTCACGCAGTCCGCCGCGTGGATCAAAGGATCTATGGTTTTCCCTCGAGTCTTTCCCACGAGGCTTTCCCACGAGGCTTTCCCACAGGGCTGTTCCACGTGCACACGTGGTGGGAGTCGATCCTCGGCTTGAACGTCAAGGCAGTGCAGGGAAAACAGGTTCCTCTGGAATGGACTGACACATCTGGGGGACTCTTGGAATGGTGGCACGACCCTGGAGTTCCTCTCGCATTTCCTGTGGAGAGCGCCTCCTCTTGAGATGCGACGGGAACGCCGGGAATTCTTTCCCTACGAAACAGGGAAAGGATCCCTCATCTCAAGCTAGGAGGCGGAAACGGGGCTCCCCTGATGTGTGCGGGACCCCACGTGCTTCCTCTCGAGTGGAGACGGGTATGTCGGGGAACTTCTTGAGTTGCAGCAAGGGTGTGAAGGACCCTTTGGAAGTTCCAGTGGTTAGATGTGATTGGCCTCGAGAAGCCTCAGCGGAAATGGGCCTCATCTCGCCTGGAGGGCAAAACCTCCTGGATTTTCTCGAGTTGCGGCAGGTGCTCTCGACTTACGACGGGGACCTCAGGGACCCGTTCTGGTGGCCTCAGGAAAGGCCAGTCCCCATGCGAGTTCCTCGGGGGCCTCTCGGGATTCCTCTCCCGTCGATGCCGGGGCCTAAGACCTTGTGTGGAGTCGGGGCCGGAACCTGAGGATTCCTCTCCAGTGCTGACATGGATCTTGGGGTACTTCTGGAGTCTCCCCAGGGGAGTCAGTCCTCGTCTCGAATGCGGGCATGCACTTGCACTTTCCTCCAGAGCGGTAGCAGCAGTGTCACGCAGTCCGCCGCGTGGATCAAAGGATCTATGGTTTTCCCTCGAGTCTTTCCCACGAGGCTTTCCCACGAGGCTTTCCCACAGGGCTGTCCCACGTGCACACGTGGTGGGAGTCGATCCTCGGCTTGAACGTCAAGGCAGTGCAGGGAAAACAGGTTCCTCTGGAATGGACTGACACATCTGGGGGACTCTTGGAATGGTGGCATGACCCTGGAGTTCCTCTCGCCTTTCCTGTGGAGAGCGCCTCCTCTTGAGATGCGACGGGAACGCCGGGAATTCTTTCCCTACGAAACAGGGAAAGGATCCCTCATCTCGAGCTAGGAGGCGGAAACGGGGCTCCCCTGGATGTGTGCGGGACCCCACGTGCTTCCTCTCGAGTGCAGACGGGTATGTCGGGGAACTTCTTGAGTTGCAGCAATGGTGTGAAGGACCCTTTGGAAGTTCCAGTGGTTAGATGTGATTGGCCTCGAGAAGCCTCAGCGGAAATGGGCCTCATCTCGCCTGGAGGGCAAAACCTCCTGGATTTTCTCGAGTTGCGGCAGGTGCTCTCGACTTACGACGGGGACCTCAGGGACCCGCTCTGGTGGCCTCAGGAAAGGCCAGTCCCCATGCGAGTTCCTCGGGGGCGTCTCGGGATTCCTCTCCCGTCGATGCCGGGGCCTAAGACTTTGTGTGGAGTCGGGGCCGGAACCTGAGGATTCCTCTCCAGTGCTGACATGGATCTTGGGGTACTTCTGGAGTCTCCCCAGGGGAGTCAGTCCTCGTCTCGAATGCGGGCATGCACTTGCGCTTTCCTCCAGAGCGGTAGCAGCAGTGTCACGCAGTCCGCCGCGTGGATCAAAGGATCTATGGTTTTCCCTCGAGTCTTTCCCACGAGGCTTTCCCACGAGGCTTTCCCACAGGGCTCTCCCACGTGCACACGTGGTGGGAGTCGATCCTCGGCTTGAACGTCAAGGCAGTTCAGGGAAAACAGGTTCCTCTGGAATGGACTGACACATCTGGGGGACTCTTGGAATGGTGGCACGACCCTTCAGTTCCTCTCGCCTTTCCTGTGGAGAGCGCCACCTCTTGAAATGCGACGGGAACGCCGGGAATTCTTTCCCTACGAAACAGGGAAAGGATCCCTCATCTAGAGCTAGGAGGCGGAAACGGGGCTCCCCTGGATGTGTGCGGGACCCACGTTCTTCCTCTCGAGTGGAGACGGGTATGTCGGGGAACTTCTTGAGTTGCAGCAAGGGTGTGAAGGACCCTTTGGAAGTTCCAGTGGTTAGATGTGATTGGCCTCGAGAAGCCTCAGCGGAAATGGGCCTCATCTCGCCTGGAGGGCAAAACCTCCTGGATTTTCTCGAGTTGCGGCAGGTGCTCTCGACTTACGACGGGGACCTCAGGGACCCGCTCTGGTGGCCTCAGGAAAGGCCAGTCCCCATGCGAGTTCCTCGAGGGCCTCTCGGGATTCCTCTCCCATCGATGCCGGGGCCTAAGACCTTGTGTGGAGTCGGGGCCGGAACCTGAGGATTCCTCTCCAGTGCTGACATGGATCTTGGGGTACTTCTGGAGTCTCCCCAGGGGAGTCAGTCCTCGTGTCGAATGGGGGCATGCACTTGCGCTTTCCACCAGAGCGGTAGCAGCAGTGTCACGCAGTCCGCCGCGTGGATCAAAGGATCTATGGTTTTCCCTCGAGTCTTTCCCACGAGGCTTTCCCACGAGGCTTTCCCACAGGGCTGTCCCACGTGCACACGTGGTGGGAGTCGATCCTCGGCTTGAACGTCAAGGCAGTGCAGGGAATACAGGTTCCTCTGGAATGGACTGACACATCTGGGGGACTCTTGGAATGGTGTCACGATCCTGGAGTTCCTCTCGCCTTTCCTGTGGAGAGCGCCTCCTCTTGAGATGCGACGGGAACGCCGGGAATTCTTTCCCTACGAAACAGGGAAAGGATCCCTCATCTCGAGCTAGGAGGCGGAAACGGGGCTCCCCTGGATGTGTGCGGGACCCCACGTGCTTCCTCTCGAGTGGAGACGGGTATGTCGGGGAACTTCTTGAGTTGCAGCAATGGTGTGAAGGACCCTTTGGAAGTTCCAGTGGTTAGATGTGATTGGCCACGAGAAGCCTTAGCGGAAATGGGCCTCATCTCGCCTGGAGGGCAAAACCTCCTGGATTTTCTCGAGTTGCGGCAGGTGCTCTCGACTTACGACGGGGACCTCAGGGACCCGCTCTGGTGGCCTCAGGAAAGGCCAGTCCCCATGCGAGTTCCTCGGGGGCCTCTCGGGATTCCTCTCCCATCGATGCCGTGCCTAAGACCTTGTGTGGAGTCGGGGCCGGAACCTGAGGATTCCTCTCCAGTGCTGACATGGATCTTGGGGTACTTCTGGAGTCTCCCCAGGGGAGTCAGTCCTCGTCTCGAATGCGGGCATGCACTTGCGCTTTCCTCCAGAGCGGTAGCAGCAGTGTCACGCAGTCTGCCGCGTGGATCAAAGGATCTATGGTTTTCCCTCGAGTCTTTCCCACGAGGCTTTCCCACGAGGCTTTGCCACAGGGCTGTCCCACGTGCACACGTGGTGGGAGTCGATCCTCGGCTTGAACGTCAAGGCAGTGCAGGGAAAACAGGTTCCTCTGTAATGGACTGACACATCTGGGGGACTCTTGGAATGGTGGCACGACCCTGGAGTTCCTCTCGCCTTTCCTGTGGAGAGCGCCTCCTCTTGAGATGCGACGGGAACGCCGGGAATTCTTTCCCTACGAAACAGGGAAAGGATCCCTCATCTCGAGCTAGGAGGCGGAAACGGGGCTCCCCTGGATGTGTGCGGGACCACACGTCCTTCCTCTCGAGTGGAGACGGGTATGTCGGGGAACTTCTTGAGTTGCCGCAAGGGTGTGAAGGACCCTTTGGAAGTTCCAGTGGTTAGATGTGATTAGCCTCGAGAAGCCTCAGCGGAAATGGGCCTCATCTCGCCTGGAGGGCATAACCTCCTGGATTTTCTCGAGTTGCGGCAGGTGCTCTCGACTTACGACAGGGACCTCAGGGACCCGCTCTGGTGGCCTCAGGAAAGGCCAGTCCCCATGCGAGTTCCTCTGGGGATTCCTCTCCCGTCGATGCCGGGGCCTAAGACCTTGTGTGGAGTCGGGGCCGGAACCTGAGGATTCCTCTCCAGTGCTGACATGGATCTTGGGGTACTTCTGGAGTCTCGCCAGGGGAGTCAGTCCTCGTATCGAATGTGGGCATGCACTTACGCTTTCCTCCAGAGCGGTAGCAGCAGTGTCACGCAGTCCGCCGCATGGATCAAAGGATCCATGGTTTTCCCTCGAATCTTTCCCACGAGGCTTTCCCACGAGGCTTTCCAACAGGGCTGTCCCACGTGCACACGTGGTGGGAGTCGATCCTTGGCTTGAACGTCAAGGCAGTGCAGGAAAAACAGGTTCCTCTGGAATGGACTGACACATCTGGGGGACTCTTGGAATGGTGTCACGACCCTGGAGTTCCTCTCGCTTTTCCTGTGGAGAGCGCCTCCTCTTGAGATGCGACGGGAACGCCGGGAATTCTTTACTTACGAAACAGGGAAAGGATCACTCATCTCGAGCTAGGAGGCGGAAACGGGGCTCCCCTGGATGTGTGCGGGACACCACGTGCTTCCTCTCGAGTGGAGACGGGTATGTCGGGGAACTTCTTGAGTTGCCGCAAGGGTGTGAAGGACCCTTTGGAAGTTCCAGTGGTTTGATGTGATTGGACTCGAGAAGCCTCAGCGGAAATGGGCCTCATCTCGCCTGGAGGGCAAATCCGCCTGGATTTTCTCGACTTGCGGCAGGTGCTCTCGACTTACGATGAGGACCTCAGGGACCCGCTCTGGTGGCCTCAGGAAAGGCCAGTCCCCATGCGAGTTCCTCTGGGGATTCCTCTCCCGTCGATGCCGGGGCCTAAGACCTTGTGTGGAGTCGGGGCCGGAACCTGAGGATTCCTCTCCAGTGCTGACATGGATCTTGGGGTACTTCTGGAGTCTCCCCAGGGGAGTCAGTCCTCGTCTCGAATGCGGGCATGCACTTGCGCTTTCCTCCAGAGCGGTAGCAGCAGTGTCACGCAGTCCGCCGCATGGATCAAAGGATCCATGGTTTTCCCTCGAGTCTTTCCCAAGAGGCTTTCCCACGAGGCTTTCCCACAGGGCTGTCCCACGTGCACACGTGGTAGGAGTCAATCCTTGGCTTGAACGTCAAGGCAGTGCAGGGAAAACAGGTTCCTCTGGAATGGACTGACACATCTGGGAGACTCTTGGAATGGTGGCACGACCCTGGAGTTCCTCTCGCCTTTCCTGTGGAGAGCGCCTCCTCTTGAGATGCGACGGGAACGCCGGGAATTCTTTCCCTACGAAACAGGGAAAGGATCCCTCATCTCGAGCTAGGAGGCGGAAACGGGGCTCCCCTGGATGTGTGCGGGACCCCACGTGCTTCCTCTCAAGTGGAGACGGGTATGTCGGGGAACTTCTTGAGTTGCAGCAAGGGTGTGAAGGACCCTTTGGAAGTTCCAGTGGTTTGATGTGATTGGCCTCGAGAAGCCTCAGCGGAAATGGGCCTCATCTCGCCTGTAGGGCAAAACCGCCTGGATTTTCTCGAGTTGCGGCAGGTGCTATCGGCTTACGACGAGGACCTCAGGGACCCGCTCTGGTGGCCTCAGGAAAGGCCAGTCCCCATGAGAGTTCCTCTGGGGATTCCTCTCCCGTCGATGCCGGGGCCTAAGACCTTGTGTGGAGTCGGGGCCGGAACCTGAGGATTCCTCTCCAGTGCTGACATGGATCTTGGGGTACTTCTGGAGTCTCCCCAGGGGAGTCAGTCCTCGTCTCGAATGCGGGCATGCACTTGCGCTTTCCTCCAGAGCGGTAGCAGCAGTGTCACGCAGTCCGCCGCATGGATCAAAGGATCCATGGTTTTCCCTCGAGTCTTTCCCACGAGGCTTTCCCACGAGGCTTTCCCACAGGGCTGTCCCACGTGCACACGTGGTGGGAGTCGATCCTTGGCTTGAACATCAAGGCAGTGCAGGGAAAACAGGTTCC
This sequence comes from Ovis canadensis, assembly GCF_042477335.2. NCBI lineage: Eukaryota > Metazoa > Chordata > Mammalia > Artiodactyla > Bovidae > Ovis > Ovis canadensis. The sequence continues at coordinate 10,777,324 of NC_091263.1, forward strand.
TCTGGAATGGACTGACACATCTGGGAGACTCTTGGAATGGTGGCACGACGCTGGAGTTCCTCTCGCCTTTCCTGTGGAGAGCGCCTCCTCTTGAGATGCGACGGGAACGCCGGGAATTCTTTCCCTACGAAACAGGGAAAGGATCCCTCATCTCGAGCTAGGAGGCGGAAACGGGGCTCCCCTGGATGTGTGCGGGACCCCACGTGCTTCCTCTCGAGTGGAGACGGGTATGTCATGGAACTTCTTGAGTTGCAACAAGGGTGTGAAGGACCCTTTGGAAATTCCAGTGGTTTGATGTGATTGGCCTCGAGAAGCCTAAGCGGAAATGGGCCTCATCTCTCCTGGAGGGCAAAACCTCCTGGATTTTCTCGAGTTGCGGCAGGTGCTCTCGACTTACGACGGGGACCTCAGGGACCCGCTCTGGTGGCCTCAGGAAAGGCCAGTCCCCATGCGAGTTCCTCGGGGGCCTCTCGGGATTCCTCTCCCGTCGATGCCGGGGCCTAAGACCTTGTGTGGAGTCGGGGCCGGAACCTGAGGATTCCTCTCCAGTGCTGACATGGATCTTGGGGTACTTCTGGAGTCTCCCCAGGGGAGTCAGTCCTCGTCTCGAATGCGGGCATGCACTTGCGCTTTCCTCCAGAGCGGTAGCAGCAGTGTCACGCAGTCCGCCGCGTGGATCAAAGGATCTATGGTTTTCCCTCGAGTCTTTCCCACGAGGCTTTCCCACGAGGCTTTCCCACAGGGCTGTCCCACGTGCACACGTGGTGGGAGTCGATCCTCGGCTTGAACGTCAAGGCAGTGCAGGGAAAACAGGTTCCTCTGGAATGGGCTGACACATCTGGGGGACTCTTGGAATTGTGGCACGACCCTGGAGTTCCTCTCGCCTTTCCTGTGGAGATCGCTTCCTCTTGAGATGCGACGGGAACCCCGGGAATTCTTTCCCTACGAAACAGGGAAAGGATCCCTCATCTCGAGCTAGGAGGCGGAAACGGGGCTCCCCTGGATGTGTGCGGGACCCAGGTGCTTCCTCTCGAGTGGAGACGGGTATGTCGGGGAACTTCTTGAGTTGCAGCAAGGGTGTGAAGGACCCTTTGGAAGTTCCAGTGGTTAGACGTGATTAGCCTCGAGAAGCCCCCGCGGAAATGGGCCTCATCTCGCTTGGAGGGCAAAACCTGCTGGATTTTCTCGAGTTGCGGCAGGTGCTCTCGACTTACGACGGGGACCTCAGGGACCCGCTCTGGTGGCCTCAGGAAAGGCCAGTCCCCATGCGAGTTCCTCGGGGGCCTCTCGGGATTCCTCTCCCGTCGATGCCGGGGCCTAAGACCTTGTGTGGAGTCGGGGCCGGAACCTGAGGATTCCTCTCCAGTGCTGACATGGATCTTGGGGTACTTCTGGAGTCTCCCCAGGGGAGTCAGTCCTCGTCTCGAATGCGGGCATGCACTTGCGCTTTCCTCCAGAGCGGTAGCAGCAGTGTCACGCAGTCCGCCGCGTGGATCAAAGGATCTATGTTTTTCCCTCGAGTCTTTCCCACGAGGCTTTCCCACGAGGCTTTCCCACAGGGCTGTCCCACGTGCACACGTGGTGGGAGTCGATCCTCGGCTTGAACGTCAAGGCAGTGCAGGGAAAACAGGTTCCTCTGGAATGGGCTGACACATCTGGGGGACTCTTGGAATGGTGGCACGACCCTGGAGTTCCTCTCGCCTTTCCTGTGGAGATCGCCTCCTCTTGAGATGCGACGGGAATGCCGGGAATTCTTTCCCTACGAAACAGGGAAAGGATCCCTCATCTCGAGCTAGGAGGCGGAAACGGGGCTCCCCTGGATGTGTGCGGGACACCACGTGCTTCCTCTCGAGTGGAGACGGGTATGTCGGGGAACTTCTTGAGTTGCAGCAATGGTGTGAAGGACCCTTTGTAAGTTCCAGTGGTTAGATGTGATTGGCCTCGAGAAGCCTCAGAGGAAATGGGCCTAATCTCGCCTGGAGGGCAAAACCTCCTGGATTTTCTCGAGTTGCGGCAGGTGCTCTCGACTTACGACGGGGACCTCAGGGACCCGCTCTGGTGGCCTCAGGAAAGGCCAGTCCCCATGCGAGTTCCTCGGGGGCCTCTCGGGATAACTCTCCCGTCGATGCCGGGGCCTAAAACCTTGTGTGGAGTCGGGGCCGGAACCTGAGGATTCCTCTCCAGTGCTGACATGGATCTTGGGGTACTTCTGGAGTCTCCCCAGGGGAGTCAGCCCTCGTCTCGAATGAGGGCATGCACTTGCGCTTTCCTCCAGAGCGGTAGCAGCAGTGTCACGCAGTCCGCCGCGTGGATCAAAGGATCTATGGTTTTCCCTCGAGTCTTTCCCACGAGGCTTTCCCACGAGGCTTTCCCACAGGGCTGTCCCACGTGCACACGTGGTGGGAGTCGATCCTCGGCTTGAACGTCAAGGCAGTGCAGGGAAAACTGGTTCCTCTGGAATGGACTGACACATCTGGGGGACTCTTGGAATGGTGGCACGACCCTGGAGTTCCTCTCGCCTTTGCTGTGGAGAGCGCCTCCTCTTGAGATGAGACGAGAACGCCGGGAATTCTTTCCCTACGAAACAGGGAAAGGATCCCTCATCTCGAGCTAGGAGGCGGAAACGGGGCTCCCCTGGATGTGTGCGGGACCCATGTGCTTCCTCTCGAGTGGAGACGGGTATGTCGGGGAACTTCTTGAGTTGCAGCAAGGGTGTGAAGGACCCTTTGGAAGATCCAGTGGTTAGACGTGATTAGCCTCGAGAAGCCTCAGTGGAAATGGGCCTCATCTCGCCTGGAGTGCAAAACCTCCTGGATTTTCACGAGTTGCGGCAGGTGCTCTAGACTTACGACGGGGACCTCAGGGACCCGCTCTGGTGGCCTCAGGAAAGGCCAGTCCCCATGCGAGTTCCTCGGGGGCCTCTCGGGATTCCTCTCCCGTCGATGCCGGGGCCTAAGACCTTGTGTGGAGTCGGGGCCGGAACCTGAGTATTCCTCTCCAGTGCTGACATGGATCTTGGGGTACTTCTGGAGTCTCCCCAGGGGAGTCAGTCCTCGTCTCGAATGCGGGCATGCACTTGCGCTTTCCTCCAGAGCGGTAGCAGCAGTGTCACGCAGTCCGCCGCGTGGATCAAAGGATCTATGGTTTTCCCTCGAGTCTTTCCCACGAGGCTTTCCCACGAGGCTTTCCCACAGGGCTGTCCCACGTGCACACGTGGTGGGAGTCGATCCTCGGCTTGAACGTCAAGGCAGTGCAGGGAAAACAGGTTCCTCTGGAATGGACTGACACATCTGGGGGACTCTTGGAATGGTGTCTCGACCCTTGAGTTCCTCTCGCCTTTCCTGTGGAGAGCGCCTCCTCTTGAGATTGGAAGGGAACACCGGGAATTCTTTCCCTACGAAACAGGGAAAGGATCCCTCATCTCGAGCTAGCAGGCGGAAACGGGGCTCCCCTGGATTTGTGCGGGACCACACGTGCTTCCTCTCGTGTGGAGAAGGGTATGTCGGGGAACTTCTGGAGTTGCAGCAAGGGTGTGAAGGACCCTTTGGAAGTTCCAGTGGTTAGATGTGATTGGCCTCGTGAAGCCTCAGCGGAAATGGGCCTCATCTCGCCTGGAGGGCAAAACCTCCTGGATTTTCTCGAGTTGCGGCATGTGCTCTCGACTTACGACGGGGACCTCAGGGACCCGCTCTGGTGGCCTCAGGAAAGGCCAGTCCCCATGCGAGTTCCTCGGGGGCGTCTCGGGATTCCTCTCCCGTCAATGCCGGGGCCTAAGACCTTGTGTGGAGTCGGGGCCGGAACCTGAGGATTCCTCTCCAGTGCTGACATGGATCTTGGGGTACTTCTGGAGTCTCCCCAGGGGAGTCAGTCCTCGTCTCGAATGCGGGCATGCACTTGCGCTTTCCTCCAGAGCGGTAGCAGCAGTGTCACGCAGTCCGCCGCGTGGATCAAAGGATCTATGGTTTTCCCTCGAGTCTTTCCCACGAGGCTTTCCCACGAGACTTTCCCACAGGGCTGTCCCATGTGCACACGTGGTGGGAGTCGATCCTCGGCTTGAACGTCAAGGCAGTGCAGGGAAAACAGGTTCCTCTGGAATGGACTGACACATCTGGGGGATTCTTGGAATGGTGGCATTACCCTGGAGTTCCTCTCGCCTTTCCTGTGGAGAGCGCCTCCTCTTGAGATGCGACGGGAACGCCGGGAATTCTTTCCCTACGAAACAGGGAAAGGATCCCTCATCTCGAGCTAGGAGGTGGAAACGGGGCTCCCCTGGATGTGTGCGGGACACCACGTGCTTCCTCTCGAGTGGAGACGGGTATGTCGGGGAACTTCTTGAGTTGCAGCAAGGGTGTGAAGGACCCTTTGGAAGTTCCAGTGGTTAGATGTGATTGGCCTCGAGAAGCCTCAGCGGAAATGGGCCTCATCTCGCCTGGAGGGCAAAACCTCCTGGATTTTCTCGAGTTGCGGCAGGTGCTCTCGACTTACGACGGGGACCTCAGGGACCCGCTCTGGTGGCCTCAGGAAAGGCCAGTCCCCATGCGAGTTCCTCGGGGGCCTCTCGGGATTCCTCTCCCGTCGATGCCGGGGCCTAAGACCTTGTGTGGAGTCGGGGCCGGAACCTGAGGATTCCTCTCCAGTGCTGACATGGATCTTGGGGTACTTCTGGAGTCTCCCCAGGGGAGTCAGTCCTCGTCTCGAATGCGGGCATGCACTTGCGCTTTCCTCCAGAGCGGTAGCAGCAGTGTCAAGCAGTCCGCCGCGTGGATCAAAGGATCTATGGTTTTCCCTCGAGTCTTTCCCACGAGGCTTTCCCCCGAGGCTTTCCCACAGGGCTGTCCCACGTGCACACGTGGTGGGAGTCGATCCTCGGCTTGAACGTCAAGGCAGTGCAGGGAAAACAGGTTCCTCTGGAATGGACTGACACATCTGGGGGACTCTTGGAATCGTGTCACGACCCTGGAGTTCCTCTCGCCTTTCCTGTGGAGAGCGCTTCCTCTTGAGATGCGACGGGAACGCCGGGAATTCTTTCCCTACGAAACAGGGAAAGGATCCCTCATCTCGAGCTAGGAGGCGGAAACGGGGCTCCCCTGGATGTGTGCGGGACCCCACGTGCTTCCTCTCGAGTGGAGACGGGTATGTCGGGGAACTTCTTGAGTTGCAGCAATGGTGTGAAGGACCCTTTGGAAGTTCCGGTGGTTAGATGTGATTGGCCTCGAGAAGCCTCAGCGGAAATGGGCCTCATCTCGCCTGGAGGGCAAAACCTCCTGGATTTTCTCGAGTTGCGGAAGGTGCTCTAGACTTACGACGGGGACCTCAGGGACCCGCTCTGGTGGCCTCAGGAAAGGCCAGTCCCCATGCGAGTTCCTCGGGGGCCTATCGGGATTCCTCTCCCGTCGATGCCGGGGCCTAAGACCTTGTGTGGAGTCGGGGCCGGAACCTGAGGATTCCTCTCCAGTGCTGACATGGATCTTGGGGTACTTCTGGAGTCTCCCCAGCGGAGTCAGTCCTCGTCTCGAATGCGGGCATGCACTTGCGCTTTCCTCCAGAGCGGTAGCAGCAGTGTCACGCAGTCCGCCGCGTGGATCAAAGGATCTATGGTTTTCCCTCGAGTCTTTCCCACGAGGCTTTCCCACGAGGCTTTCCCACAGGGCTGTCCCACGTGCACACGTGGTGGGAGTCGATCCTCGGCTTGAACGTCAAGGCAGTGCAGGGAAAACAGGTTCCTCTGGAATGGGCTGACACATCTGGGGGACTCTTGAAATGGTGGCACGACCCTGGAGTTCCTCTCGCCTTTCCTGTGGAGATCGCCTCCTCTTGAGATGCGACGGGAACGCCGGGAATTCTTTCCCTACGAAACAGGGAAAGGATCCCTCATCTCGAGCTAGGAGGCGGAAACGGGGCTCCCCTGGATGTGTGCGGGACACCATGTGCTTCCTCTCGAGTGGAGACGGGTATGTCGGGGAACTTCTTGAGTTGCAGCAAGGGTGTGAAGGACCCTTTGGAAGTTCCAGTGGTTAGATGTGATTGGCCTCGAGAAGCCTCAGCGGAAATGGACCTCATCTCGCCTGGAGGGCAAAACCTCCTGGATTTTCTCGAGTTGCGGCAGGTGCTCTCGACTTACGACGGGGACCTCAGGGACCCGCTCTGGTGGCCTCAGGAAAGGCCAGTCCCCATGCGAGTTCCTCGGGGGCCTCTCGGGATTCCTCTCCCGTCGATGCCGGGCCCTAAGACCTTGTGTGCAGTCGGGGCCGGAACCTGAGGATTCCTCTCCAGTGCTGACATGGATCTTGGGGTACTTCTGGAGTCTCCCCAGGGGCGTCAGTACTCGTCTCGAATGCGGGCATGCACTTGCGCTTTCCTCCAGAGCGGTAGCAGCAGTGTCACGCAGTCCGCCGCGTGGATCAAAGGATCTATGGTTTTCCCTCGAGTCTTTCCCACGAGGCTTTCCCACGAGGCTTTCCCACAGGGCTGTCCCACGTGCACACGTGGTGGGAGTCGATCCTCGGCTTGAACGTCAAGGCAGTGCAGGGAAAACAGGTTCCTCTGGAATGGACTGACACATCTGGGGGAGTCTTGGAATGGTGCCACGACCCTGGAGTTCCTCTCGCCTTTCCTGTGGAGAGCGCCTCCTCTTGAGATGCGACGGGAACGCCGGGAATTCTTTCCCTACGAAACAGGGAAAGGATCCCTCATCTCGAGCTAGGAGGCGGAAACGGGGCTCCCCTGGATGTGTGCGGGACCCCACGTGCTTCCTCTCGAGTGGAGACGGGTATGTCGGGGAACTTCTTGAGTTGCAGCAATGGTGTGAAGGACCCTTTGGAAGTTCCAGTGGTTAGATGTGATTGGCCTCGAGAAGCCTCAGAGGAAATGGGCCTCATCTCGCCTGGAGGGCAAAACCTCCTGGATTTTCTCGAGTTTCGGCAGGTGCTCTCGACTTACGACGAGGACCTCAGGGAACCGCTCTGGTGGCCTCAGGAAAGGCCAGTCCCCATACGAGTTCCTCGGGGGCCTCTCGGGATTCCTCTCCCGTCGATGCCGGGGCCTAAGACCTTGTGTGGAGTCGGGGCCGGAACCTGAGGATTCCTCTCCACTGCTGACATGGATCTTGGGGTACTTCTGGAGTCTCCCCAGGGGAGTCAGTCCTCGTCTCGAATGCGGGCATGCACTTGCGCTTTCCTCCAGAGCGGTAGCAGCAGTGTCACGCAGTCCGCCGCGTGGATCAAAGGATCTATGGTTTTCCCTCGAGTCTTTCCCACGAGGCTTTCCCACGAGGCTTTCCCACAGGGCTGTCCCACGTGCACACGTGGTGGGAGTCGATCCTCGGCTTGAACGTCAAGGCAGTGCAGGGAAAACAGGTTCCTCTGGAATGGACTGACACATCTGGGGGACTCTTGCAATGGTGGCACGACCCTGGAGTTCCTCTCGCCTTTCCTGTGGAGAGCGCCTCCTCTTGAGATGCGACGGGAACGCCGGGAATTCTTTCCCTACGAAACAGGGAAAGGATCCCTCATCTCGAGCTAGGAGGCGGAAACGGGGCTCCCCTGGATGTGTGCGGGACACCACGTGCTTCCTCTCGAGTGGAGACGGGTATGTCGGGGAACTTCTTGAGTTGCAGCAAGGGTGTGAAGGACCCTTTGGAAGTTCCAGTGGTTAGACGTGATTAGCGTCGAGAAGCCTCAGCGGAAATGGGCCTCATCTCGCCTGGAGGGCAAAACCTCCTGGATTTTCTCGCGTTGCGGCAGGTGCTTTAGACTTACGACGGGGACCTCAGGGACCCGCTCTGGTGGCCTCAGGAAAGGCCAGTCCCCATGCGAGTTCCTCGGGGGTGTCTCGGGATTCCTCTCCCGTCGATGCCGGGGCCTAAGACCTTGTGTGGAGTCGGGGCCGGAACCTGAGGATTCCTCTCCAGTGCTGACATGGATCTTGGGGTACTTCTGGAGTCTCCCCAGGGGAGTCAGTCCTCGTCTCGAATGCGGGCATGCACTTGCGCTTTCCTCCAGAGCCGTAGCAGCAGTGTCACGCAGTCCGCCGCGTGGATCAAAGGATCTATGGTTTTCCCTCGAGTCTTTCCCACGAGGCTTTCCCACGAGGCTTTCCCACAGGGCTGTCCCACGTGCACACGTGGTGGGAGTCGATCCTCGGCTTGAACGTCAAGGCAGTGCAGGGAAAACAGGTTCCTATGGAATGGACTGACACATCTGGGGGACTCTTGGAATGGTGGCACGACCCTGGAGTTCCTCTCGCCTTTCCTGTGGAGAGCGCCTCCTCTTCAGATGCGACGAGATCGCCGGGAATTCTTTCCCTATGAAACAGGGAAAGGATCCCTCATCTCGAGCTAGGAGGCGGAAACGGGGCTCCCCTGGATGTGTGCGGGACCCACGTGCTTCCTCTCGAGTGGAGACGGGTATGTCGGGGAACTTCTTGAGTTGCAGCAAGGGTGTGAAGGACCCTTTGGAAGTTCCAGTGGTTAGACATGATTAGCCTCGAGAAGCCTCAGTGGAAATGGGCCTCATCTCGCCTGGAGGGCAAAACCTCCTGGATTTTCACGAGTTGCGGCAGGTGCTCTAGACTTACGATGGGGACCTCAGGGACCCGCTCTGGTGGCCTCAGGAAAGGCCAGTCCCCATGCGAGTTCCTCGGGGCCCTCTCGGGATTCCTCTCCCGTCGATGCCGGGGCCTAAGACCTTGTGTGGAGTCGGGGCCGGAACCTGAGGATTCCTCTCCAGTGCTGACATGGATCTTGGGGTACTTCTGGAGTCTCCCCAGGGGAGTCAGTCCTCGTCTCGAATGCGGGCATGCACTTGCGCTTTCCTCCAGAGCGGTAGCAGCAGTGTCACGCAGTCCGCCGCGTGGATCAAAGGATCTATGGTTTTCCCTCGAGTCTTTCCCACGAGGCTTTCCCACGAGGCTTTCCCACAGGGCTGTCCCACGTGCACACGTGGTGGGAGTCGATCCTCGGCTTGAACGTCAAGGCAGTGCAGGGAAAACAGGTTCCTCTGGAATGGACTGACACATCTGGGGGACTCTTGGAATGGTGGCACGACCCTGAAGTTCCTCTCGCCTTTCCTGTGGAGAGCGCCTCCTCTTGAGATGCGACGGGAACGCCGGGAATTCTTTCCCTACGAAACAGGGAAAGGATCCCTCATCTCGAGCTAGGAGGCGGAAACGGGGCTCCCCTGAATGTGTGCGGGACCCCACGTGCTTCCTCTCGAGTGGAGACGGGTATGTCGGGGAACTTCTTGAGTTGCAGCAATGGTGTGAAGGACCCTTTGGAAGTTCCACTGGTTAGATGTGATTGGCCTCGAGAAGCCTCAGAGGAAATGGGCCTCATCTCGCCTGGAGGGCAAAACCTCCTGGATTTTCTCGAGTTGCGGAAGGTGCTCTCGACTTACGACGGGGACCTCAGGGACCCGCTCTGGTGGCCTCAGGAAAGGCCAGTCCCCATACGAGTTCCTCGGGGGCCTCTCGGGATTCCTCTCCCGTCGATGCCGGGGCCTAAGACCTTGTGTGGAGTCGGGGCCGGAACCTGAGGATTCCTCTCCAGTGCTGACATGGATCTTGGGGTACTTCTGGAGTCTCCCCAGGGGAGTCAGTCCTCGTCTCGAATGCGGGCATGCACTTGCGCTTTCCTCCAGAGCGGTAGCAGCAGTGTCACGCAGGCCGCCGCGTGGATCAAAGGATCTATGGTTTTCCCTCGAGTCTTTCCCACGAGGCTTTCCCACGAGGCGTTCCCACAGGGCTGTCCCACGTGCACACGTGGTTGGAGTCGATCCTCGGCTTGAACGTCAAGGCAGTGCAGGGAAAACAGGTTCCTCTGGAATGGGCTGACACATCTGGGGGACTCTTGAAATGGTGGCATTACCCTGGAGTTCCTCTCGCCTTTCCTGTGGAGAGCGCCTCCTCTTGAGATGCGACGGGAACGCCGGGAATTCTTTCCCTACGAAACAGGGAAAGGATCCCTCATCTCGAGCTAGGAGGCGGAAACGGGGCTCCCCTGGATGTGTGCGGGACCCCACGTGCTTCCTCTCGAGTGGAGACGGGTATGTCGGGGAACTTCTTGAGTTGCAGCAAGGGTGTGAAGGACCCTTTGGAAGTTCCAGTGGTTAGATGTGATTGGCCTCGAGAAGCCTCAGCGGAAATGGGCCTCATCTCGCCTGGAGGGCAAAACCTCCTGGATTTTCTCGAGTTGCGGCAGGTGCTCTCGACTTACGACGGGGACCTCAGGGACCCTCTCTGGTGGCCTCAGGAAAGGCCAGGCCCCATGCGAGTTCCTGGGGGCGTCTCGGGATTCCTCTCCCGTCGATGCCGGGGCCTATGACCTTGTGTGGAGTCGGGGCCGGAACCTGAGGATTCCTCTCCAGTGCTGACATGGATCTTGGGGTACTTCTGGAGTCTCCCCAGGGGAGTCAGTCCTCGTCTCGAATGCGGGCACGCACTTGCGCTTTCCTCCAGAGCGGTAGCAGCAGTGTCACGCAGTGCGCCGCGTGGATCAAAGGATCTATGGTTTTCCCTCGAGTCTTTCCCACGAGGCTTTCCCACGTGGCGTTCCCACAGGGCTGTCCCACGTGCACACGTGGTTGGAGTGGATCCTCGGCTTGAACGTCAAGGCAGTGCAGGGAAAACAGGTTCCTCTGGAATGGGCTGACACATCTGGGGGACTCTTGAAATGGTGGCATTACCCTGGAGTTCCTCTCGCCTTTCCTGTGGAGAGCGCCTCCTCTTGAGATGCGACGGGAACGCCGGGAATTCTTTCCCTACGAAACAGGGAAAGGATCCCTCATCTCGAGCTAGGAGGCGGAAACGGGGCTCCCCTGGATGTGTGCGGGACACCACGTGCTTCCTCTCGAGTGGAGACGGGTATGTCGGAAACTTCTTGAGTTGCAGCAAGGGTGTGAAGGACCCTTTGGAAGTTCCAGTGGTTAGATGTGATTGGCCTCGAGAAGCCTCAGCGGAAATGGGCCTCATCTCGCCTGGAGGGCAAAACCTCCTGGATTTTCTCGAGTTGCGGCAGGTGCTCTCGACTTACGACGGGGACCTCAGGGACCCGCTCTGGTGGCCTCAGGAAAGGCCAGTCCCCATGCGAGTTCCTCGGGGGCGTCTCGGGATTCCACTCCCGTCGATGCCGGGGCCTAAGACCTTGTGTGGAGTCGGGGCGGGAACCTGAGGATTCCTCTCCAGTGCTGACATGGATCTTGGGGTACTTCTGGAGTCTCCCCAGGGGAGTCAGTCCTCGTCTCGAATGCGGGCATGCACTTGCGCTTTCCTCCAGAGCGGTAGCAGCAGTGTCACGCAGTCCGCCGCGTGGATCAAAGGATCTATGGTTTTCCCTCGAGTCTTTCCCACGAGGCTTTCCCACGAGGCTTTCCCACAGGGCTGTCCCAAGTGCACACGTGGTGGGAGTCGATCCTCGGCTTGAACGTCAAGGCAGTGCAGGGAAAACAGGTTCCTCTGGAATGGACTGACACATCTGGGGGACTCTTGGAATGGTGTCTCGACCCTGGAGTTCCTCTCGCCTTTCCTGTGGAAAGCGCCTCCTCTTGAGATGCGACGGGAACGCCGGGAATTCTTTCCCTACGAAACAGGGAAAGGATCCCTCATCTCGAGCTAGGAGGCGGAAACGGGGCTCCCCTGGATGTGTGCGGGACGCACGTGCTTCCTCTCGAGTGGAGACGGGTATGTCGGGGAACTTCTTGAGTTGCAGCAAGGGTGTGAAGGACCCTTTGGAAGTTCCAGTGGTTGGATGTGATTGGCCTCGAGAAGCCTCAGCGGAAATGGGCCTCATCTCGCCTGGAGGGCATAACCTCCTGGATTTTCTCGAGTTGCGGCAGGTGCTCTCGACTTACGACGGGGACCTCAGGGAACCGCTCTGATGGCCTCAGGAAAGGTCAGTCCACATGCGAGTTCCTCGGGGGCGTCTCGGGATTCCTCTCCCGTCGATGCCGGGTCCTAAGACCTTGTGTGGAGTCGGGGCCGGAACCTGAGGATTCCTCTCCAGTGCTGACATGGATCTTGGGGTACTTCTGGAGTCTCCCCAGGGGAGTCAGTCCTCGTCTCGAATGCGGGCATGTACTTGCGCTTTCCTCCAGAGCGGTAGCAGCAGTGTCACGAGGTCCGCCGCGTGGATCAAAGGAACTATGGTTTTCCCTCGAGTCTTTCCCACGAGGCTTTCCCACGAGGCTTCCCACAGGGCTGTCCCACGTGCACACGTGTTGGGAGTCGATCCTCGGCTTGAACGTCAAGGCAGTGCAGGGAAAACAGGTTCCTCTGGAATGGACAGACACATCTGGTGGACTCTTGGAATGGTGGCACGACCCTGGAGTTCCTCTCGCCTTTCCTGTGGAGAGCGCCTCCTCTTGAGATGCGACGGGAACGCCGGGAATTCTTTCCCTACGAAACAGGGAAAGGATCCCTCATCTCGAGCTAGGAGGCGGAAACGGGGCTCCCCTGGATGTGTGCGGGACCCCACGTGCTTCCTCTCGAGTGGAGACGGGTATGTCGGGGAACTTCTTGAGTTGCAGCAATGGTGTGAAGGACTCTTTGGAAGTTCCAGTGGTTAGATGTGATTGGCCTCGAGAACCCTCAGCGGAAATGGGCCTCATCTCACCTGGAGGGCAAAACCTCCTGGATTTTCTAGAGTTGCGGCAGGTGCTCTCGACTTACGACGGGGACCTCAGGGAACCGCTCTGGTGGCCTCAGGAAAGGCCAGGCCCCATGCGAGTTCCTCGGGGGCGTCTCGGGATTCCTCTCCCGTCGATGCCGGGGCCTAAGACCTTGTGTGGAGTCGGGGCCGGAACCTGAGGATTCCTCTCCAGTGCTGACATGGATCTTGGGGTACTTCTGGAGTCTCCCCAGGGGAGTCAGTCCTCGTCTCGAATGCGGGCATGCACTTGCGCTTTCCTCCAGAGCGGTAGCAGCAGTGTCACGCATTCCCCGCATGGATCAAAGGACCTATGGTTTTCCCTCGAGTCTTTCCCACGAGGCTTTCCCACGAGGCTTCCCACAGGGCTGTCCCACGTGCACACGTGGTGGGAGTCGATCCTCGGCTTGAACGTCAAGGCAGTGCAGGGAAAACAGGTTCCTCTGGAATGGCCTGACACATCTGGGGGACTCTTGGAATGGTGTCACGACCCTGGAGTTCCTCTCGCCTTTCCTGTGGAGAGCGCCTCCTCTTGAGATGCGACGGGAACGCCGGGAATTCTTTCCCTACGAAACAGGGAAAGGATCCCTCATCTCGAGCTAGGAGGCGGAAACGGGGCTCCCCTGGATGTGTGCGGGACCCCACGTCCTTCCTCTCGAGTGGAGACGGGTATGTCGGGGAACTTCTTGAGTTGCAGCAAGGGTGTGAAGGACCCTTTGGAAGTTCCAGTGGTTAGATGTGATTGGCCTCGAGAACCCTCAGCGGAAATGGGCCTCATCTCGCCTGGAGGGAAAAACCTCCTGGATTTTCTCGAGTTGCGGCAGGTGCTCTCGACTTACGACGGGGACCTCAGGGACCCGCTCTGGTGGCCTCAGGAAAGGCCAGTCCCCATGCGAGTTCCTCGGGGGCGTCTCGGGATTCCTCTCCCGTCGATGCCGGGGCCTAAGACCTTGTGTGGAGTCGGGGCCGGAACCTGAGGATTCCTCTCCAGTGCTGACATGGATCTTGGGGTACTTCTGGAGTCTCCCCAGGGGAGTCAGTCCTCGTCTCGAATGCGGGCATGCATTGTGCTTTCCTCCAGAGCGATAGCAGCAGTGTCACGCAGTCCGCCGCGTGGATCAAAGGATCTATGGTTTTCCCTCGAGTCTTTCCCACGAGGCTTTCCCACGAGGCTTTCCCACAGGGCTGTTCCACGTGCACACGTGGTGGGAGTCGATCCTCGGCTTGAACGTCAAGGCAGTGCAGGGAAAACAGGTTCCTCTGGAATGGACTGACACATCTGGGGGACTCTTGGAATGGTGGCACGACCCTGGAGTTCCTCTCGCATTTCCTGTGGAGAGCGCCTCCTCTTGAGATGCGACGGGAACGCCGGGAATTCTTTCCCTACGAAACAGGGAAAGGATCCCTCATCTCAAGCTAGGAGGCGGAAACGGGGCTCCCCTGATGTGTGCGGGACCCCACGTGCTTCCTCTCGAGTGGAGACGGGTATGTCGGGGAACTTCTTGAGTTGCAGCAAGGGTGTGAAGGACCCTTTGGAAGTTCCAGTGGTTAGATGTGATTGGCCTCGAGAAGCCTCAGCGGAAATGGGCCTCATCTCGCCTGGAGGGCAAAACCTCCTGGATTTTCTCGAGTTGCGGCAGGTGCTCTCGACTTACGACGGGGACCTCAGGGACCCGTTCTGGTGGCCTCAGGAAAGGCCAGTCCCCATGCGAGTTCCTCGGGGGCCTCTCGGGATTCCTCTCCCGTCGATGCCGGGGCCTAAGACCTTGTGTGGAGTCGGGGCCGGAACCTGAGGATTCCTCTCCAGTGCTGACATGGATCTTGGGGTACTTCTGGAGTCTCCCCAGGGGAGTCAGTCCTCGTCTCGAATGCGGGCATGCACTTGCACTTTCCTCCAGAGCGGTAGCAGCAGTGTCACGCAGTCCGCCGCGTGGATCAAAGGATCTATGGTTTTCCCTCGAGTCTTTCCCACGAGGCTTTCCCACGAGGCTTTCCCACAGGGCTGTCCCACGTGCACACGTGGTGGGAGTCGATCCTCGGCTTGAACGTCAAGGCAGTGCAGGGAAAACAGGTTCCTCTGGAATGGACTGACACATCTGGGGGACTCTTGGAATGGTGGCATGACCCTGGAGTTCCTCTCGCCTTTCCTGTGGAGAGCGCCTCCTCTTGAGATGCGACGGGAACGCCGGGAATTCTTTCCCTACGAAACAGGGAAAGGATCCCTCATCTCGAGCTAGGAGGCGGAAACGGGGCTCCCCTGGATGTGTGCGGGACCCCACGTGCTTCCTCTCGAGTGCAGACGGGTATGTCGGGGAACTTCTTGAGTTGCAGCAATGGTGTGAAGGACCCTTTGGAAGTTCCAGTGGTTAGATGTGATTGGCCTCGAGAAGCCTCAGCGGAAATGGGCCTCATCTCGCCTGGAGGGCAAAACCTCCTGGATTTTCTCGAGTTGCGGCAGGTGCTCTCGACTTACGACGGGGACCTCAGGGACCCGCTCTGGTGGCCTCAGGAAAGGCCAGTCCCCATGCGAGTTCCTCGGGGGCGTCTCGGGATTCCTCTCCCGTCGATGCCGGGGCCTAAGACTTTGTGTGGAGTCGGGGCCGGAACCTGAGGATTCCTCTCCAGTGCTGACATGGATCTTGGGGTACTTCTGGAGTCTCCCCAGGGGAGTCAGTCCTCGTCTCGAATGCGGGCATGCACTTGCGCTTTCCTCCAGAGCGGTAGCAGCAGTGTCACGCAGTCCGCCGCGTGGATCAAAGGATCTATGGTTTTCCCTCGAGTCTTTCCCACGAGGCTTTCCCACGAGGCTTTCCCACAGGGCTCTCCCACGTGCACACGTGGTGGGAGTCGATCCTCGGCTTGAACGTCAAGGCAGTTCAGGGAAAACAGGTTCCTCTGGAATGGACTGACACATCTGGGGGACTCTTGGAATGGTGGCACGACCCTTCAGTTCCTCTCGCCTTTCCTGTGGAGAGCGCCACCTCTTGAAATGCGACGGGAACGCCGGGAATTCTTTCCCTACGAAACAGGGAAAGGATCCCTCATCTAGAGCTAGGAGGCGGAAACGGGGCTCCCCTGGATGTGTGCGGGACCCACGTTCTTCCTCTCGAGTGGAGACGGGTATGTCGGGGAACTTCTTGAGTTGCAGCAAGGGTGTGAAGGACCCTTTGGAAGTTCCAGTGGTTAGATGTGATTGGCCTCGAGAAGCCTCAGCGGAAATGGGCCTCATCTCGCCTGGAGGGCAAAACCTCCTGGATTTTCTCGAGTTGCGGCAGGTGCTCTCGACTTACGACGGGGACCTCAGGGACCCGCTCTGGTGGCCTCAGGAAAGGCCAGTCCCCATGCGAGTTCCTCGAGGGCCTCTCGGGATTCCTCTCCCATCGATGCCGGGGCCTAAGACCTTGTGTGGAGTCGGGGCCGGAACCTGAGGATTCCTCTCCAGTGCTGACATGGATCTTGGGGTACTTCTGGAGTCTCCCCAGGGGAGTCAGTCCTCGTGTCGAATGGGGGCATGCACTTGCGCTTTCCACCAGAGCGGTAGCAGCAGTGTCACGCAGTCCGCCGCGTGGATCAAAGGATCTATGGTTTTCCCTCGAGTCTTTCCCACGAGGCTTTCCCACGAGGCTTTCCCACAGGGCTGTCCCACGTGCACACGTGGTGGGAGTCGATCCTCGGCTTGAACGTCAAGGCAGTGCAGGGAATACAGGTTCCTCTGGAATGGACTGACACATCTGGGGGACTCTTGGAATGGTGTCACGATCCTGGAGTTCCTCTCGCCTTTCCTGTGGAGAGCGCCTCCTCTTGAGATGCGACGGGAACGCCGGGAATTCTTTCCCTACGAAACAGGGAAAGGATCCCTCATCTCGAGCTAGGAGGCGGAAACGGGGCTCCCCTGGATGTGTGCGGGACCCCACGTGCTTCCTCTCGAGTGGAGACGGGTATGTCGGGGAACTTCTTGAGTTGCAGCAATGGTGTGAAGGACCCTTTGGAAGTTCCAGTGGTTAGATGTGATTGGCCACGAGAAGCCTTAGCGGAAATGGGCCTCATCTCGCCTGGAGGGCAAAACCTCCTGGATTTTCTCGAGTTGCGGCAGGTGCTCTCGACTTACGACGGGGACCTCAGGGACCCGCTCTGGTGGCCTCAGGAAAGGCCAGTCCCCATGCGAGTTCCTCGGGGGCCTCTCGGGATTCCTCTCCCATCGATGCCGTGCCTAAGACCTTGTGTGGAGTCGGGGCCGGAACCTGAGGATTCCTCTCCAGTGCTGACATGGATCTTGGGGTACTTCTGGAGTCTCCCCAGGGGAGTCAGTCCTCGTCTCGAATGCGGGCATGCACTTGCGCTTTCCTCCAGAGCGGTAGCAGCAGTGTCACGCAGTCTGCCGCGTGGATCAAAGGATCTATGGTTTTCCCTCGAGTCTTTCCCACGAGGCTTTCCCACGAGGCTTTGCCACAGGGCTGTCCCACGTGCACACGTGGTGGGAGTCGATCCTCGGCTTGAACGTCAAGGCAGTGCAGGGAAAACAGGTTCCTCTGTAATGGACTGACACATCTGGGGGACTCTTGGAATGGTGGCACGACCCTGGAGTTCCTCTCGCCTTTCCTGTGGAGAGCGCCTCCTCTTGAGATGCGACGGGAACGCCGGGAATTCTTTCCCTACGAAACAGGGAAAGGATCCCTCATCTCGAGCTAGGAGGCGGAAACGGGGCTCCCCTGGATGTGTGCGGGACCACACGTCCTTCCTCTCGAGTGGAGACGGGTATGTCGGGGAACTTCTTGAGTTGCCGCAAGGGTGTGAAGGACCCTTTGGAAGTTCCAGTGGTTAGATGTGATTAGCCTCGAGAAGCCTCAGCGGAAATGGGCCTCATCTCGCCTGGAGGGCATAACCTCCTGGATTTTCTCGAGTTGCGGCAGGTGCTCTCGACTTACGACAGGGACCTCAGGGACCCGCTCTGGTGGCCTCAGGAAAGGCCAGTCCCCATGCGAGTTCCTCTGGGGATTCCTCTCCCGTCGATGCCGGGGCCTAAGACCTTGTGTGGAGTCGGGGCCGGAACCTGAGGATTCCTCTCCAGTGCTGACATGGATCTTGGGGTACTTCTGGAGTCTCGCCAGGGGAGTCAGTCCTCGTATCGAATGTGGGCATGCACTTACGCTTTCCTCCAGAGCGGTAGCAGCAGTGTCACGCAGTCCGCCGCATGGATCAAAGGATCCATGGTTTTCCCTCGAATCTTTCCCACGAGGCTTTCCCACGAGGCTTTCCAACAGGGCTGTCCCACGTGCACACGTGGTGGGAGTCGATCCTTGGCTTGAACGTCAAGGCAGTGCAGGAAAAACAGGTTCCTCTGGAATGGACTGACACATCTGGGGGACTCTTGGAATGGTGTCACGACCCTGGAGTTCCTCTCGCTTTTCCTGTGGAGAGCGCCTCCTCTTGAGATGCGACGGGAACGCCGGGAATTCTTTACTTACGAAACAGGGAAAGGATCACTCATCTCGAGCTAGGAGGCGGAAACGGGGCTCCCCTGGATGTGTGCGGGACACCACGTGCTTCCTCTCGAGTGGAGACGGGTATGTCGGGGAACTTCTTGAGTTGCCGCAAGGGTGTGAAGGACCCTTTGGAAGTTCCAGTGGTTTGATGTGATTGGACTCGAGAAGCCTCAGCGGAAATGGGCCTCATCTCGCCTGGAGGGCAAATCCGCCTGGATTTTCTCGACTTGCGGCAGGTGCTCTCGACTTACGATGAGGACCTCAGGGACCCGCTCTGGTGGCCTCAGGAAAGGCCAGTCCCCATGCGAGTTCCTCTGGGGATTCCTCTCCCGTCGATGCCGGGGCCTAAGACCTTGTGTGGAGTCGGGGCCGGAACCTGAGGATTCCTCTCCAGTGCTGACATGGATCTTGGGGTACTTCTGGAGTCTCCCCAGGGGAGTCAGTCCTCGTCTCGAATGCGGGCATGCACTTGCGCTTTCCTCCAGAGCGGTAGCAGCAGTGTCACGCAGTCCGCCGCATGGATCAAAGGATCCATGGTTTTCCCTCGAGTCTTTCCCAAGAGGCTTTCCCACGAGGCTTTCCCACAGGGCTGTCCCACGTGCACACGTGGTAGGAGTCAATCCTTGGCTTGAACGTCAAGGCAGTGCAGGGAAAACAGGTTCCTCTGGAATGGACTGACACATCTGGGAGACTCTTGGAATGGTGGCACGACCCTGGAGTTCCTCTCGCCTTTCCTGTGGAGAGCGCCTCCTCTTGAGATGCGACGGGAACGCCGGGAATTCTTTCCCTACGAAACAGGGAAAGGATCCCTCATCTCGAGCTAGGAGGCGGAAACGGGGCTCCCCTGGATGTGTGCGGGACCCCACGTGCTTCCTCTCAAGTGGAGACGGGTATGTCGGGGAACTTCTTGAGTTGCAGCAAGGGTGTGAAGGACCCTTTGGAAGTTCCAGTGGTTTGATGTGATTGGCCTCGAGAAGCCTCAGCGGAAATGGGCCTCATCTCGCCTGTAGGGCAAAACCGCCTGGATTTTCTCGAGTTGCGGCAGGTGCTATCGGCTTACGACGAGGACCTCAGGGACCCGCTCTGGTGGCCTCAGGAAAGGCCAGTCCCCATGAGAGTTCCTCTGGGGATTCCTCTCCCGTCGATGCCGGGGCCTAAGACCTTGTGTGGAGTCGGGGCCGGAACCTGAGGATTCCTCTCCAGTGCTGACATGGATCTTGGGGTACTTCTGGAGTCTCCCCAGGGGAGTCAGTCCTCGTCTCGAATGCGGGCATGCACTTGCGCTTTCCTCCAGAGCGGTAGCAGCAGTGTCACGCAGTCCGCCGCATGGATCAAAGGATCCATGGTTTTCCCTCGAGTCTTTCCCACGAGGCTTTCCCACGAGGCTTTCCCACAGGGCTGTCCCACGTGCACACGTGGTGGGAGTCGATCCTTGGCTTGAACATCAAGGCAGTGCAGGGAAAACAGGTTCCTCTGGAATGGACTGACACATCTGGGAGACTCTTGGAATGGTGGCACGACGCTGGAGTTCCTCTCGCCTTTCCTGTGGAGAGCGCCTCCTCTTGAGATGCGACGGGAACGCCGGGAATTCTTTCCCTACGAAACAGGGAAAGGATCCCTCATCTCGAGCTAGGAGGCGGAAACGGGGCTCCCCTGGATGTGTGCGGGACCCCACGTGCTTCCTCTCGAGTGGAGACGGGTATGTCATGGAACTTCTTGAGTTGCAACAAGGGTGTGAAGGACCCTTTGGAAATTCCAGTGGTTTGATGTGATTGGCCTCGAGAAGCCTAAGCGGAAATGGGCCTCATCTCTCCTGGAGGGCAAAACCTCCTGGATTTTCTCGAGTTGCGGCAGGTGCTCTCGACTTACGACGGGGACCTCAGGGACCCGCTCTGGTGGCCTCAGGAAAGGCCAGTCCCCATGCGAGTTCCTCGGGGGCCTCTCGGGATTCCTCTCCCGTCGATGCCGGGGCCTAAGACCTTGTGTGGAGTCGGGGCCGGAACCTGAGGATTCCTCTCCAGTGCTGACATGGATCTTGGGGTACTTCTGGAGTCTCCCCAGGGGAGTCAGTCCTCGTCTCGAATGCGGGCATGCACTTGCGCTTTCCTCCAGAGCGGTAGCAGCAGTGTCACGCAGTCCGCCGCGTGGATCAAAGGATCTATGGTTTTCCCTCGAGTCTTTCCCACGAGGCTTTCCCACGAGGCTTTCCCACAGGGCTGTCCCACGTGCACACGTGGTGGGAGTCGATCCTCGGCTTGAACGTCAAGGCAGTGCAGGGAAAACAGGTTCCTCTGGAATGGGCTGACACATCTGGGGGACTCTTGGAATTGTGGCACGACCCTGGAGTTCCTCTCGCCTTTCCTGTGGAGATCGCTTCCTCTTGAGATGCGACGGGAACCCCGGGAATTCTTTCCCTACGAAACAGGGAAAGGATCCTTCATCTCGAGCTAGGAGGCGGAAACGGGGCTCCCCTGGATGTGTGCGGGACCCAGGTGCTTCCTCTCGAGTGGAGACGGGTATGTCGGGGAACTTCTTGAGTTGCAGCAAGGGTGTGAAGGACCCTTTGGAAGTTCCAGTGGTTAGACGTGATTAGCCTCGAGAAGCCCCCGCGGAAATGGGCCTCATCTCGCTTGGAGGGCAAAACCTGCTGGATTTTCTCGAGTTGCGGCAGGTGCTCTCGACTTACGACGGGGACCTCAGGGACCCGCTCTGGTGGCCTCAGGAAAGGCCAGTCCCCATGCGAGTTCCTCGGGGGCCTCTCGGGATTCCTCTCCCGTCGATGCCGGGGCCTAAGACCTTGTGTGGAGTCGGGGCCGGAACCTGAGGATTCCTCTCCAGTGCTGACATGGATCTTGGGGTACTTCTGGAGTCTCCCCAGGGGAGTCAGTCCTCGTCTCGAATGCGGGCATGCACTTGCGCTTTCCTCCAGAGCGGTAGCAGCAGTGTCACGCAGTCCGCCGCGTGGATCAAAGGATCTATGTTTTTCCCTCGAGTCTTTCCCACGAGGCTTTCCCACGAGGCTTTCCCACAGGGCTGTCCCACGTGCACACGTGGTGGGAGTCGATCCTCGGCTTGAACGTCAAGGCAGTGCAGGGAAAACAGGTTCCTCTGGAATGGGCTGACACATCTGGGGGACTCTTGGAATGGTGGCACGACCCTGGAGTTCCTCTCGCCTTTCCTGTGGAGATCGCCTCCTCTTGAGATGCGACGGGAATGCCGGGAATTCTTTCCCTACGAAACAGGGAAAGGATCCCTCATCTCGAGCTAGGAGGCGGAAACGGGGCTCCCCTGGATGTGTGCGGGACACCACGTGCTTCCTCTCGAGTGGAGACGGGTATGTCGGGGAACTTCTTGAGTTGCAGCAATGGTGTGAAGGACCCTTTGTAAGTTCCAGTGGTTAGATGTGATTGGCCTCGAGAAGCCTCAGAGGAAATGGGCCTAATCTCGCCTGGAGGGCAAAACCTCCTGGATTTTCTCGAGTTGCGGCAGGTGCTCTCGACTTACGACGGGGACCTCAGGGACCCGCTCTGGTGGCCTCAGGAAAGGCCAGTCCCCATGCGAGTTCCTCGGGGGCCTCTCGGGATAACTCTCCCGTCGATGCCGGGGCCTAAAACCTTGTGTGGAGTCGGGGCCGGAACCTGAGGATTCCTCTCCAGTGCTGACATGGATCTTGGGGTACTTCTGGAGTCTCCCCAGGGGAGTCAGCCCTCGTCTCGAATGAGGGCATGCACTTGCGCTTTCCTCCAGAGCGGTAGCAGCAGTGTCACGCAGTCCGCCGCGTGGATCAAAGGATCTATGGTTTTCCCTCGAGTCTTTCCCACGAGGCTTTCCCACGAGGCTTTCCCACAGGGCTGTCCCACGTGCACACGTGGTGGGAGTCGATCCTCGGCTTGAACGTCAAGGCAGTGCAGGGAAAACTGGTTCCTCTGGAATGGACTGACACATCTGGGGGACTCTTGGAATGGTGGCACGACCCTGGAGTTCCTCTCGCCTTTGCTGTGGAGAGCGCCTCCTCTTGAGATGAGACGAGAACGCCGGGAATTCTTTCCCTACGAAACAGGGAAAGGATCCCTCATCTCGAGCTAGGAGGCGGAAACGGGGCTCCCCTGGATGTGTGCGGGACCCATGTGCTTCCTCTCGAGTGGAGACGGGTATGTCGGGGAACTTCTTGAGTTGCAGCAAGGGTGTGAAGGACCCTTTGGAAGATCCAGTGGTTAGACGTGATTAGCCTCGAGAAGCCTCAGTGGAAATGGGCCTCATCTCGCCTGGAGTGCAAAACCTCCTGGATTTTCACGAGTTGCGGCAGGTGCTCTAGACTTACGACGGGGACCTCAGGGACCCGCTCTGGTGGCCTCAGGAAAGGCCAGTCCCCATGCGAGTTCCTCGGGGGCCTCTCGGGATTCCTCTCCCGTCGATGCCGGGGCCTAAGACCTTGTGTGGAGTCGGGGCCGGAACCTGAGTATTCCTCTCCAGTGCTGACATGGATCTTGGGGTACTTCTGGAGTCTCCCCAGGGGAGTCAGTCCTCGTCTCGAATGCGGGCATGCACTTGCGCTTTCCTCCAGAGCGGTAGCAGCAGTGTCACGCAGTCCGCCGCGTGGATCAAAGGATCTATGGTTTTCCCTCGAGTCTTTCCCACGAGGCTTTCCCACGAGGCTTTCCCACAGGGCTGTCCCACGTGCACACGTGGTGGGAGTCGATCCTCGGCTTGAACGTCAAGGCAGTGCAGGGAAAACAGGTTCCTCTGGAATGGACTGACACATCTGGGGGACTCTTGGAATGGTGTCTCGACCCTTGAGTTCCTCTCGCCTTTCCTGTGGAGAGCGCCTCCTCTTGAGATTGGAAGGGAACACCGGGAATTCTTTCCCTACGAAACAGGGAAAGGATCCCTCATCTCGAGCTAGCAGGCGGAAACGGGGCTCCCCTGGATTTGTGCGGGACCACACGTGCTTCCTCTCGTGTGGAGAAGGGTATGTCGGGGAACTTCTTGAGTTGCAGCAAGGGTGTGAAGGACCCTTTGGAAGTTCCAGTGGTTAGATGTGATTGGCCTCGTGAAGCCTCAGCGGAAATGGGCCTCATCTCGCCTGGAGGGCAAAACCTCCTGGATTTTCTCGAGTTGCGGCAGGTGCTCTCGACTTACGACGGGGACCTCAGGGACCCGCTCTGGTGGCCTCAGGAAAGGCCAGTCCCCATGCGAGTTCCTCGGGGGCGTCTCGGGATTCCTCTCCCGTCAATGCCGGGGCCTAAGACCTTGTGTGGAGTCGGGGCCGGAACCTGAGGATTCCTCTCCAGTGCTGACATGGATCTTGGGGTACTTCTGGAGTCTCCCCAGGGGAGTCAGTCCTCGTCTCGAATGCGGGCATGCACTTGCGCTTTCCTCCAGAGCGGTAGCAGCAGTGTCACGCAGTCCGCCGCGTGGATCAAAGGATCTATGGTTTTCCCTCGAGTCTTTCCCACGAGGCTTTCCCACGAGACTTTCCCACAGGGCTGTCCCATGTGCACACGTGGTGGGAGTCGATCCTCGGCTTGAACGTCAAGGCAGTGCAGGGAAAACAGGTTCCTCTGGAATGGACTGACACATCTGGGGGATTCTTGGAATGGTGGCATTACCCTGGAGTTCCTCTCGCCTTTCCTGTGGAGAGCGCCTCCTCTTGAGATGCGACGGGAACGCCGGGAATTCTTTCCCTACGAAACAGGGAAAGGATCCCTCATCTCGAGCTAGGAGGTGGAAACGGGGCTCCCCTGGATGTGTGCGGGACACCACGTGCTTCCTCTCGAGTGGAGACGGGTATGTCGGGGAACTTCTTGAGTTGCAGCAAGGGTGTGAAGGACCCTTTGGAAGTTCCAGTGGTTAGATGTGATTGGCCTCGAGAAGCCTCAGCGGAAATGGGCCTCATCTCGCCTGGAGGGCAAAACCTCCTGGATTTTCTCGAGTTGCGGCAGGTGCTCTCGACTTACGACGGGGACCTCAGGGACCCGCTCTGGTGGCCTCAGGAAAGGCCAGTCCCCATGCGAGTTCCTCGGGGGCCTCTCGGGATTCCTCTCCCGTCGATGCCGGGGCCTAAGACCTTGTGTGGAGTCGGGGCCGGAACCTGAGGATTCCTCTCCAGTGCTGACATGGATCTTGGGGTACTTCTGGAGTCTCCCCAGGGGAGTCAGTCCTCGTCTCGAATGCGGGCATGCACTTGCGCTTTCCTCCAGAGCGGTAGCAGCAGTGTCAAGCAGTCCGCCGCGTGGATCAAAGGATCTATGGTTTTCCCTCGAGTCTTTCCCACGAGGCTTTCCCCCGAGGCTTTCCCACAGGGCTGTCCCACGTGCACACGTGGTGGGAGTCGATCCTCGGCTTGAACGTCAAGGCAGTGCAGGGAAAACAGGTTCCTCTGGAATGGACTGACACATCTGGGGGACTCTTGGAATCGTGTCACGACCCTGGAGTTCCTCTCGCCTTTCCTGTGGAGAGCGCTTCCTCTTGAGATGCGACGGGAACGCCGGGAATTCTTTCCCTACGAAACAGGGAAAGGATCCCTCATCTCGAGCTAGGAGGCGGAAACGGGGCTCCCCTGGATGTGTGCGGGACCCCACGTGCTTCCTCTCGAGTGGAGACGGGTATGTCGGGGAACTTCTTGAGTTGCAGCAATGGTGTGAAGGACCCTTTGGAAGTTCCGGTGGTTAGATGTGATTGGCCTCGAGAAGCCTCAGCGGAAATGGGCCTCATCTCGCCTGGAGGGCAAAACCTCCTGGATTTTCTCGAGTTGCGGAAGGTGCTCTAGACTTACGACGGGGACCTCAGGGACCCGCTCTGGTGGCCTCAGGAAAGGCCAGTCCCCATGCGAGTTCCTCGGGGGCCTATCGGGATTCCTCTCCCGTCGATGCCGGGGCCTAAGACCTTGTGTGGAGTCGGGGCCGGAACCTGAGGATTCCTCTCCAGTGCTGACATGGATCTTGGGGTACTTCTGGAGTCTCCCCAGCGGAGTCAGTCCTCGTCTCGAATGCGGGCATGCACTTGCGCTTTCCTCCAGAGCGGTAGCAGCAGTGTCACGCAGTCCGCCGCGTGGATCAAAGGATCTATGGTTTTCCCTCGAGTCTTTCCCACGAGGCTTTCCCACGAGGCTTTCCCACAGGGCTGTCCCACGTGCACACGTGGTGGGAGTCGATCCTCGGCTTGAACGTCAAGGCAGTGCAGGGAAAACAGGTTCCTCTGGAATGGGCTGACACATCTGGGGGACTCTTGAAATGGTGGCACGACCCTGGAGTTCCTCTCGCCTTTCCTGTGGAGATCGCCTCCTCTTGAGATGCGACGGGAACGCCGGGAATTCTTTCCCTACGAAACAGGGAAAGGATCCCTCATCTCGAGCTAGGAGGCGGAAACGGGGCTCCCCTGGATGTGTGCGGGACACCATGTGCTTCCTCTCGAGTGGAGACGGGTATGTCGGGGAACTTCTTGAGTTGCAGCAAGGGTGTGAAGGACCCTTTGGAAGTTCCAGTGGTTAGATGTGATTGGCCTCGAGAAGCCTCAGCGGAAATGGACCTCATCTCGCCTGGAGGGCAAAACCTCCTGGATTTTCTCGAGTTGCGGCAGGTGCTCTCGACTTACGACGGGGACCTCAGGGACCCGCTCTGGTGGCCTCAGGAAAGGCCAGTCCCCATGCGAGTTCCTCGGGGGCCTCTCGGGATTCCTCTCCCGTCGATGCCGGGCCCTAAGACCTTGTGTGCAGTCGGGGCCGGAACCTGAGGATTCCTCTCCAGTGCTGACATGGATCTTGGGGTACTTCTGGAGTCTCCCCAGGGGCGTCAGTACTCGTCTCGAATGCGGGCATGCACTTGCGCTTTCCTCCAGAGCGGTAGCAGCAGTGTCACGCAGTCCGCCGCGTGGATCAAAGGATCTATGGTTTTCCCTCGAGTCTTTCCCACGAGGCTTTCCCACGAGGCTTTCCCACAGGGCTGTCCCACGTGCACACGTGGTGGGAGTCGATCCTCGGCTTGAACGTCAAGGCAGTGCAGGGAAAACAGGTTCCTCTGGAATGGACTGACACATCTGGGGGAGTCTTGGAATGGTGCCACGACCCTGGAGTTCCTCTCGCCTTTCCTGTGGAGAGCGCCTCCTCTTGAGATGCGACGGGAACGCCGGGAATTCTTTCCCTACGAAACAGGGAAA
This sequence comes from Ovis canadensis, assembly GCF_042477335.2. Taxonomy (NCBI): domain Eukaryota; kingdom Metazoa; phylum Chordata; class Mammalia; order Artiodactyla; family Bovidae; genus Ovis; species Ovis canadensis. The sequence goes on from NC_091263.1 coordinate 10,803,598, forward strand.
GGATCCCTCATCTCGAGCTAGGAGGCGGAAACGGGGCTCCCCTGGATGTGTGCGGGACCCCACGTGCTTCCTCTCGAGTGGAGACGGGTATGTCGGGGAACTTCTTGAGTTGCAGCAATGGTGTGAAGGACCCTTTGGAAGTTCCAGTGGTTAGATGTGATTGGCCTCGAGAAGCCTCAGAGGAAATGGGCCTCATCTCGCCTGGAGGGCAAAACCTCCTGGATTTTCTCGAGTTTCGGCAGGTGCTCTCGACTTACGACGAGGACCTCAGGGAACCGCTCTGGTGGCCTCAGGAAAGGCCAGTCCCCATACGAGTTCCTCGGGGGCCTCTCGGGATTCCTCTCCCGTCGATGCCGGGGCCTAAGACCTTGTGTGGAGTCGGGGCCGGAACCTGAGGATTCCTCTCCACTGCTGACATGGATCTTGGGGTACTTCTGGAGTCTCCCCAGGGGAGTCAGTCCTCGTCTCGAATGCGGGCATGCACTTGCGCTTTCCTCCAGAGCGGTAGCAGCAGTGTCACGCAGTCCGCCGCGTGGATCAAAGGATCTATGGTTTTCCCTCGAGTCTTTCCCACGAGGCTTTCCCACGAGGCTTTCCCACAGGGCTGTCCCACGTGCACACGTGGTGGGAGTCGATCCTCGGCTTGAACGTCAAGGCAGTGCAGGGAAAACAGGTTCCTCTGGAATGGACTGACACATCTGGGGGACTCTTGCAATGGTGGCACGACCCTGGAGTTCCTCTCGCCTTTCCTGTGGAGAGCGCCTCCTCTTGAGATGCGACGGGAACGCCGGGAATTCTTTCCCTACGAAACAGGGAAAGGATCCCTCATCTCGAGCTAGGAGGCGGAAACGGGGCTCCCCTGGATGTGTGCGGGACACCACGTGCTTCCTCTCGAGTGGAGACGGGTATGTCGGGGAACTTCTTGAGTTGCAGCAAGGGTGTGAAGGACCCTTTGGAAGTTCCAGTGGTTAGACGTGATTAGCGTCGAGAAGCCTCAGCGGAAATGGGCCTCATCTCGCCTGGAGGGCAAAACCTCCTGGATTTTCTCGCGTTGCGGCAGGTGCTTTAGACTTACGACGGGGACCTCAGGGACCCGCTCTGGTGGCCTCAGGAAAGGCCAGTCCCCATGCGAGTTCCTCGGGGGTGTCTCGGGATTCCTCTCCCGTCGATGCCGGGGCCTAAGACCTTGTGTGGAGTCGGGGCCGGAACCTGAGGATTCCTCTCCAGTGCTGACATGGATCTTGGGGTACTTCTGGAGTCTCCCCAGGGGAGTCAGTCCTCGTCTCGAATGCGGGCATGCACTTGCGCTTTCCTCCAGAGCCGTAGCAGCAGTGTCACGCAGTCCGCCGCGTGGATCAAAGGATCTATGGTTTTCCCTCGAGTCTTTCCCACGAGGCTTTCCCACGAGGCTTTCCCACAGGGCTGTCCCACGTGCACACGTGGTGGGAGTCGATCCTCGGCTTGAACGTCAAGGCAGTGCAGGGAAAACAGGTTCCTATGGAATGGACTGACACATCTGGGGGACTCTTGGAATGGTGGCACGACCCTGGAGTTCCTCTCGCCTTTCCTGTGGAGAGCGCCTCCTCTTCAGATGCGACGAGATCGCCGGGAATTCTTTCCCTATGAAACAGGGAAAGGATCCCTCATCTCGAGCTAGGAGGCGGAAACGGGGCTCCCCTGGATGTGTGCGGGACCCACGTGCTTCCTCTCGAGTGGAGACGGGTATGTCGGGGAACTTCTTGAGTTGCAGCAAGGGTGTGAAGGACCCTTTGGAAGTTCCAGTGGTTAGACATGATTAGCCTCGAGAAGCCTCAGTGGAAATGGGCCTCATCTCGCCTGGAGGGCAAAACCTCCTGGATTTTCACGAGTTGCGGCAGGTGCTCTAGACTTACGATGGGGACCTCAGGGACCCGCTCTGGTGGCCTCAGGAAAGGCCAGTCCCCATGCGAGTTCCTCGGGGCCCTCTCGGGATTCCTCTCCCGTCGATGCCGGGGCCTAAGACCTTGTGTGGAGTCGGGGCCGGAACCTGAGGATTCCTCTCCAGTGCTGACATGGATCTTGGGGTACTTCTGGAGTCTCCCCAGGGGAGTCAGTCCTCGTCTCGAATGCGGGCATGCACTTGCGCTTTCCTCCAGAGCGGTAGCAGCAGTGTCACGCAGTCCGCCGCGTGGATCAAAGGATCTATGGTTTTCCCTCGAGTCTTTCCCACGAGGCTTTCCCACGAGGCTTTCCCACAGGGCTGTCCCACGTGCACACGTGGTGGGAGTCGATCCTCGGCTTGAACGTCAAGGCAGTGCAGGGAAAACAGGTTCCTCTGGAATGGACTGACACATCTGGGGGACTCTTGGAATGGTGGCACGACCCTGAAGTTCCTCTCGCCTTTCCTGTGGAGAGCGCCTCCTCTTGAGATGCGACGGGAACGCCGGGAATTCTTTCCCTACGAAACAGGGAAAGGATCCCTCATCTCGAGCTAGGAGGCGGAAACGGGGCTCCCCTGAATGTGTGCGGGACCCCACGTGCTTCCTCTCGAGTGGAGACGGGTATGTCGGGGAACTTCTTGAGTTGCAGCAATGGTGTGAAGGACCCTTTGGAAGTTCCACTGGTTAGATGTGATTGGCCTCGAGAAGCCTCAGAGGAAATGGGCCTCATCTCGCCTGGAGGGCAAAACCTCCTGGATTTTCTCGAGTTGCGGAAGGTGCTCTCGACTTACGACGGGGACCTCAGGGACCCGCTCTGGTGGCCTCAGGAAAGGCCAGTCCCCATACGAGTTCCTCGGGGGCCTCTCGGGATTCCTCTCCCGTCGATGCCGGGGCCTAAGACCTTGTGTGGAGTCGGGGCCGGAACCTGAGGATTCCTCTCCAGTGCTGACATGGATCTTGGGGTACTTCTGGAGTCTCCCCAGGGGAGTCAGTCCTCGTCTCGAATGCGGGCATGCACTTGCGCTTTCCTCCAGAGCGGTAGCAGCAGTGTCACGCAGGCCGCCGCGTGGATCAAAGGATCTATGGTTTTCCCTCGAGTCTTTCCCACGAGGCTTTCCCACGAGGCGTTCCCACAGGGCTGTCCCACGTGCACACGTGGTTGGAGTCGATCCTCGGCTTGAACGTCAAGGCAGTGCAGGGAAAACAGGTTCCTCTGGAATGGGCTGACACATCTGGGGGACTCTTGAAATGGTGGCATTACCCTGGAGTTCCTCTCGCCTTTCCTGTGGAGAGCGCCTCCTCTTGAGATGCGACGGGAACGCCGGGAATTCTTTCCCTACGAAACAGGGAAAGGATCCCTCATCTCGAGCTAGGAGGCGGAAACGGGGCTCCCCTGGATGTGTGCGGGACCCCACGTGCTTCCTCTCGAGTGGAGACGGGTATGTCGGGGAACTTCTTGAGTTGCAGCAAGGGTGTGAAGGACCCTTTGGAAGTTCCAGTGGTTAGATGTGATTGGCCTCGAGAAGCCTCAGCGGAAATGGGCCTCATCTCGCCTGGAGGGCAAAACCTCCTGGATTTTCTCGAGTTGCGGCAGGTGCTCTCGACTTACGACGGGGACCTCAGGGACCCTCTCTGGTGGCCTCAGGAAAGGCCAGGCCCCATGCGAGTTCCTGGGGGCGTCTCGGGATTCCTCTCCCGTCGATGCCGGGGCCTATGACCTTGTGTGGAGTCGGGGCCGGAACCTGAGGATTCCTCTCCAGTGCTGACATGGATCTTGGGGTACTTCTGGAGTCTCCCCAGGGGAGTCAGTCCTCGTCTCGAATGCGGGCACGCACTTGCGCTTTCCTCCAGAGCGGTAGCAGCAGTGTCACGCAGTGCGCCGCGTGGATCAAAGGATCTATGGTTTTCCCTCGAGTCTTTCCCACGAGGCTTTCCCACGAGGCGTTCCCACAGGGCTGTCCCACGTGCACACGTGGTTGGAGTGGATCCTCGGCTTGAACGTCAAGGCAGTGCAGGGAAAACAGGTTCCTCTGGAATGGGCTGACACATCTGGGGGACTCTTGAAATGGTGGCATTACCCTGGAGTTCCTCTCGCCTTTCCTGTGGAGAGCGCCTCCTCTTGAGATGCGACGGGAACGCCGGGAATTCTTTCCCTACGAAACAGGGAAAGGATCCCTCATCTCGAGCTAGGAGGCGGAAACGGGGCTCCCCTGGATGTGTGCGGGACACCACGTGCTTCCTCTCGAGTGGAGACGGGTATGTCGGAAACTTCTTGAGTTGCAGCAAGGGTGTGAAGGACCCTTTGGAAGTTCCAGTGGTTAGATGTGATTGGCCTCGAGAAGCCTCAGCGGAAATGGGCCTCATCTCGCCTGGAGGGCAAAACCTCCTGGATTTTCTCGAGTTGCGGCAGGTGCTCTCGACTTACGACGGGGACCTCAGGGACCCGCTCTGGTGGCCTCAGGAAAGGCCAGTCCCCATGCGAGTTCCTCGGGGGCGTCTCGGGATTCCACTCCCGTCGATGCCGGGGCCTAAGACCTTGTGTGGAGTCGGGGCGGGAACCTGAGGATTCCTCTCCAGTGCTGACATGGATCTTGGGGTACTTCTGGAGTCTCCCCAGGGGAGTCAGTCCTCGTCTCGAATGCGGGCATGCACTTGCGCTTTCCTCCAGAGCGGTAGCAGCAGTGTCACGCAGTCCGCCGCGTGGATCAAAGGATCTATGGTTTTCCCTCGAGTCTTTCCCACGAGGCTTTCCCACGAGGCTTTCCCACAGGGCTGTCCCAAGTGCACACGTGGTGGGAGTCGATCCTCGGCTTGAACGTCAAGGCAGTGCAGGGAAAACAGGTTCCTCTGGAATGGACTGACACATCTGGGGGACTCTTGGAATGGTGTCTCGACCCTGGAGTTCCTCTCGCCTTTCCTGTGGAAAGCGCCTCCTCTTGAGATGCGACGGGAACGCCGGGAATTCTTTCCCTACGAAACAGGGAAAGGATCCCTCATCTCGAGCTAGGAGGCGGAAACGGGGCTCCCCTGGATGTGTGCGGGACCCCACGTGCTTCCTCTCGAGTGGAGACGGGTATGTCGGGGAACTTCTTGAGTTGCAGCAAGGGTGTGAAGGACCCTTTGGAAGTTCCAGTGGTTAGATGTGATTGGCCTCGAGAAGCCTCAGCGGAAATGGGCCTCATCTCGCCTGGAGGGCAAAACCTCCTGGATTTTCTCGAGTTGCGGCAGGTGCTCTCGACTTACGACGGGGACCTCAGGGACCCGCTCTGGTGGCCTCAGGAAAGGCCAGTCCCCATGCGAGTTCCTCGGGGGCCTCTCGGGATTCCTCTCCCGTCGATGCCGGGGCCTAAGACCTTGTGTGGAGTCGGGGCCGGAACCTGAGGATTCCTCTCCAGTGCTGACATGGATCTTGGGGTACTTCTGGAGTCTCCCCAGGGGAGTCAGTCCTCGTCTCGAATGCGGGCATGCTCTTGCGCTTTCCTCCAGAGCGGTAGCAGCAGTGTCACGCAGGCCGCCGCGTGGATCAAAGGATCTATGGTTTTCCCTCGAGTCTTTCCCACGAGGCTTTCCCACGAGGCGTTCCCACAGGGCTGTCCCACGTGCACACGTGGTTGGAGTCGATCCTCGGCTTGAACGTCAAGGCAGTGCAGGGAAAACAGGTTCCTCTGGAATGGGCTGACACATCTGGGGGACTCTTGAAATGGTGGCATTACCCTGGAGTTCCTCTCGCCTTTCCTGTGGAGAGCGCCTCCTCTTGAGATGCGACGGGAACGCCGGGAATTCTTTCCCTACGAAACAGGGAAAGGATCCCTCATCTCGAGCTAGGAGGCGGAAACGGGGCTCCCCTGGATGTGTGCGGGACACCACGTGCTTCCTCTCGAGTGGAGACGGGTATGTCGGGGAACTTCTTGAGTTGCAGCAAGGGTGTGAAGGACCCTTTGGAAGTTCCAGTGGTTAGATGTGATTGGCCTCGAGAAGCCTCAGCGGAAATGGGCCTCATCTCGCCTGGAGGGCAAAACCTCCTGGATTTTCTCGAGTTGCGGCAGGTGCTCTCGACTTACGACGGGGACCTCAGGGACCCGCTCTGGTGGCCTCAGGAAAGGCCAGGCCCCATGCGAGTTCCTCGGGGGCGTCTCGGGATTCCTCTCCCGTCGATGCCGGGGCCTATGACCTTGTGTGGAGTCGGGGCCGGAACCTGAGGATTCCTCTCCAGTGCTGACATGGATCTTGGGGTACTTCTGGAGTCTCCCCAGGGGAGTCAGTCCTCGTCTCGAATGCGGGCACGCACTTGCGCTTTCCTCCAGAGCGGTAGCAGCAGTGTCACGCAGTGCGCCGCGTGGATCAAAGGATCTATGGTTTTCCCTCGAGTCTTTCCCACGAGGCTTTCCCACGAGGCGTTCCCACAGGGCTGTCCCACGTGCACACGTGGTTGGAGTCGATCCTCGGCTTGAACGTCAAGGCAGTGCAGGGAAAACAGGTTCCTCTGGAATGGGCTGACACATCTGGGGGACTCTTGAAATGGTGGCATTACCCTGGAGTTCCTCTCGCCTTTCCTGTGGAGAGCGCCTCCTCTTGAGATGCGACGGGAACGCCGGGAATTCTTTCCCTACGAAACAGGGAAAGGATCCCTCATCTCGAGCTTGGAGGCGGAAACGGGGCTCCCCTGGATGTGTGCGGGACACCACGTGCTTCCTCTCGAGTGGAGACGGGTATGTCGGGAACTTCTTGAGTTGCAGCAAGGGTGTGAAGGACCCTTTGGAAGTTCCAGTGGTTAGATGTGATTGGCCTCGAGAAGCCTCAGCGGAAATGGGCCTCATCTCGCCTGGAGGGCAAAACCTCCTGGATTTTCTCGAGTTGCGGCAGGTGCTCTCGACTTACGACGGGGACCTCAGGGACCCGCTCTGGTGGCCTCAGGAAAGGCCAGTCCCCATGCGAGTTCCTCGGGGGCGTCTCGGGATTCCTCTCCCGTCGATACCGGGGCCTAAGACCTTGTGTGGAGTCGGGGCGGGAACCTGAGGATTCCTCTCCAGTGCTGACATGGATCTTGGGGTACTTCTGGAGTCTCCCCAGGGGAGTAAGTCCTCGTCTCGAATGCGGGCATGCACTTGCGCTTTCCTCCAGAGCGGTAGCAGCAGTGTCACGCAGTCCGCCGCGTGGATCAAAGGATCTATGGTTTTCCCTCGAGTCTTTCCCACGAGGCTTTCCCACGAGGCTTTCCCACAGGGCTGTCCCAAGTGCACACGTGGTGGGAGTCGATCCTCGGCTTGAACGTCAAGGCAGTGCAGGGAAAACAGGTTCCTCTGGAATGGACTGACACATCTGGGGGACTCTTGGAATGGTGTCTCGACCCTGGAGTTCCTCTCGCCTTTCCTGTGGAAAGCGCCTCCTCTTGAGATGCGACAGGAACGCCGGGAATTCTTTCCCTACGAAACAGGGAAAGGATCCCTCATCTCGAGCTAGGAGGCGGAAACGGGGCTCCCCTGGATGTGTGCGGGACCCCACGTGCTTCCTCTCGAGTGGAGACGGGTATGTCGGGGAACTTCTTGAGTTGCAGCAAGGGTGTGAAGGACCCTTTGGAAGTTCCAGTGGTTAGATGTGATTGGCCTCGAGAAGCCTCAGCGGAAATGGGCCTCATCTCGCCTGGAGGGCAAAACCTCCTGGATTTTCTCGAGTTGCGGCAGGTGCTCTCGACTTACGACGGGGACCTCAGGGACCCGCTCTGGTGGCCTCAGGAAAGGCCAGTCCCCATGCGAGTTCCTCGGGGGCCTCTCGGGATTCCTCTCCCGTCGATGCCGGGGCCTAAGACCTTGTGTGGAGTCGGGGCCGGAACCTGAGGATTCCTCTCCAGTGCTGACATGGATCTTGGGGTAATTCTGGAGTCTCCCCAGGGGAGTCAGTCCTCGTCTCGAATGCGGGCATGCTCTTGCGCTTTCCTCCAGAGCGGTAGCAGCAGTGTCACGCAGTCCGCCGCGTGGATCAAAGGATCTATGGTTTTCCCTCGAGTCTTTCCCACGAGGCTTTCCCACGAGGCGTTCCCACAGGGCTGTCCCAAGTGCACACGTGGTGGGAGTCGATCCTCGGCTTGAACGTCAAGGCAGTGCAGGGAAAACAGGTTCCTCTGGAATGGACTGACACATCTGGGGGACTCTTGGAATGGTGGCACGACCCTGGAGTTCCTCTCGCCTTTCCTGTGGAGAGCGCCTCCTTTTGAGATGCGACGAGAAAGCCGGGAATTCTTTAACTACGAAACAGGGAAAGGATCCCTCATCTCGAGCTAGGAGGCGGAAACGGGGCTCCCCTAGATGTGTGTGGGACCCACGTGCTTCCTCTCGAGTGGAGACGGGTATGTCGGGGAACTTCTTGAGTTGCAGCAAGGGTGTGAAGGACCCTTTGGAAGTTCCAGTGGTTAGACGTGATTGGCCTCGAGAAGCCTCAGCGGAAATGGGCCTCATCTCGCCTGGAGGGCAAAACCTCCTGGATTTTCTCGAGTTGCGGCAGGTGCTCTCGACTTACGACGGGGACCTCAGGGACCCGCTCTGGTGGCCTCAGGAAAGGCCAGTCCCCATGCGAGTTCCTCGGGGCCCTCTCGGGATTCCTCTCCCGTCGATGCCGGGGCCTAATACCTTGTGTGGAGTCGGGGCCGGAACCTGAGGATTCCTCTCCAGTGCTGACATGGATCTTGGGGTACTTCTGGAGTCTCCCCAGGGGAGTCAGTCCTCGTCTCGAGTGCGGGCATGCACTTGCGCTTTCCTCCAGAGCGGTAGCAGCAGTGTCACGCAGTCCGCCGCGTGGATCAAAGGATCTATGGTTTTCCCTCGAGTCTTTCCCACGAGGCTTTCCCACGAGGCTTTCCCACAGGGCTGTCCCACGTGCACACGTGGTGGGAGTCGATCCTCGGCTTGAACGTCAAGGCAGTGCAGGGAAAACAGGTTCCTCTGGAATGGACTGACACATCTGGGGGACGCTTGGAATGGTGGCACGACCCTGGAGTTCCTCTCGCCTTTCCTGTGGAGAGCACCTCCTCTTGAGATGCGACGGGAACGCCGGGAATTCTTTCCCTACGAAACAGGGAAAGGATCCCTCATCTCGAGCTAGGAGGCGGAAACGGGGCTCCCCTGGATGTGTGCGGGACACCACGTGCTTCCTCTCGAGTGCAGACGGGTATGTCGGGGAACTTCTTGAGTTGCAGCAAGGGTGTGAAGGACCCTTTGGAAGTTCCAGTGGTTAGATGTGATTGGCCTCGAGAAGCCTCAGCGGAAATGGGCCTCATCTCGCCTGGAGGGCAAAACCTCCTGGATTTTCTCGAGTTGCGGCAGGTGCTCTCGACTTACGACGGGGACCTCAGGGACCCGCTCTGGTGGCCTCAGGAAAGGCCAGTCCCCATGCGAGTTCCTCGGGGGCCTCTCGGGATTCCTCTCCCGTCGATGCCGGGGCCTAAGACCTTGTGTGGAGTCGGGGCCGGAACCTGAGGATTCCTCTCCAGTGCTGACATGGATCTTGGGGTACTTCTGGAGTCTCCCCAGGGGAGTCAGTCCTCGTCTCGAATGCGGGCATGCACTTGCGCTTTCCTCCAGAGCGGTAGCAGCAGTGTCACGCAGTCCGCCGCGTGGATCAAAGGATCTATGGTTTTCCCTCGAGTCTTTCCCAGGAGGCTTTCCCAGGAGGCTTTCCCACAGGGCTGTCCCACGTGCACACGTGGTGGGAGTCGATCCTCGGCTTGAACGTCAAGGCAGTGCAGGGAAAACAGGTTCCTCTGGAATGGACTGACACATCTGGGGGACTCTTGGAATGGTGTCACGACCCTGAAGTTCCTCTCGCCTTTCCTGTGGAGAGCGCCTCCTCTTGAGATGCGACGGGAACGCCGGGAATTCTTTCCCTACGAAACAGGGAAAGGATCCCTCATCTCGAGCTAGGAGGCGGAAACGGGGCTCCCCTGGATGTGTGCGGGACCCCACGTGCTTCCTCTCGAGTGGAGACGGGTATGTCGGGGAACTTCTTGAGTTGCAGCAAGGGTGTGAAGGACCCTTTGGAAGTTCCAGTGGTTAGATGTGATTGGCCTCGAGAAGCCTCAGCGGAAATGGGCCTCATCTCGCCTGGAGGGCAAAACCTCCTGGATTTTCTCGAGTTCCGGCAGGTGCTCTCGACTTACGACGGGGACCTCAGGGACCCGCTCTGGTGGCCTCAGGAAAGGCCAGTCCCCATGCGAGTTCCTCGGGGGCCTCTCGGGAATCCTCTCCCGTCGATGCCGGGGCCTAAGACCTTGTGTGGAGTCGGGGCCGGAACCTGAGGATTCCTCTCCAGTGCTGACATGGATCTTGGGGTACTTCTGGAGTCTCCCCAGGGGAGTCAGTCCTCGTCTCGAATGCGGGCATGCACCTGCGCTTTCCTCCAGAGCGGTAGCAGCAGTGTCACGCAGTCCGCCGCGTGGATCAAAGGATATATGGTTTTCCCTCGAGTCTTTCCCACGAGGCTTTCCCACGAGGCTTTTCCACAGGGCTGTCCCACGTGCACACGTGGTGGGAGTCGATCCTCGGCTTGAACGTCAAGGCAGTGCAGGGAAAACAGGTTCCTCTGGAATGGACTGACACATCTGGGGGACTCTTGGAATGGTGGCACGACCCTGGAGTTCCTCTCGCCTTTCCTGTGGGGAGCGCCTCCTCTTGAGATGCGACGGGAACGCCGGGAATTCTTTCCCTACGAAACAGGGAAAGGATCCCTCATCTCGAGCTAGGAGGCGGAAACGGGGCTCCCCTGGATGTGTGCGGGACCCCACGTGCTTCCTCTCGAGTGGAGACGGTTATGTCGGGGAACTTCTTGAGTTGCAGCAAGGGTGTGAAGGACCCTTTGTAAGTTCCAGTGGTTAGATGTGATTGGCCTCGAGAAGCCTCAGAGGAAATGGGCCTCATCTGGCCTGGAGGGCAAAACCTCCTGGATTTTCTCGAGTTGCGGCAGGTGCTCTCGACTTTCGACGGGGACCTCAGGGACCCGCTCTGGTGGCCTCAGGAAAGGCCAGTCCCCATGCGAGTTCCTCGGGGGCCTCTCGGGATTCCTCTCCCGTCGATGCCGGGGCCTAAGACCTTGTGTGAAGTCGGGGCCGGAACCTGAGGATTCCTCTCCAGTGCTGACATGGATCTTGGGGTACTTCTGGAGTCTCCCCAGGGGAGTCAGTCCTCGTCTCGAATGCGGGCATGCACTTGCGCTTTCCTCCAGAGCGGTAGCAGCAGTGTCACGCAGTCCGCCGCGTGGATCAAAGGATCTATGGTTTTCCCTCGAGTCTTTCCCACGAGGCTTTCCCACGAGGCTTTCCCACAGGGCTGTCCCAAGTGCACACGTGGTGGGAGAAGATCCTCGGCTTGAACGTCAAGGCAGTGCAGGGAAAACAGGTTCCTCTGGAATGGACTGACACATCTGGGGGACTCTTGGATTGGTGTCTCGACCCTGGAGTTCCTCTCGCCTTTCCTGTGGAAAGCGCCTCCTCTTGAGATGCGACGGGAACGCCGGGAATTCTTTCCCTACGAAACAGGGAAAGGATCCCTCATCTCGAGCTAGGAGGCGGAAACGGGGCTCCCCTGGATGTGTGCGGGACCCCACGTGCTTCCTCTCGAGTGAAGACGGGTATGTCGGGGAACTTCTTGAGTTGCAGCAAGGGTGTGAAGGACCCTTTGGAAGTTCCAGTGGTTAGATGTGATTGGCCTCGAGAAGCCTCAGCGGAAATGGGCCTCATCTCGCCTGGAGGGCAAAACCTCCTGGATTTTCTCGAGTTGCGGCAGGTGCTCTCGACTTACGACGGGGACCTCAGGGACCCGCTCTGGTGGCCTCAGGAAAGGCCAGTCCCCATGCGAGTTCCTCGGGGGCCTCTCGGGATTCCTCTCCCGTCGATGCCGGGGCCTAAGACGTTGTGTGGAGTCGGGGCCGGAACCTGAGGATTCCTCTCCAGTGCTGACATGGATCTTGGGGTACTTCTGGAGTCTCCCCAGGGGAGTCAGTCCTCGTCTCGAATGCGGGCATGCACTTGCGCTTTCCTCCAGAGCGGTAGCAGCAGTGTCACGCAGTCCGCCGCGTGGATCAAAGGATCTATGGTTTTCCCTCGAGTCTTTCCCACGAGGCTTTCCCACGAGGCTTTCCCACAAGGCTGTCCCACGTGCACACGTGGTGGGAGTCGATCCTCGGCTTGAACGTCAAGGCAGTGCAGGGAAAACAGGTTCCTCTGGAATGGACTGACACATCTGGGGGACTCTTGGAATGGTATCTCGACCCTGGAGTTCCTCTCGCCTTTCCTGTGGAGAGCGCCTCCTCTTGAGATGCGACGGGAACGCCGGGAATTCTTTCCCTACGAAACAGGGAAAGGATCCCTCATCTCGAGCTTGGAGGCGGAAACGGGGCTCCCCTGGATGTGTGCGGGACCCCACGTGTTTCCTCTCGAGTGGAGACGGGTATGTCGGGGAACTTCTTGAGTTGCAGCAATGGTGTGAAGGACCCTTTGGAAGTTCCAGTGGTTAGATGTGATTGGCCTCGCGAAGCCTCAGCGGAAATGGGCCTCATCTCGCCTGGAGGGCAAAACCTCCTGGATTTTCTCGAGTTGCGGCAGGTGTTCTCGACTTACGACGGGGACCTCAGGGACCCGCTCTGGTGGCCTCAGGAAAGGCCAGTCCCCATGCGAGTTCCTCGGGGCCCTCTCGGGATTCCTCTCCCGTCGATGCCGGGGCCTAATACCTTGTGTGGAGTCGGGGCCGGAACCTGAGGATTCCTCTCCAGTGGTGACATAGATCTTGGGGGACTTCTGGAGTCTCCCCAGGGGTGTCAGTCCTCGTCTCGAATGCGGGCATGCACTTGCGCTTTCCTTCAGAGCAGTAGCAGCAGTGTCACGCAGTCCGCCGCGTGGATCAAAGGATCTATGGTTTTCCCTCGAGTCTTTCCACGAGGCTTTCCCACGAGGCTTTCCGACAGGGCTGTCCCACGTGCACACGTGGTGGGAGTCGATCCTCGGCTTGAACGTCAAGGCAGTGCAGGGAAAACAGGTTCCTCTGGAATGGACTGACACATCTGGGGGACTCTTTGAATGGTGTCACGACCCTGGAGTTCCTCTCGCCTTTCCTGTGGAGAGCGCCTCCTCTTGAGATGGGACGAGAAAGCCGGGAATTCTTTCCCTACGAAACAGGGAAAGGATCCCTCATCTCGAGCTAGGAGGCGGAAACGGGGCTCCCCTGGATGTGTGTGGGACCCACGTGCTTCCTCTCGAGTGGAGACGGGTATGTCGGGGAACTTCTTGAGTTGCAGCAAGGGTGTGAAGGACCCTTTGGAAGTTCCAGTGGTTAGACGTGATTGGCCTCGAGAAGCCTCAGCGGAAATGGGCCTCATCTCGCCTGGAGGGCAAAACCTCCTGGATTTTCTCGAGTTGCGGCAGGTGTTCTCGACTTACGACGGGGACCTCAGGGACCCGCTCTGGTGGCCTCAGGAAAGGCCAGTCCCCATGCGAGTTCCTCGGGGGCCTCTCGGGATTCCTCTCCCGTCGATGCCGGGGCCTAAGACCTTGTGTGGAGTCGGGGCCGGAACCTGAGGATTCCTCTCCAGTGCTGACATGGATCTTGGGGTACTTCTGGAGTCTCCCCAGGGGAGTCAGTCCTCGTCTCCAATGCGGGCATGCACTTGCGCTTTCCTCCAGAGCGGTAGCAGCAGTGTCACGCAGTCCGCCGCGTGGATCAAAGGATCTATGGTTTTCCCTCGAGTCTTTCCACGAGGCTTTCCCACGAGGCTTTCCCACAGGGCTGTCCCACGTGCACACGTGGTGGGAGTCGATCCTCGGCTTGAACGTCAAGGCAGTGCAGGGAAAACAGTTTCCTCTGGAATGGACTGACACATCTGGGGGACTCTTGGAATGGTGGCACGACCCTTCAGTTCCTCTCGCCTTTCCTGTGGAGAGCGCCTCCTCTTGAGATGCGACGGGAACGCCGGGAATTCTTTCCCTACGAAACAGGGAAAGGATCCCTCATCTCGAGCTAGGAGGCGGAAACGGGGCTCCCCTGGATGTGTGCGGGACCCCACGTGCTTCATCTCGAGTGGAGACGGGTATGTCGGGGAACTTCTTGAGTTGCAGCAAGGGTGTGAAGGACCCTTTGGAAGTTCCAGTGGTTAGACGTGATTGGCCTCGAGAAGCCTCAGCGGAAATGGGCCTCATCTCGCCTGGAGGGCAAAACCTCCTGGATTTTCTCGAGTTGCGGCAGGTGCTCTCGACTTACGACGGGGACCTCAGGGAACCGCTCTGGTGGCCTCAGGAAAGGCCAGTCCCCATGCGAGTTCCTCGGGGGCGTCTCGGGATTCCTCTCCCGTCGATGCCGGGGCCTAAGACCTTGTGTGGAGTCGGGGCGGGAACCTGAGGATTCCTCTCCAGTGCTGACATGGATCTTGGGGTACTTCTGGAGTCTCCCCAGGGGAGTCAGTCCTCGTCTCGAATGCGGGCATGCACTTGCGCTTTCCTCCAGAGCGGTAGCAGCAGTGTCACGCAGTCCGCCGCGTGGATCAAAGGATCTATGGTTTTCCCTCGAGTCTTTCCCACGAGGCTTTCCCACGAGGCTTTCCCACAGGGCTGTCCCACGTGCACACGTGGTGGGAGTCGATCCTCTTCTTGAACGTCATGGCAGTGCAGGGAAAACAGGTTCCTCTGGAATGGACTGACACATCTGGGGGACTCTTGGAATGGTGTCTCGACCCTGGAGTTCCTCTCGCCTTTCCTGTGGAGAGCGCCTCCTCTTGAGATGCGACGGGAACGCCGGGAATTCTTTCCCTACGAAACAGGGAAAGGATCCCTCATCTCGAGCTAGGAGGCGGAAACGGGGCTCCCCTGGATGTGTGCGGGACCCACGTGCTTCCTCTCGAGTGGAGACGGGTATGTCGGGGAACTTCTTGAGTTGCAGCAAGGGTGTGAAGGACCCTTTGAAAGTTCCAGTGGATAGATGTGATTGGCCTCGAGAAGCCTCAGCAGAAATGGGCCTCATCTCGCCTGGAGGGCAAAACCTCCTGGATTTTCTCGAGTTGCGGCAGGTGCTCTCGACTTATGACGGGGACCTCAGGGACCCGCTTTGGTGGCCTCAGGAAAGGCCAGTCCCCATGCGAGTTCCTCGGGGCCCTCTCGGGATTCCTCTCCCGTCGATGCCGGGGCCTAAGACCTTGTGTGGAGTCGGGGCCGGAACCTGAGGATTCCTCTCCAGTGCTGACATGGATCTTGGGGTACTTCTGGAGTCTCCCCAGGGGAGTCAGTCCTCGTCTCGAATGCGGGCATGCACTTGCGCTTTCCTCCAGAACGGTAGCAGCAGTGTCACGCAGTCCGCCGCGTGGAACAAAGGATCTATGGTTTTCCCTCGAGTCTTTCCCACGAGGCTTTCCCACGAGGCTTTCCCACAGGGCTGTCCCACGTGCACACGTGGTGGGAGTCGATCCTCGGCTTGAAAGTCAAGGCAGTGCAGGGAAAACAGGTTCCTCTGGAATGGACTGACACATCTGGGGAACTCTTGGAATGGTGGCACGACCCTGGAGTTCCTCTCGCCTTTCCTGTGGAGAGCACCTCCTCTTGAGATGCTACGGGAACGCCGGGAATTCTTTCCCTACGAAACAGGGAAAGGATCCCTCATCTCGAGCTAGGAGGCGGAAACGGGGCTACCCTTGATGTGTGTGGGACCCACGTGCTTCCTCTCGAGTGGAGACGGGTATGTCGGGGAACTTCTTGAGTTGCAGCAAGGGTGTGAAGGACCCTTTGGAAGTTCCAGTGGTTAGATGTGATTGGCCTCGAGAAGCCTCAGCGGAAATGGGCCTCATCTCGCCTGAAGGGCAAAACCTCCTGGATTTTCTCGAGTTGCGGCAGGTGCTCTCGACTTACGACGGGGACCTCAGGGACCCGCTCTGGTGGCCTCAGGAAAGGCCAGTCCCCATGCGAGTTCCTCGGGGGCCTCTCAGGATTCCTCTCCCGTCGATGCCGGGGCCTAAGACCTTGTGTGGAGTCGGGGCCGGAACCTGAGGATTCCTCTCCAGTGCTGACATGGATCTTGGGGTATTTCTGGAGTCTCCTCAGGGGATTCAGTCCTCGTCTCGAATGCGGGCATGCACTTGCGCTTTCCTCCAGAGCGGTAGCAGCAGTGTCTCGCAGTCCGCCGCGTGGATCAAAGGATCTATGGTTTTCCCTCGAGTCTTTCCCACGAGGCTTTCCCACGAGGCTTTCCCACAGGGCTGTCCCACGTGCACACGTGGTGGGAGTCGATCCTCGGCTTGAACGTCAAGGCAGTGCAGGGAAAACAGGTTCCTCTGGAATGGATTGACACATCTGGGGAACTCTTGGAATGGTGGCACGACCCTGGAGTTCCTCTCGCCTTTCCTGTGGAGAGCACCTCCTCTTGAGATGCGACGGGAACGCCGGGAATTCTTTCCCTACGAAACAGGGAAAGGATCCCTCATCTCGAGCTAGGAGGCGGAAACGGGGCTCCCCTGAATGTGTGCGGGACCCACGTGCTTCCTCTCGAGTGGAGACGGGTATGTCGGGGAACTTCTTGAGTTGCAGCAAGGGTGTGAAGGACCCTTTGGAAGTTCCAGTGGTTAGACGTGATTAGCGTCGAGAAGCCTCAGCGGAAATGGGCCTCATCTCGCCTGGAGGGCAAAACCTCCTGGATTTTCTCGAGTTGCGGCAGGTGCTCTCGACTTAGGACGGGGACCTCAGGGACCCGCTCTGGTGGCCTCAGGAAAGGCCAGTCCCCATGCGAGTTCCTCGGGGGCCGCTCGGGATTCCTCTCCCGTCGATGCCGGGGCCTAAGACCTTGTGTGGAGTCGGGGCCGGAACCTGAGGATTCCTCTCCAGTGCTGACATGGATCTTGGGGTACTTCTGCAGTCTCCCCAGGGGAGTCAGTCCTCGTTTCGAATGCGGGCATGCACTTGCACTTTCCTCCAGAGCGGTAGCAGCAGTGTCACGCAGTCCGCCGCGTGGATCAAAGGATCTATGGTTTTCCCTCGAGTCTTTCCCACGAGGCTTTCCCCCGAGGCTTTCCCACAGGGCTGTCCCACGTGCACACGTGGTGGGAGTCGATCCTCGGCTTGAACGTCAAGGCAGTGCAGGGAAAACAGGTTCCTCTGGAATGGACTGACACATCTGGGGGACTCTTGGAATCGTGTCACGACCCTGGAGTTCCTCTCGCCTTTCCTGTGGAGAGCGCTTCCTCTTGAGATGCGACGGGAACGCCGGGAATTCTTTCCCTACGAAACAGGGAAAGTATCCCTCATCTCGAGCTAGGAGGCGGAAACGGGGCTCCCCTGGATGTGTGCGGGACCCCACGTGCTTCCTCTCGAGTGGAGACGGGTATGTCGGGGAACTTCTTGAGTTGCAGCAATGGTGTGAAGGACCCTTTGGAAGTTCCAGTGGTTAGATGTGATTGGCCTCGAGAAGCCTCAGTGGAAATGGGCCTCATCTCGCCTGGAGGGCAAAACCTCCTGGATTTTCTCGAGTTGCGGAAGGTGCTCTAGACTTACGACGGGGACCTCAGGGACCCGCTCTGGTGGCCTCAGGAAAGGCCAGTCCCCATGCGAGTTCCTCGGGGGCGTCTCGGGATTCCTCTCCCGTCGATGCCGGGGCCTAAGACCTTGTGTGGAGTCGGGGCCGGAACCTGAGGATTCCTCTCCAGTGCTGACATGGATCTTGGGGTACTTCTGGAGTCTCCCCAGGGGAGTCAGTCCTCGTCTCGAATGCGGGCATGCACTTGCGCTTTCCTCCAGAGCGGTAGCAGCAGTGTCACGCAGTCCACCGCGTGGATCGAAGGATCTATGGTTTTCCCTCGAGTCTTTCCCACGAGGCTTTCTCACGAGGCTTTCCCACAGGGCTGTCCCACGTGCACACGTGGTGGGAGTCGATCCTCGGCTTGAACGTCAAGGCAGTGCAGGGAAAACAGGTTCCTCTGGAATGGGCTGACACATCTGGGGGACTCTTGGAATGGTGGCACGACCCTGGAGTTCCTCTCGCCTTTCCTGTGGAGATCGCCTCCTCTTGAGATGCGACGGGAACGCCGGGAATTCTTTCCCTACGAAACAGGGAAAGGATCCCTCATCTCGAGCTAGGAGGCGGAAACGGGGCTCCCCTGGATGTGTGCGGGACACCATGTGCTTCCTCTCGAGTGGAGACGGGTAAATCGGGGAACTTCTTGAGTTGCAGCAAGGGTGTGAAGGACCCTTTGGAAGTTCCAGTGGTTAGATGTGATTGGCCTCGAGAAGCCTCAGCGGAAATGGACCTCATCTCGCCTGGAGGGCAAAACCTCCTGGATTTTCTCGAGTTGCGGCAGGTGCTCTCGACTTAGACGGGGACCTCAGGGACCCGCTCTGGTGGCCTCAGGAAAGGCCAGTCCCCATGCGAGTTCCTCGGGGCCCTCTCGGGATTCCTCTCCCGTCGATGCCGGGGCCTAAGACCTTGTGTGGAGTCGGGGCCGGAACCTGAGGATTCCTCTCCAGTGCTGACATGGATCTTGGGGTACTTCTGGAGTCTCCCCAGGGGAGTCAGTCCTCGTCTCGAATGCGGGCATGCACTTGCGCTTTCCTCCAGAGCGGTAGCAGCAGTGTCACGCAGTCCGCCGCGTGGATCAAAGGATCTATGGTTTTCCCTCGAGTCTTTCCCACGAGGCTTTCCCACGAGGCTTTCCCACAGGGCTGTCCCACGTGCACACGTGGTGGGAGTCGATCCTCGGCTTGAACGTCAAGGCAGTGCAGGGAAAACAGGTTCCTCTGGAATGGACTGACACATCTGGGGGACTCTTGGAATGGTGGCACGACCCTGGAGTTCCTCTCGCCTTTCCTGTGGAGATCGCCTCCTCTTGAGATGCGACGGGAACGCCGGGAATTCTTTCCCTACGAAACAGGGAAAGCATCCCTCATCTCGAGCTAGGAGGCGCAAACGGGGCTCCCCTGGATGTGTGCGGGACCCCACGTGCTTCCTCTCGAGTGGAGACGGGTATGTCGGGGAACTTCTTGAGTTGCAGCAATGGTGTGAAGGACCCTTTGGAAGTTCCAGTGGTTAGATGTGATTGGCCTCGAGAAGCCTCAGAGGAAATGGGCCTCATCTCGCCTGGAGGGCAAAACCTCCTGGATTTTCTCGAGTTGCGGCAGGTGCTCTCGACTTTCGACGGGGACCTCAGGGACCCGCTCTGGTGGCCTCAGGAAAGGCCAGTCCCCATGCGAGTTCCTCGGGGGCCTCTCGGGATTCCTCTCCCGTCGATGCCGGGGCCTAAGACCTTGTGTGGAGTCGGGGCCGGAACCTGAGGATTCCTCTCCAGTGCTGACATGGATCTTCGGGTACTTCTGGAGTCTCCCCAGGGGAGTCAGTCCTCGTCTCGAATGCGGGCATGCACTTGCGCTTTCCTCCAGAGCGGTAGCAGCAGTGTCACGCAGTCCGCCGCGTGGATCAAAGGATCTATGGTTTTCCCTCGAGTCTTTCCCACGAGGCTTTCCCACGAGGCTTTCCCACAGGGCTGTCCCACGTGCACACGTGGTGGGAGTCGATCCTCGGCTTGAACGTCAAGGCAGTGCAGGGAAAACAGGTTCCTCTGGAATGGACTGACACATCTGGGGGACTCTTGGAATGGTGGCACGACCCTGGAGTTCCTCTCGCCTTTCCTGTGGAGAGCGCCTCCTCTTGAGATGCGACGGGAACGCCGGGAATTCTTTCCCTACGAAACAGGGAAAGGATCCCTCATCTCGAGCTAGGAGGCGGAAACGGGGCTCCCCTGGATGTGTGCGGGAACCCACGTGCTTCCTCTCGAGTGGAGACGGGTATGTCGGGGAACTTCTTGAGTTGCAGCAATGGTGTGAAGGACCCTTTGGAAGTTCCAGTGGTTAGATGTGATTGGCCTCGAGAAGCCTCAGCGGAAATGGGCCTCATCTCGCCTGGAGGGCAAAACCTCCTGGATTTTCTCGAGTTGCGGCAGGTGCTCTCGACTTACGACGGGGACCTCAGGGACCCGCTCTGGTGGCCTCAGGAAAGGCCAGTCCCCATGCGAGTTCCTCGGGGGCCTCTCGGGATTCCTCTCCCGTCGATGCCGGGGCCTAAGACCTTGTGTGGAGTCGGGGCCGGAACCTGAGGATTCCTCTCCAGTGCTGACATGGATCTTGGGGTACTTCTGGAGTCTCCCCAGGGGAGTCAGTCCTCGTCTCGAATGCGGGCATGCACTTGCGCTTTCCTCCAGAGCGGTAGCAGCAGTGTCACGCAGTCCGCCGCGTGGATCAAAGGATCTATTGTTTTCCCTCGAGTCTTTCCCACGAGGCTTTCCCACGAGGCTTTCCCACAGGGCTGTCCCACGTGCACACGTGGTGGGAGTCGATCCTCGGCTTGAACGTCAAGGCAGTGCAGGGAAAACAGGTTCCTCTGGAATGGACTGACACATCTGGGGGACTCTTGGAATGGTGTCTCGACCCTGGAGTTCCTCTCGACTTTCCTGTGGAGAGCGCCTCCTCTTGAGATGCGACGGGAACGCCGGGAATTCTTTCCCTACGAAACAGGGAAAGAATCCCTCATCTCGAGCTAGGAGGCGGAAACGGGGCTCCCCTGGATGTGTGCGGGAACCCACCTGCTTCCTCTCGAGTGGAGACGGGTATGTCGGGGAACTTCTTGAGTGGCAGCAATGGTGTGAAGGACCCTTTGGAAGTTCCAGTGGTTAGATGTGATTGGCCTCGAGAAGCCTCAGCGGAAATGGGCCTCATCTCGCCTGGAGGGCAAAACCTCCTGGATTTTCTCGAGTTGCGGCAGGTGCTCTCGACTTACGACGGGGACCTCAGGGACCCGCTCTGGTGGCCTCAGGAAAGGCCAGTCCCCATGCGAGTTCCTCGGGGGCCTCTCGGGATTCCTCTCCCGTCGATGCCGGGGCCTAAGACCTTGTGTGGAGTCGGGGCCGGAACCTGAGGATTCCTCTCCAGTGCTGACATGGATCTTGGGGTACTTCTGGAGTCTCCCCAGGGGAGTCAGTCCTCGTCTCGAATGCGGGCATGCACTTGCGCTTTCCTCCAGAGCGGTAGCAGCAGTGTCACGCAGTCCGCCGCGTGGATCAAAGGATCTATGGTTTTCCCTCGAGTCTTTCCCACGAGGCTTTCCCCCGAGGCTTTCCCACAGGGCTGTCCCACGTGCACACGTGGTGGGAGTCGATCCTCGGCTTGAACGTCAAGGCAGTGCAGGGAAAACAGGTTCCTCTGGAATGGACTGACACATCTGGGGGACTCTTGGAATCGTGTCACGACCCTGGAGTTCCTCTCGCCTTTCCTGTGGAGAGCGCTTCCTCTTGAGATGCGTCGGGAACGCCGGGAATTCTTTCCCTACGAAACAGGGAAAGTATCCCTCATCTCGAGCTAGGAGGCGGAAACGGGGCTCCCCTGGATGTGTGCGGGACCCCACGTGCTTCATCTCGAGTGGAGACGGGTATGTCGGGGAACTTCTTGAGTTGCAGCAATGGTGTGAAGGACCCTTTGGAAGTTCCAGTGGTTAGATGTGATTGGCCTCGAGAAGCCTCAGCGGAAATGGGCCTCATCTCGCCTGGAGGGCAAAACCTCCTGGATTTTCTCGAGTTGCGGAAGGTGCTCTAGACTTACGACGGGGACCTCAGGGACCCGCTCTGGTGGCCTCAGGAAAGGCCAGTCCCCATGCGAGTTCTTCGGGGGCCTATCGGGATTCCTCTCCCGTCGATGCCGGGGCCTAAGACCTTGTGTGGAGTCGGGGCCGGAACCTGAGGATTCCTCTCCAGTGCTGACATGGATCTTGGGGTACTTCTGGAGTCTCCCCAGGGGAGTCAGTCCTCGTCTCGAATGCGGGCATGCACTTGCGCTTTCCTCCAGAGCGGTAGCAGCAGTGTCACGCAGTCCGCCGCGTGGATCAAAGGATCTATGGTTTTCCCTCGAGTCTTTCCCACGAGGCTTTCCCACGAGGCTTTCCCACAGGGCTGTCCCACGTGCACACGTGGTGGGAGTCGATCCTCGGCTTGAACGTCAAGGCAGTGAAGGGAAAACAGTTTCCTCTGGAATGGGCTGACACATCTGGGGGACTCTTGGAATGGTGGCACGACCCTGGAGTTCCTCTCGCCTTTCCTGTGGAGATCGCCTCCTCTTGAGATGCGACGGGAACGCCGGGAATTCTTTCCCTACGAAACAGGGAAAGGATCCCTCATCTCGAGCTAGGAGGCGGAAACGGGGCTCCCCTGGATGTGTGCGGGACACCATGTGCTTCCTCTCGAGTGGAGACGGGTATGTCGGGGAACTTCATGAGTTGCAGCAAGGGTGTGAAGGACCCTTTGGAAGTTCCAGTGGTTAGATGTGATTGGCCTCGAGAAGCCTCAGCGGAAATGGACCTCATCTCGCCTGGAGGGCAAAACCTCCTGGATTTTCTCGAGTTGCGGCAGGTGCTCTCGACTTACGACGGGGACCTCAGGGACCCGCTCTGGTGGCCTCAGGAAAGGCCAGTCCCCATGCGAGTTCCTCGGGGGCCTCTCGGGATTCCTCTCCCGTCGATGCCGGGGCCTAAGACCTTGTGTGGAGTCGGGGCCGGAACCTGAGGATTCCTCTCCAGTGCTGACATGGATCTTGGGGTACTTCTGGAGTCTCCCCAGGGGAGTCAGTCCTCGTCTCGAATGCGGGCATGCACTTGCGCTTTCCTCCAGAGCGGTAGCAGCAGTGTCACGCAGTCCGCCGCGTGGATCAAAGGATCTATGGTTTTCCCTCGAGTCTTTCCCACGAGCCTTTCCCACGAGGCTTTCCCACAGGGCTGTCCCACGTGCACACGTGGTGGGAGTCGATCCTCGGCTTGAACGTCAAGGCAGTGCAGGGAAAACAGGTTCCTCTGGAATGGACTGACACATCTGGGGGACTCTTGGAATGGTGGCACGACCCTGGAGTTCCTCTCGCCTTTCCTGTGGAGAGCGCCTCCTCTTGAGATGCGACGGGAACGCCGGGAATTCTTTCCCTACGAAACAGGGAAAGTATCCCTCATCTCGAGCTAGGAGGCGGAAACGGGGCTCCCCTGGATGGGTGCGGGAACCCACGTGCTTCCTCTCGAGTGGAGACGGGTATGTCGGGGAACTTCTTGAGTGGCAGCAATGGTGTGAAGGACCCTTTGGAAGTTCCAGTGGTTAGATGTGATTGGCCTCGAGAAGCCTCAGCGGAAATGGGCCTCATCTCGCCTGGAGGGCAAAACCTTCTGGATTTTCTCGAGTTGCGGCAGGTGCTCTCGACTTGCGACGGGGACCTCAGGGAACCGCTCTGGTGGCCTCAGGAAAGGCCAGTCCCCATGCGAGTTCCTTGGGGGCCTCTCGGGATTCCTCTCCCGTCGATGCCGGGGCCTAAGACTTTGTGTGGAGTCGGGGCCGGAACCTGAGGATTCCTCTCCAGTGCTGACATGGATCTTGGGGTACTTCTGGAGTCTCCCCAGGGGAGTCAGTCCTCGTCTCGAATGCGGGCATGCACTTGCGCTTTCCTCCAGAGCGGTAGCAGCAGTGTCACGCAGTGCGCCGCGTGGATCAAAGGATCTATGGTTTTCCCTCGTGTCTTTCCCACGAGGCTTTCCCACGAGGCGTTCCCACAGGGCTGTCCCACGTGCACACGTGGTGGGAGTCGATCCTCGGCTTGAACGTCAAGGCAGTGCAGGGAAAACAGGTTCCTCTGGAATGGGCTGACACATCTGGGGGACTCTTGGAATGGTGGCATTGCCCTGGAGTTCCTCTCGCCTTTCCTGTGGAAAGCGCCTCCTCTTGAGATGCGACGGGAACGCCGGGAATTCTTTCCCTACGAAACAGGGAAAGGATCCCTCATCTCGAGCTAGGAGGCGGAAACGGGGCTCCCCTGGATGTGTGCGGGACACCACGTGCTTCCTCTCGAGTGGAGACGGGTATGTCGGGGAACTTCTTGAGTTGCAGCAAGGGTGTGAAGGACCCTTTGGAAGTTCCAGTGGTTAGATGTGATTGGCCTCGAGAAGCCTCAGCGGAAATGGGCCTCATCTCGCCTGGAGGGCAAAACCTCCTGGATTTTCTCGAGTTGCGGCAGGTGCTCTCGACTTACGACGGGGACCTCAGGGACCCGCTCTGGTGGCCTCAGGAAAGGCCAGTCCCCATGCGAGTTCCTCGGGGCCCTCTCGGGATTCCTCTCCCGTCGATGCCGGGGCCTAAGACCTTGTGTGGAGTCGGGGCCGGAACCTGAGGATTCCTCTCCAATGCTGACATGGATCTTGGGGTACTTCTGGAGTCTCCCCAGGGGAGTCAGTCCTCGTCTCGAATGCGGGCATGCACTTGCGCTTTCCTCCAGAGCGGTAGCAGCAGTGTCACGCAGTCCGCCGCGTGGCTCAAAGGATCTATGGTTTTCCCTCGAGTCTTTCCCACGAGGCTTTCCCACGAGGCTTTCCCACAGGGCTTTCCCAAGTGCACACGTGGTGGGAGTCGATCCTCGGCTTGAACGTCAAGGCAGTGCAGGGAAAACAGGTTCCTCTGGAATGGACTGACACATCTGGGGGACTCTTGGAATGGTGTCTCGACCCTGGAGTTCCTCTCGCCTTTCCTGTTGAAAGCGCCTCCTCTTGAGATGCGACGGGAACGCCGGGAATTCTTTCCCTACGAAACAGGGAAAGGATCCCTCATCTCGAGCTAGGAGGCGGAAACGGGGCTCCCCTGGATGTGTGCGGGACCCCACGTGCTTCCTCTCGAGTGGAGACGGGTATGTCGGGGAACTTCTTGAGTTGCAGCAAGGGTGTGAAGGACCCTTTGGAAGTTCCAGTGGTTAGATGTGATTGGCCTCGAGAAGCCTCAGCGGAAATGGGCCTCATCTCGCCTGGAGGGCAAAACCTCCTGGATTTTCTCGAGTTGCGGAAGGTGCTCTAGACTTACGACGGGGACCTCAGGGACCCGCTCTGGTGGCCTCAGGAAAGGCCAGTCCCCATGCGAGTTCTTCCGGGGCCTATCGGGATTCCTCTCCCGTCGATGCCGGGGCCTAAGACCTTGTGTGGAGTCGGGGCCGGAACCTGAGGATTCCTCTCCAGTGCTGACATGGATCTTGGGGTACTTCTGGAGTCTCCCCAGGGGAGTCAGTCCTCGTCTCGAATGCGGGCATGCACTTGCGCTTTCCTCCAGAGCGGTAGCAGCAGTGTCACGCAGTCCGCCGCGTGGATCAAAGGATCTATGGTTTTCCCTCGAGTCTTTCCCACGAGGCTTTCCCACGAGGCTTTCCCACAGGGCTGTCCCACGTGCACACGTGGTGGGAGTCGATCCTCGGCTTGAACGTCAAGGCAGTGCAGGGAAAACAGTTTCCTCTGGAATGGGCTGACACATCTGGGGGACTCTTGGAATGGTGGCACGACCCTGGAGTTCCTCTCGCCTTTCCTGTGGAGATCGCCTCCTCTTGAGATGCGACGGGAACGCCGGGAATTCTTTCCCTACGAAACAGGGAAAGGATCCCTCATCTCGAGCTAGGAGGCGGAAACGGGGCTCCCCTGGATGTGTGCGGGACACCATGTGCTTCCTCTCGAGTGGAGACGGGTATGTCGGGGAACTTCATGAGTTGCAGCAAGGGTGTGAAGGACCCTTTGGAAGTTCCAGTGGTTAGATGTGATTGGCCTCGAGAAGCCTCAGCGGAAATGGACCTCATCTCGCCTGGAGGGCAAAACCTCCTGGATTTTCTCGAGTTGCGGCAGGTGCTCTCGACTTACGACGGGGACCTCAGGGACCCGCTCTGGTGGCCTCAGGAAAGGCCAGTCCCCATGCGAGTTCCTCGGGGGCCTCTCGGGATTCCTCTCCCGTCGATGCCGGGGCCTAAGACCTTGTGTGGAGTCGGGGCCGGAACCTGAGGATTCCTCTCCAGTGCTGACATGGATCTTGGGGTACTTCTGGAGTCTCCCCAGGGGAGTCAGTCCTCGTCTCGAATGCGGGCATGCACTTGCGCTTTCCTCCAGAGCGGTAGCAGCAGTGTCACGCAGTCCGCCGCGTGGATCAAAGGATCTATGGTTTTCCCTCGAGTCTTTCCCACGAGGCTTTCCCACGAGGCTTTCCCACAGGGCTGTCCCACGTGCACACGTGGTGGGAGTCGATCCTCGGCTTGAACGTCAAGGCAGTGCAGGGAAAACAGGTTCCTCTGGAATGGACTGACACATCTGGGGGACTCTTGGAATGGTGTCTCGACCCTGGAGTTCCTCTCGCCTTTCCTGTGGAGAGCGCCTCCTCTTGAGATGCGACGGGAACGCCGGGAATTCTTTCCCTACGAAACAGGGAAAGGATCCCTCATCTCGAGCTAGGAGGCGGAAACGGGGCTCCCCTGGATGTGTGCGGGACCCCACGTGCTTCCTCTCGAGTGGAGACGGGTATGTCGGGGAACTTCTTGAGTTGCAGCAATGGTGTGAAGGACCCTTTGTAAGTTCCAGTGGTTAGATGTGATTGGCCTCGAGAAGCCTCAGAGGAAATGAGCCTCATCTCGCCTGGAGGGCAAAACCTCCTGGATTTTCTCGAGTTGCGGAAGGTGCTCTCGACTTTCGACGGGGACCTCAGGGAACCGCTCTGGTGGCCTCAGGAAAGGCCAGTCCCCATGCGAGTTCCTCGGGGGCCTCTCGGGATTCCTCTCCCGTCGATGCCGGGGCCTAAGACCTTGTGTGGAGTCGGGGCCGGAACCTGAGGATTCCTCTCCAGTGCTGACATGGATCTTGGGGTACTTCTGGAGTCTCCCCAGGGGAGTCAGTCCTCGTCTCGAATGCGGGCATGCACTTGCGCTTTCCTCCAGAGCGGTAGCAGCAGTGTCACGCAGTCCGCCGCGTGGATCAAAGGATCTATGGTTTTCCCTCGAGTCTTTCCCACGAGGCTTTCCCACGAGGCTTTCCCACAGGGCTGTCCCACGTGCACACGTGGTGGGAGTCGATCCTCGGCTTGAACGTCAAGGCAGTGCAGGGAAAACAGGTTCCTCTGGAATGGACTGACACATCTGGGGGACTCTTGGAATGGTGTCTCGACCTTGGAGTTCCTCTCGCCTTTCCTGTGGAGAGCGCCTCCTCTTGAGATGCGACGGGAACGCCGGGAATTCTTTCCCTACGAAACAGGGAAAGGATCCCTCATCTCGAGCTAGGAGGCGGAAACGGGGCTCCCCTCGATGTGTGCGGGACCCCACGTGCTTCCTCTCGAGTGGAGACGGGTATGTCGGGGAACTTCTTGAGTTGCAGCAATGGTGTGAAGGACCCTTTGGAAGTTCCAGTGGTTAGATGTGATTGGCCTCGAGAAGCCTCAGCGGAAATGGGCCTCATCTCGCCTGGAGGGCAAAACCTCCTGGATTTTCTCGAGTTGCGGCAGGTGCTCTCGACTTACGACGGGGACCTCAGGGACCCGCTCTGGTGGCCTCAGGAAAGGCCAGTCCCCATGCGAGTTCCTCGGGGGCCTCTCGGGATTCCTCTCCCGTCGATGCCGGGGCCTAAGACCTTGTGTGGAGTCGGGGCCGGAACCTGAGGATTCCTCTCCAGTGCTGACATGGATCTTGGGGTATTTCTGGAGTCTCCCCAGGGGAGTCAGTCCTCGTCTCGAATGCGGGCATGCACTTGCGCTTTCCTCCAGAGCGGTAGCAGCAGTGTCACGTACTCCGCCGCGTGGATCAAAGGATCTATGTTTTTCCCTCGAGTCTTTCCCACGAGGCTTTCCCACGAGGCTTTCCCACAGGGCTGTCCCACGTGCACACGTGGTGGGAGTCGATCCTCGGCTTGAACGTCAAGGCAGTGCAGGGAAAACAGGTTCCTCTGGATTGGACTGACACATCTGGGGCACTCTTGAAATGGTGTCTCGACCCTGGAGTTCCTCTCGCCTTTCCTGTGGAGAGCGCCTCCTCTTGAGATGCGACGGGAACGCCGGGAATTCTTTCCCTACGAAACAGGGAAAGGATCCCTCATCTCGAGCTAGGAGGCGGAAACGTGGCTCCCCTGGTTGTGTGCGGGACCCACGTGCTTCCTCTCGAGTGGAGACGGGTATGTCGGGGAACTTCTTGAGTTGCAGCAAGGGTGTGAAGGACCCTTTGGAAGTTCCAGTGGTTAGACATGATTAGCCTCGAGAAGCCTCAGTGGAAATGGGCCTCATCTCGCCTGGAGGGCAAAACCTCCTGGATTTTCTCGAGTTGCGGAAGGTGCTCTCGACTTTCGAGGGGGACCTCAGGGAACCTCTGTGGTGGCCTCAGGAAAGGCCAGTCCCCATGCGAGTTCCTCGGGGGCCTCTCGGGATTCCTCTCCCGTCGATGCCGGGGCCTAAGACCTTGTGTGGAGTCGGGGCCGGAACCTGAGGATTCCTCTCCAGTGCTGACATGGATCTTGGGGTACTTCTGGAGTCTCCCCAGGGGAGTCAGTCCTCGTCTCGAATGCGGGCATGCACTTGCGCTTTCCTCCAGAGCGGTAGCAGCAGTGTCACGCAGTCCGCCGCGTGGATCAAAGGATCTATGGTTTTCCCTCGAGTCTTTCCCACGAGGCTTTCCCACGAGGCTTTCCCACAGGGCTGTCCCACGTGCACACGTGGTGGGAGTCGATCCTCGGCTTGAACGTCAAGGCAGTGCAGGGAAAACAGGTTCCTCTGGATTGGACTGACACATCTGGGGCACTCTTGAAATGGTGTCTCGACCCTGGAGTTCCTCTCGCCTTTCCTGTGGAGAGCGCCTCCTCTGGAGATGCGACGGGAACGCCGGGAATTCTTTCCCTACGAAACAGGGAAAGGATCCCTCATCTCGAGCTAGGAGGCGGAAACGTGGCTCCCCTGGATGTGTGCGGGACCCCACGTGCTTCCTCTCGAGTGGAGACAGGTATGTCGGGGAACTTCTTGAGTTGCAGCAAGGGTGTGAAGGACCCTTTGGAAGTTCCAGTGGTTAGATGTGATTGGCCTCGAGAAGCCTCAGCGGAAATGGGCCTCATCTCGCCTGGAGGGCAAAACCTCCTGGATTTTCTCGAGTTGCGGCAGGTGCTCTCGACTTACGACGGGGACCTCAGGGACCCGCTCTGGTGGCCTCAGGAAAGGCCAGTCCCCATGCGAGTTCCTCGGGGGCGTCTCGGGATTCCTCTCCCGTCGATGCCGGGGCCTAAGACCTTGTGTGGAGTCGGGGCCGGAACCTGAGGATTCCTCTCCAGTGCTGACATGGATCTTGGGGTACTTCTGGAGTCTCCCCAGGGGAGTCAGTCTTCGTCTCGAATGCGGGCATGCACTTGCGCTTTCCTCCAGAGCGGTAGCAGCAGTGTCACGCAGTCCGCCGCGTGGATCAAAGGATCTATGGTTTTCCCTCGAGTCTTTCCCACGAGGCTTTCCCACGAGGCTTTCCCACAGGGCTGTCCCACGTGCACACGTGGTGGGAGTCGATCCTGGGCTTGAACGTCAAGGCAGTGCAGGGAAAACAGGTTCCTCTGGAATGGACTGACACATCTGGGGGACTCTTGGAATGGTGGCACGACCCTGGAGTTCCTCTCGCCTTTCCTGTGGAGAGCGCCTCCTCTTGAGAGGCGACGGGAACACCGGGAATTCTTTCCCTACGAAACAGGGAAAGGATCCCTCATCTCGAGCTAGGAGGCGGAAACGGGGCTCCCCTGGATGTGTGCGGGACCCCACGTGCTTCATCTCGAGTGGAGACGGGTATGTCGGGGAACTTCTTGAGTTGCAGCAATGGTGTGAAGGACCCTTTGGAAGTTCCAGTGGTTAGATGTGATTGGCCTCGAGAAGCCTCAGCGGAAATGGGCCTCATCTCGCCTGGAGGGCAAAACCTCCTGGATTTTCTCGAGTTGCGGAAGGTGCTCTAGACTTACGACGGGGACCTCAGGGACCCGCTCTGGTGGCCTCAGGAAAGGCCAGTCCCCATGCGAGTTCTTCGGGGGCCTATCGGGATTCCTCTCCCGTCGATGCCGGGGCCTAAGACCTTGTGTGGAGTCGGGGCCGGAACCTGAGGATTCCTCTCCAGTGCTGACATGGATCTTGGGGTACTTCTGGAGTCTCCCCAGGGGAGTCAGTCCTCGTCTCGAATGCGGGCATGCACTTGCGCTTTCCTCCAGAGCGGTAGCAGCAGTGTCACGCAGTCCGCCGCGTGGATCAAAGGATCTATGGTTTTCCCTCGAGTCTTTCCCACGAGGCTTTCCCACGAGGCTTTCCCACAGGGCTGTCCCACGTGCACACGTGGTGGGAGTCGATCCTCGGCTTGAACGTCAAGGCAGTGAAGGGAAAACAGTTTCCTCTGGAATGGGCTGACACATCTGGGGGACTCTTGGAATGGTGGCACGACCCTGGAGTTCCTCTCGCCTTTCCTGTGGAGATCGCCTCCTCTTGAGATGCGACGGGAACGCCGGGAATTCTTTCCCTACGAAACAGGGAAAGGATCCCTCATCTCGAGCTAGGAGGCGGAAACGGGGCTCCCCTGGATGTGTGCGGGACACCATGTGCTTCCTCTCGAGTGGAGACGGGTATGTCGGGGAACTTCATGAGTTGCAGCAAGGGTGTGAAGGACCCTTTGGAAGTTCCAGTGGTTAGATGTGATTGGCCTCGAGAAGCCTCAGCGGAAATGGACCTCATCTCGCCTGGAGGGCAAAACCTCCTGGATTTTCTCGAGTTGCGGCAGGTGCTCTCGACTTACGACGGGGACCTCAGGGACCCGCTCTGGTGGCCTCAGGAAAGGCCAGTCCCCATGCGAGTTCCTCGGGGGCCTCTCGGGATTCCTCTCCCGTCGATGCCGGGGCCTAAGACCTTGTGTGGAGTCGGGGCCGGAACCTGAGGATTCCTCTCCAGTGCTGACATGGATCTTGGGGTACTTCTGGAGTCTCCCCAGGGGAGTCAGTCCTCGTCTCGAATGCGGGCATGCACTTGCGCTTTCCTCCAGAGCGGTAGCAGCAGTGTCACGCAGTCCGCCGCGTGGATCAAAGGATCTATGGTTTTCCCTCGAGTCTTTCCCACGAGCCTTTCCCACGAGGCTTTCCCACAGGGCTGTCCCACGTGCACACGTGGTGGGAGTCGATCCTCGGCTTGAACGTCAAGGCAGTGCAGGGAAAACAGGTTCCTCTGGAATGGACTGACACATCTGGGGGACTCTTGGAATGGTGGCACGACCCTGGAGTTCCTCTCGCCTTTCCTGTGGAGAGCGCCTCCTCTTGAGATGCGACGGGAACGCCGGGAATTCTTTCCCTACGAAACAGGGAAAGTATCCCTCATCTCGAGCTAGGAGGCGGAAACGGGGCTCCCCTGGATGTGTGCGGGACACCACGTGCTTCCTCTCGAGTGGAGACGGGTATGTCGGGGAACGTCTTGAGTTGCAGCAAGGGTGTGAAGGACCCTTTGGAAGTTCCAGTGGTTAGATGTGATTGGCCTCGAGAAGCCTCAGCGGAAATGGGCCTCATCTCGCCTGGAGGGCAAAACCTCCTGGATTTTCTCGAGTTGCGGCAGGTGCTCTCGACTTACGACGGGGACCTCAGGGACCCGCTCTGGTGGCCTCAGGAAAGGCCAGTCCCCATGCGAGTTCCTCGGGGCCCTCTCGGGATTCCTCTCCCGTCGATGCCGGGGCCTAAGACCTTGTGTGGAGTCGGGGCCGGAACCTGAGGATTCCTCTCCAATGCTGACATGGATCTTGGGGTACTTCTGGAGTCTCCCCAGGGGAGTCAGTCCTCGTCTCGAATGCGGGCATGCACTTGCGCTTTCCTCCAGAGCGGTAGCAGCAGTGTCACGCAGTCCGCCGCGTGGCTCAAAGGATCTATGGTTTTCCCTCGAGTCTTTCCCACGAGGCTTTCCCACGAGGCTTTCCCACAGGGCTTTCCCAAGTGCACACGTGGTGGGAGTCGATCCTCGGCTTGAACGTCAAGGCAGTGCAGGGAAAACAGGTTCCTCTGGAATGGACTGACACATCTGGGGGACTCTTGGAATGGTGTCTCGACCCTGGAGTTCCTCTCGCCTTTCCTGTGGAGAGCGCCTCCTCTTGAGATGCGACGGGAACGCCGGGAATTCTTTCCCTACGAAACAGGGAAAGGATCCCTCATCTCGAGCTAGGAGGCGGAAACGGGGCTCCCCTGGATGTGTGCGGGACCCCACGTGCTTCCTCTCGAGTGGAGACGGGTATGTCGGGGAACTTCTTGAGTTGCAGCAAGGGTGTGAAGGACCCTTTGGAAGTTCCAGTGGTTAGATGTGATTGGCCTCGAGAAGCCTCAGCGGAAATGGGCCTCATCTCGCCTGGAGGGCAAAACCTCCTGGATTTTCTCGAGTTGCGGAAGGTGCTCTAGACTTACGACGGGGACCTCAGGGACCCGCTCTGGTGGCCTCAGGAAAGGCCAGTCCCCATGCGAGTTCTTCCGGGGCCTATCGGGATTCCTCTCCCGTCGATGCCGGGGCCTAAGACCTTGTGTGGAGTCGGGGCCGGAACCTGAGGATTCCTCTCCAGTGCTGACATGGATCTTGGGGTACTTCTGGAGTCTCCCCAGGGGAGTCAGTCCTCGTCTCGAATGCGGGCATGCACTTGCGCTTTCCTCCAGAGCGGTAGCAGCAGTGTCACGCAGTCCGCCGCGTGGATCAAAGGATCTATGGTTTTCCCTCGAGTCTTTCCCACGAGGCTTTCCCACGAGGCTTTCCCACAGGGCTGTCCCACGTGCACACGTGGTGGGAGTCGATCCTCGGCTTGAACGTCAAGGCAGTGCAGGGAAAACAGTTTCCTCTGGAATGGGCTGACACATCTGGGGGACTCTTGGAATGGTGGCACGACCCTGGAGTTCCTCTCGCCTTTCCTGTGGAGATCGCCTCCTCTTGAGATGCGACGGGAACGCCGGGAATTCTTTCCCTACGAAACAGGGAAAGGATCCCTCATCTCGAGCTAGGAGGCGGAAACGGGGCTCCCCTGGATGTGTGCGGGACACCATGTGCTTCCTCTCGAGTGGAGACGGGTATGTCGGGGAACTTCATGAGTTGCAGCAAGGGTGTGAAGGACCCTTTGGAAGTTCCAGTGGTTAGATGTGATTGGCCTAGAGAAGCCTCAGCGGAAATGGACCTCATCTCGCCTGGAGGGCAAAACCTCCTGGATTTTCTCGAGTTGCGGCAGGTGCTCTCGACTTACGACGGGGACCTCAGGGACCCGCTCTGGTGGCCTCAGGAAAGGCC
The DNA here is from genome assembly GCF_042477335.2 of Ovis canadensis. Classification (NCBI taxonomy): domain Eukaryota; kingdom Metazoa; phylum Chordata; class Mammalia; order Artiodactyla; family Bovidae; genus Ovis; species Ovis canadensis. The sequence continues at coordinate 10,836,606 of NC_091263.1, forward strand.
AGTCCCCATGCGAGTTCCTCGGGGGCCTCTCGGGATTCCTCTCCCGTCGATGCCGGGGCCTAAGACCTTGTGTGGAGTCGGGGCCGGAACCTGAGGATTCCTCTCCAGTGCTGACATGGATCTTGGGGTACTTCTGGAGTCTCCCCAGGGGAGTCAGTCCTCGTCTCGAATGCGGGCATGCACTTGCGCTTTCCTCCAGAGCGGTAGCAGCAGTGTCACGCAGTCCGCCGCGTGGATCAAAGGATCTATGGTTTTCCCTCGAGTCTTTCCCACGAGGCTTTCCCACGAGGCTTTCCCACAGGGCTGTCCCACGTGCACACGTGGTGGGAGTCGATCCTCGGCTTGAACGTCAAGGCAGTGCAGGGAAAACAGGTTCCTCTGGAATGGACTGACACATCTGGGGGACTCTTGGAATGGTGTCTCGACCCTGGAGTTCCTCTCGCCTTTCCTGTGGAGAGCGCCTCCTCTTGAGATGCGACGGGAACGCCGGGAATTCTTTCCCTACGAAACAGGGAAAGGATCCCTCATCTCGAGCTAGGAGGCGGAAACGGGGCTCCCCTGGATGTGTGCGGGACCCCACGTGCTTCCTCTCGAGTGGAGACGGGTATGTCGGGGAACTTCTTGAGTTGCAGCAATGGTGTGAAGGACCCTTTGGATGTTCCAGTGGTTAGATGTGATTGGCCTCGAGAAGCCTCAGAGGAAATGAGCCTCATCTCGCCTGGAGGGCAAAACCTCCTGGATTTTCTCGAGTTGCGGAAGGTGCTCTCGACTTTCGACGGGGACCTCAGGGAACCGCTCTGGTGGCCTCAGGAAAGGCCAGTCCCCATGCGAGTTCCTCGGGGGCCTCTCGGGATTCCTCTCCCGTCGATGCCGGGGCCTAAGACCTTGTGTGGAGTCGGGGCCGGAACCTGAGGATTCCTCTCCAGTGCTGACATGGATCTTGGGGTACTTCTGGAGTCTCCCCAGGGGAGTCAGTCCTCGTCTCGAATGCGGGCATGCACTTGCGCTTTCCTCCAGAGCGGTAGCAGCAGTGTCACGCAGTCCGCCGCGTGGATCAAAGGATCTATGGTTTTCCCTCGAGTCTTTCCCACGAGGCTTTCCCACGAGGCTTTCCCACAGGGCTGTCCCACGTGCACACGTGGTGGGAGTCGATCCTCGGCTTGAACGTCAAGGCAGTGCAGGGAAAACAGGTTCCTCTGGAATGGACTGACACATCTGGGGGACTCTTGGAATGGTGTCTCGACCTTGGAGTTCCTCTCGCCTTTCCTGTGGAGAGCGCCTCCTCTTGAGATGCGACGGGAACGCCGGGAATTCTTTCCCTACGAAACAGGGAAAGGATCCCTCATCTCGAGCTAGGAGGCGGAAACGGGGCTCCCCTCGATGTGTGCGGGACCCCACGTGCTTCCTCTCGAGTGGAGACGGGTATGTCGGGGAACTTCTTGAGTTGCAGCAATGGTGTGAAGGACCCTTTGGAAGTTCCAGTGGTTAGATGTGATTGGCCTCGAGAAGCCTCAGCGGAAATGGGCCTCATCTCGCCTGGAGGGCAAAACCTCCTGGATTTTCTCGAGTTGCGGAAGGTGCTCTCGACTTACGACGGGGACCTCAGGGACCCGCTCTGGTGGCCTCAGGAAAGGCCAGTCCCCATGCGAGTTCCTCGGGGGCCTCTCGGGATTCCTCTCCCGTCGATGCCGGGGCCTAAGACCTTGTGTGGAGTCGGGGCCGGAACCTGAGGATTCCTCTCCAGTGCTGACATGGATCTTGGGGTACTTCTGGAGTCTCCCCAGGGGAGTCAGTCCTCGTCTCGAATGCGGGCATGCACTTGCGCTTTCCGCCAGAGCGGTAGCAGCAGTGTCACGTACTCCGCCGCGTGGATCAAAGGATCTATGTTTTTCCCTCGAGTCTTTCCCACGAGGCTTTCCCACGAGGCTTTCCCACAGGGCTGTCCCACGTGCACACGTGGTGGGAGTCGATCCTCGGCTTGAACGTCAAGGCAGTGCAGGGAAAACAGGTTCCTCTGGATTGGACTGACACATCTGGGGCACTCTTGAAATGGTGTCTCGACCCTGGAGTTCCTCTCGCCTTTCCTGTGGAGAGCGCCTCCTCTTGAGATGCGACGGGAACGCCGGGAATTCTTTCCCTACGAAACAGGGAAAGGATCCCTCATCTCGAGCTAGGAGGCGGAAACGTGGCTCCCCTGGTTGTGTGCGGGACCCACGTGCTTCCTCTCGAGTGGAGACGGGTATGTCGGGGAACTTCTTGAGTTGCAGCAAGGGTGTGAAGGACCCTTTGGAAGTTCCAGTGGTTAGACATGATTAGCCTCGAGAAGCCTCAGTGGAAATGGGCCTCATCTCGCCTGGAGGGCAAAACCTCCTGGATTTTCTCGAGTTGCGGCAGGTGCTCTCGACTTACGACGGGGACCTCAGGGACCCGCTCTGGTGGCCTCAGGAAAGGCCAGTCCCCATGCGAGTTCCTCGGGGGCGTCTCGGGATTCCTCTCCCGTCGATGCCGGGGCCTAAGACCTTGTGTGGAGTCGGGGCCGGAACCTGAGGATTCCTCTCCAGTGCTGACATGGATCTTGGGGTACTTCTGGAGTCACCCCAGGGGAGTCAGTCCTCGTCTCGAATGCGGGCATGCACTTGCGCTTTCCTCCAGAGCGGTAGCAGCAGTGTCACGCAGTCCGCCGCGTGGATCAAAGGATCTATGTTTTTCGCTCGAGTCTTTCCCACGAGGCTTTCCCACGAGGCTTTCCCACAGGGCTGTCCCACGTGCACACGTGGTGGGAGTCGATCCTCGGCTTGAACGTCAAGGCAGTGCAGGGAAAACAGGTTCCTCTGGAATGGACTGACACATCTGGGGGACTCTTGGAATGGTGTCTCGACCCTGGAGTTCCTCTCGCCTTTCCTGTGGAGAGCGCCTCCTCTTGAGATGCGACGGGAACGCCGGGAATTCTTTCCCTACGAAACAGGGAAAGGATCCCTCATCTCGAGCTAGGAGGCGGAAACGGGGCTCCCCTGGATGTGTGCGGGAACCCACGTGCTTCCTCTCGAGTGGAGACGGGTATGTCGGGGAACTTCTTGAGTGGCAGCAATGGTGTGAAGGACCCTTTGGAAGTTCCAGTGGTTAGATGTGATTGGCCTCGAGAAGCCTCAGCGGAAATGGGCCTCATCTCGCCTGGAGGGCAAAACCTCCTGGATTTTCTCGAGTTGCGGCAGGTGCTCTCGACTTACGACTGGGACCTCAGGGACCCGCTCTGGTGGCCTCAGGAAAGGCCAGTTCCCATGCGAGTTCCTCGGGGGCCTCTCGGGATTCCTCTCCCGTCGATGCCGGGGCCTAAGACCTTGTGTGGAGTCGGGGCCGGAACCTGAGGATTCCTCTCCAGTGCTGACATGGATCTTGGGGTATTTCTGGAGTCTCCCCAGGGGAGTCAGTCCTCGTCTCGAATGCGGGCATGCACTTGCGCTTTCCTCCAGAGCGGTAGCAGCAGTGTCACGCAGTGCGCCGCGTGGATCAAAGGATCTATGGTTTTCCCTCGAGTCTTTCCCACGAGGCTTTCCCACGAGGCTTTCCCACAGGGCTGTCCCACGTGCACACGTGGTGGGAGTCGATCCTCGGCTTGAACGTCAAGGCAGTGCAGGGAAAACAGGTTCCTCTGGATTGGACAGACACATCTGGGGCACTCTTGGAATGGTGTCTCGACCCTGGAGTTCCTCTCGCCTTTCCTGTGGAGAGCGCCTCCTCTTGAGATGCGACGGGAACGCCGGGAATTCTTTCCCTACGAAACAGGGAAAGGATCCCTCATCTCGAGCTAGGAGGCGGAAACGGGGCTCCCCTGGATGTGTGCGGGACCCCACGTGCTTCCTCTCGAGTGGAGACGGGTATGTCGGGGAACTTCTTGAGTTGCAGCAAGGGTGTGAAGGACCCTTTGGAAGTTCCAGTGGTTAGATGTGATTGGCCTCGAGAAGCCTCAGCGGAAATGGGCCTCATCTCGCCTGGAGGGCAAAACCTCCTGGATTTTCTCGAGTTGCGACAGGTGCTCTCGACTTACGACGGGGACCTCAGGGACCCGCTCTGGTGGCCTCAGGAAAGGCCAGTCCCCATGCGAGTTCCTCGGGGGCGTCTCGGGATTCCTCTCCCGTCGATGCCGGGGCCTAAGACCTTGTGTGGAGTCGGGGCCGGAACCTGAGGATTCCTCTCCAGTGCTGTCATGGATCTTGGGGTACTTCTGGAGTCTCCCCAGGGGAGTCAGTCCTCGTCTCGAATGCGGGCATGCACTTGCGCTTTCCTCCAGAGCGGTAGCAGCAGTGTCACGCAGTCCGCCGCGTGGATCAAAGGATCTATGGTTTTCCCTCGAGTCTTTCCCACGAGGCTTTCCCACGAGGCTTTCCCACAGGGCTGTCCCACGTGCACACGTGGTGGGAGTCGATCCTCGGCTTGAACGTCAAGGCAGTGCAGGGAAAACAGGTTCCTCTGGAACGGACTGACACATCTGGGGGACTCTTGGAATGGTGTCACGACCCTGAAGTTCCTCTCGCCTTTCCTGTGGAGAGCGCCTCCTCTTGAGATGCGACGGGAACGCCGGGAATTCTTTCCCTACGAAACAGGGAAAGGATCCCTCATCTCGAGCTAGGAGGCGGAAACGGGGCTCCCCTGGATGTGTGCGGGACCCCACGTGCTTCCTCTCGAGTGGAGACGGGTATGTCGGGGAACTTCTTGAGTTGCAGCAAGGGTGTGAAAGACCCTTTGGAAGTTCCAGTGGTTAGATGTGATTGGCCTCGAGAAGCCTCAGCGGAAATGGGCCTCATCTCGCCTGGAGGGCAAAACCTCCTGGATTTTCTCGAGTTGCGGCAGGTGCTCTCGACTTACGACGGGGACCTCAGGGACCCGCTCTGGTGGCCTCAGGAAAGGCCAGTACCCATGCGAGTTCCTCGGGGGCGTCTCGGGATTCCTCTCCCGTCGATGCCGGGGCCTAAGACCTTGTGTGGAGTCGGGGCCGGAACCTGAGGATTCCTCTCCAGTGCTGACATGGATCTTGGGGTACTTCTGGAGTCTCCCCAGGGGAGTCAGTCCTCGTCCTGAATGCGGGCATGCACTTGCGCTTTCCTCCAGAGCGGTAGCAGCAGTGTCACGCAGTCCGCCGCGTGGATCAAAGGATCTATGGTTTTCCCTCGAGTCTTTCCCACGAGGCTTTCCCACGAGGCTTTCCCACAGGGCTGTCCCACGTGCACACGTGGTGGGAGTCGATCCTCGGCTTGAACGTCAAGGCAGTGCAGGGAAAACAGGTTCCTCTGGAATTGACTGACACATCTGGGGGACTCTTGGAATGGTGTCTCGACCCTGGAGTTCCTCTCGCCTTTCCTGTGGAGAGCGCCTCCTCTTGAGATGCGACGGGAACGCCGGGAATTCTTTCCCTACGAAACAGGGAAAGGATCCCTCATCTCGAGCTAGGAGGCGGAAACGGGGCTCCCCTGGATGTGTGCGGGACCCCACGTGCTTCCTCTCGAGTGGAGACGGGTATGTCGGGGAACTTCTTGAGTTGCAGCAAGGGTGTGAAGGACCCTTTGGAAGTTCCAGTGGTTAGATGTGATTGGCCTCGAGAAGCCTCAGCGGAAATGGGCCTCATCTCGCCTGGAGGGCAAAACCTCCTGGATTTTCTCGAGTTGCGGCAGGTGCTCTCGACTTACGACGGGGACCTCAGGGACCCGCTCTGGTGGCCTCAGGAAAGGCCAGTCCCCATGCGAGTTCCTCGGGGGCGTCTCGGGATTCCTCTCCCGTCGATGCCGGGGCCTAAGACCTTGTGTGGAGTCGGGGCCGGAACCTGAGGATTCCTCTCCAGTGCTGACATGGATCTTGGGGTACTTCTGGAGTCTCCCCAGGGGAGTCAGTCCTCGTCTCGAATGCGGGCATGCACTTGCGCTTTCCTCCAGAGCGGTAGCAGCAGTGTCACGCAGTCCGCCGCGTGGATCAAAGGATCTATGGTTTTCCCTCGAGTCTTTCCCACGAGGCTTTCCCACGAGGCTTTCCCACAGGGCTGTCCCACGTGCACACGTGGTGGGAGTCGATCCTCGGCTTGAACGTCAAGGCAGTGCAGGGAAAACAGGTTCCTCTGGAATGGACTGACACATCTGGGGGACTCTTGGAATGGTGTCACGACCCTGAAGTTCCTCTCGCCTTTCCTGTGGAGAGCGCCTCCTCTTGAGATGCGACGGGAACACCGGGAATTCTTTCCCTACGAAACAGGGAAAGGATCCCTCATCTCGAGCTAGGAGGCGGAAACGGGGCTCCACTGGATGTGTGCGGGACCCCACGTGCTTCCTCTCGAGTGGAGACGGGTATGTCGGGGAACTTCTTGAGTTGCAGCAAGGGTGTGAAGGACCCTTTGGAAGTTCCAGTGGTTAGATGTGATTGGCCTCGAGAAGCCTCAGAGGAAATGAGCCTCATCTCGCCTGGAGGGCAAAACCTCCTGGATTTTCTCGAGTTGCGGAAGGTGCTCTCGACTTTCGACGGGGACCTCAGGGAACCTCTGTGGTGGCCTCAGGAAAGGCCAGTCCCCATGCGAGTTCCTCGGGGGCCTCTCGGGATTCCTCTCCCGTCGATGCCGGGGCCTAAGACCTTGTGTGGAGTCGGGGCTGGAACCTGAGGATTCCTCTCCAGTGCTGACATGTATCTTGGTGTACTTCTGGAGTCTCCCCAGGGGAGTCAGTCCTCGTCTCGAATGCGGGCATGCACTTGCGCTTTCCTCCAGAGCGGTAGCAGCAGTGTCACGCAGTCCGCCGCGTGGATCAAAGGATCTATGGTTTTCCCTCGAGTCTTTCCCACGAGGCTTTCCCACGAGGCTTTCCCACAGGGCTGTCCCACGTGCACACGTGGTGGGAGTCGATCCTCGGCTTGAACGTCAAGGCAGTGCAGGGAAAACAGGTTCCTCTGGAATGGACTGACACATCTGGGGGACTCTTGGAATGGTGTCTCGACCCTGGAGTTCCTCTCGCCTTTCCTGTGGAGAGCGCCTCCTCTTGAGATGCGACGGGAACGCCGGGAATTCTTTCCCTACGAAACAGGGAAAGGATCCCTCATCTCGAGCTTGGAGGCGGAAACGGGGCTCCCCTGGATGTGTGTGGGAACCCACGTGCTTCCTCTCGAGTGGAGACGGGTATGTCGGGGAAATTCTTGAGTTGCAGCAATGGTGTGAAGGACCCTTTGGAAGTTCCAGTGGTTAGATGTGATTGGCCTCGAGAAGCCTCAGCGGAAATGGGCCTCATCTCGCCTGGAGGGCAAAACCTCCTGGATTTTCTCGAGTTGCGGCAGGTGCTCTCGACTTACGACGGGGACCTCAGGGACCCGCTCTGGTGGCCTCAGGAAAGGCCAGTCCCCATGCGAGTTCCTCGGGGGCCTCTCGGGATTCCTCTCCCGTCGATGCCGGGGCCTAAGACCTTGTGTGGAGTCGGGGCCGGAACCTGAGGATTCCTCTCCAGTGCTGACATGGATCTTGGGGTACTTCTGGAGTCTCCCCAGGGGAGTCAGTCCTCGTCTCGAATGCGGGCATGCACTTGCGCTTTCCTCCAGAGCGGTAGCAGCAGTGTCACGCAGTCCGCCGCGTGGATCAAAGGATCTATGGTTTTCCCTCGAGTCTTTCCCACGAGGCTTTCCCACGAGGCTTTCCCACAGGGCTGTCCCACGTGCACACGTGGTGGGAGTCGATCCTCGGCTTGAACGTCAAGGCAGTGCAGGGAAAACAGGTTCCTCTGGATTGGACTGACACATCTGGGGCACTCTTGAAATGGTGTCTCGACCCTGGAGTTCCTCTCGCCTTTCCTGTGGAGAGCGCCTCCTCTTGAGATGCGACGGGAACGCCGGGAATTCTTTCCCTACGAAACAGGGAAAGGATCCCTCATCTCGAGCTAGGAGGCGGAAACGTGGCTCCCCTGGATGTGTGCGGGACCCCACGTGCTTCCTCTCGAGTGGAGACGGGTATGTCGGGGAACTTCTTGAGTTGCAGCAAGGGTGTGAAGGACCCTTTGGAAGTTCCAGTGGTTAGATGTGATTGGCCTCGAGAAGCCTCAGCGGAAATGGGCCTCATCTCGCCTGGAGGGCAAAACCTCCTGGATTTTCTCGAGTTGCGGCAGGTGCTCTCGACTTACGACGGGGACCTCAGGGACCCGCTCTGGTGGCCTCAGGAAAGGCCAGTCCCCATGCGAGTTCCTCGGGGGCGTCTCGGGATTCCTCTCCCGTCGATGCCGGGGCCTAAGACCTTGTGTGGAGTCGGGGCCGGAACCTGAGGATTCCTCTCCAGTGCTGACATGGATCTTGGGGTACTTCTGGAGTCTCCCCAGGGGAGTCAGTCTTCGTCTCGAATGCGGGCATGCACTTGCGCTTTCCTCCAGAGCGGTAGCAGCAGTGTCACGCAGTCCGCCGCGTGGATCAAAGGATCTATGGTTTTCCCTCGAGTCTTTCCCACGAGGCTTTCCCACGAGGCTTTCCCACAGGGCTGTCCCACGTGCACACGTGGTGGGAGTCGATCCTGGGCTTGAACGTCAAGGCAGTGCAGGGAAAACAGGTTCCTCTGGAATGGACTGACACATCTGGGGGACTCTTGGAATGGTGGCACGACCCTGGAGTTCCTCTCGCCTTTCCTGTGGAGAGCGCCTCCTCTTGAGATGCGACGGGAACACCGGGAATTCTTTCCCTACGAAACAGGGAAAGGATCCCTCATCTCGAGCTAGGAGGCGGAAACGGGGCTCCCCTGGATGTGTGCGGGACCCCACGTGCTTCCTCTCGAGTGGAGACGGGTATGTCGGGGAACTTCTTGAGTTGCAGCAATGGTGTTAAGGACCCTTTGGAAGTTCCAGTGGTTAGATGTGATTGACCTCGAGAAGCCTCAGAGGAAATGAGCCTCATCTCGCCTGGAGGGCAAAACCTCCTGGATTTTCTCGAGTTGCGGAAGGTGCTCTCGACTTTCGACGGGGACCTCAGGGAACCTCTGTGGTGGCCTCAGGAAAGGCCAGTCCCCATGCGAGTTCCTCGGGGGCCTCTCGGGATTCCTCTCCCGTCGATGCCGGGGCCTAAGACCTTGTGTGGAGTCGGGGCCGGAACCTGAGGATTCCTCTCCAGTGCTGACATGGATCTTGGGGTACTTCTGGAGTCTCCCCAGGGGAGTCAGTCCTCGTCTCGAATGCGGGCATGCACTTGCGCTTTCCTCCAGAGCGGTAGCAGCAGTGTCACGCAGTCCGCCGCGTGGATCAAAGGATCTATGGTTTTCCCTCGAGTCTTTCCCACGAGGCTTTCCCACGAGGCTTTCCCACAGGGCTGTCCCACGTGCACACGTGGTGGGAGTCGATCCTCGGCTTGAACGTCAAGGCAGTGCAGGGAAAACAGGTTCCTCTGGAATGGACTGACACATCTGGGGGACTCTTGGAATGGTGTCTCGACCCTGGAGTTCCTCTCGCCTTTCCTGTGGAGAGCGCCTCCTCTTGAGATGCGACGGGAACGCCGGGAATTCTTTCCCTACGAAACAGGGAAAGGATCCCTCATCTCGAGCTAGGAGGCGGAAACGGGGCTCCCCTGGATGTGTGCGGGACCCCACGTGCTTCCTCTCGAGTGGAGACGGGTATGTCGGGGAACTTCTTGAGTTGCAGCAAGGGTGTGAAGGACCCTTTGGTAGTTCCAGTGGTTAGATGTGATTGGCCTCGAGAAGCCTCAGCGGAAATGGGCCTCATCTCGCCTGGAGGGCAAAACCTCCTGGATTTTCTCGAGTTGCGGCAGGTGCTCTCGACTTACGACGGGGACCTCAGGGACCCGCTCTGGTGGCCTCAGGAAAGGCCAGTCCCCATGCGAGTTCCTCGGGGGCGTCTCGGGATTCCTCTCCCGTCGATGCCGGGGCCTAAGACCTTGTGTGGAGTCGGGGCCGGAACCTGAGGATTCCTCTCCAGTGCTGACATGGATCTTGGGGTACTTCTGGAGTCTCCCCAGGGGAGTCAGTCCTCGTCTCGAATTCGGGCATGCACTTGCGCTTTCCTCCAGAGCGGTAGCAGCAGTGTCACGCAGTGCGCCGCGTGGATCAAAGGATCTATGGTTTTCCCTCGAGTCTTTCCCACGAGGCTTTCCCACGAGGCTTTCCCACAGGGCTGTCCCACGTGCACACGTGGTGGGAGTCGATCCTCGGCTTGAACGTCAAGGCAGTGCAGGGAAAACAGGTTCCTCTGGAATGGACTGACACATCTGGGGGACTCTTGGAATGGTGTCACGACCCTGAAGTTCCTCTCGCCTTTCCTGTGGAGAGCGCCTCCTCTTGAGATGCGACGGGAACACCGGGAATTCTTTCCCTACGAAACAGGGAAAGGATCCCTCATCTCGAGCTAGGAGGCGGAAACGGGGCTCCCCTGGATGTGTGCGGGACCCCACGTGCTTCCTCTCGAGTGGAGACGGGTATGTCGGGGAACTTCTTGAGTTGCAGCAATGGTGTGAAGGACCCTTTGGAAGTTCCAGTGGTTAGATGTGATTGGCCTCGAGAAGCCTCAGAGGAAATGAGCCTCATCTCGCCTGGAGGGCAAAACCTCCTGGATTTTCTCGAGTTGCGGAAGGTGCTCTCGACTTTCGACGGGGACCTCAGGGAACCTCTGTGGTGGCCTCAGGAAAGGCCAGTCCCCATGCGAGTTCCTCGGGGGCCTCTCGGGATTCCTCTCCCGTCGATGCCGGGGCCTAAGACCTTGTGTGGAGTCGGGGCTGGAACCTGAGGATTCCTCTCCAGTGCTGACATGGATCTTGGTGTACTTCTGGAGTCTCCCCAGGGGAGTCAGTCCTCGTCTCGAATGCGGGCATGCACTTGCGCTTTCCTCCAGAGCGGTAGCAGCAGTGTCACGCAGTCCGCCGCGTGGATCAAAGGATCTATGGTTTTCCCTCGAGTCTTTCCCACGAGGCTTTCCCACGAGGCTTTCCCACAGGGCTGTCCCACGTGCACACGTGGTGGGAGTCGATCCTCGGCTTGAACGTCAAGGCAGTGCAGGGAAAACAGGTTCCTCTGGAATGGACTGACACATCTAGGGGACTCTTGGAATGGTGTCTCGACCCTGGAGTTCCTCTCGCCTTTCCTGTGGAGAGCGCCTCCTCTTGAGATGCGACGGGAACGCCGGGAATTCTTTCCCTACGAAACAGGGAAAGGATCCCTCATCTCGAGCTAGGAGGCGGAAACGGGGCTCCCCTGGATGTGTGTGGGAACCCACGTGTTTCCTCTCGAGTGGAGACGGGTATGTCGGGGAACTTCTTGAGTTGCAGCAATGGTGTGAAGGACCCTTTAGAAGTTCCAGTGGTTAGATGTGATTGGCCTCGAGAAGCCTCAGCGGAAATGGGCCTCATCTCGCCTGGAGGGCAAAACCTCCTGGATTTTCTCGAGTTGCGGCAGGTGCCCTCGACTTACGACGGGGACCTCAGGGACCCGCTCTGGTGGCCTCAGGAAAGGCCAGTCCCCATGCGAGTTCCTCGGGGGCCTCTCGGGATTCCTCTCCCGTCGATGCCGGGGCCTAAGACCTTGTGTGGAGTCGGGGCCGGAACCTGAGGATTCCTCTCCAGTGCTGACATGGATCTTGGGGTACTTCTGGAGTCTCCCCAGGGGAGTCAGTCCTCGTCTCGAATGCGGGCATGCACTTGCGCTTTCCTCCAGAGCGGTAGCAGCAGTGTCACGCAGTCCGCCGCGTGGATCAAAGGATCTATGGTTTTCCCTCGAGTCTTTCCCACGAGGCTTTCCCACGAGGCTTTCCCACAGGGCTGTCCCACGTGCACACGTGGTGGGAGTCGATCCTCGGCTTGAACGTCAAGGCAGTGCAGGGAAAACAGGTTCCTCTGGATTGGACTGACACATCTGGGGCACTCTTGAAATGGTGTCTCGACCCTGGAGTTCCTCTCGCCTTTCCTGTGGAGAGCGCCTCCTCTTGAGATGCGACGGGAACGCCGGGAATTCTTTCCCTACGAAACAGGGAAAGGATCCCTCATCTCGAGCTAGGAGGCGGAAACGGGGCTCCCCTGGATGTGTGCGGGACCCCACGTGCTTCCTCTCGAGTGGAGACGGGTATGTCGGGGAACTTCTTGAGTTGCAGCAAGGGTGTGAAGGACCCTTTGGAAGTTCCAGTGGTTAGATGTGATTGGCCTCGAGAAGCCTCAGCGGAAATGGGCCTCATCTCGCCTGGAGGGCAAAACCTCCTGGATTTTCTCGAGTTGCGGCAGGTGCTCTCGACTTACGACGGGGACCTCAGGGACCCGCTCTGGTGGCCTCAGGAAAGGCCAGTTCCCATGCGAGTTCCTCGGGGGCGTCTCGGGATTCCTCTCCCGTCGATGCCGGGGCCTAAGACCTTGTGTGGAGTCGGGGCCGGAACCTGAGGATTCCTCTCCAGTGCTGACATGGATCTTGGGGTACTTCTGGAGTCTCCCCAGGGGAGTCAGTCCTCGTCTCGAATGCGGGCATGCACTTGCGCTTTCCTCCAGAGCGGTAGCAGCAGTGTCACGCAGTCCGCCGCGTGGATCAAAGGATCTATGGTTTTCCCTCGAGTCTTTCCCACGAGGCTTTCCCACGAGGCCTTCCCACAGGGCTGTCCCACGTGCACACGTGGTGGGAGTCGATCCTGGGCTTGAACGTCAAGGCAGTGCAGGGAAAACAGGTTCCTCTGGAATGGACTGACACATCTGGGGGACTCTTGGAATGGTGGCACGACCCTGGAGTTCCTCTCGCCTTTCCTGTGGAGAGCGCCTCCTCTTGAGATGCGACGGGAACACCGGGAATTCTTTCCCTACGAAACAGGGAAAGGATCCCTCATCTCGAGCTAGGAGGCGGATACGGGGCTCCCCTGGATGTGTGCGGGACCCCACGTGCTTCCTCTCGAGTGGAGACGGGTATGTCGGGGAACATCTTGAGTTGCAGCAATGGTGTTAAGGACCCTTTGGAAGTTCCAGTGGTTAGATGTGATTGGCCTCGAGAAGCCTCAGAGGAAATGATCCTCATCTCGCCTGGAGGGCAAAACCTCCTGGATTTTCTCGAGTTGCGGAAGGTGCTCTCGACTTTCGACGGGGACCTCAGGGAACCTCTGTGGTGGCCTCAGGAAAGGCCAGTCCCCATGCGAGTTCCTCGGGGGCCTCTCGGGATTCCTCTCCCGTCGATGCCGGGGCCTAAGACCTTGTGTGGAGTCGGGGCCGGAACCTGAGGATTCCTCTCCAGTGCTGACATGGATCTTGGGGTACTTCTGGAGTCTCCCCAGGGGAGTCAGTCCTCGTCTCGAATGCGGGCATGCACTTGCGCTTTCCTCCAGAGCGGTAGCAGCAGTGTCACGCAGTCCGCCGCGTGGATCAAAGGATCTATGGTTTTCCCTCGAGTCTTTCCCACGAGGCTTTCCCACGAGGCTTTCCCACAGGGCTGTCCCACGTGCACACGTGGTGGGAGTCGATCCTCGGCTTGAACGTCAAGGCAGTGCAGGGAAAACAGGTTCCTCTGGAATGGACTGACACATCTGGGGGACTCTTGGAATGGTGTCTCGACCCTGGAGTTCCTCTCGCCTTTCCTGTGGAGAGCGCCTCCTCTTGAGATGCGACGGGAACGCCGGGAATTCTTTCCCTACGAAACAGGGAAAGGATCCCTCATCTCGAGCTAGGAGGCGGAAACGGGGCTCCCCTGGATGTGTGCGGGAACCCACGTGCTTCCTCTCGAGTGGAGACGGGTATGTCGGGGAACTTCTTGAGTTGCAGCAATGGTGTGAAGGACCCTTTGGAAGTTCCAGTGGTTAGATGTGATTGGCCTCGAGAAGCCTCAGCGGAAATGGGCCTCATCTCGCCTGGAGGGCAAAACCTCCTGGATTTTCTCGAGTTGCGGCAGGTGCTCTCGACTTACGACGGGGACCTCAGGGACCCGCTCTGGTGGCCTCAGGAAAGGCCAGTCCCCATGCGAGTTCCTCGGGGGCCTCTCGGGATTCCTCTCCCGTCGATGCCGGGGCCTAAGACCTTGTGTGGAGTCGGAGCCGGAACCTGAGGATTCCTCTCCAGTGCTGACATGGATCTTGGGGTACTTCTGGAGTCTCCCCAGGGGAGTCAGTCCTCGTCTCGAATGCGGGCATGCACTTGCGCTTTCCTCCAGAGCGGTAGCAGCAGTGTCACGCAGTCCGCCGCGTGGATCAAAGGATCTATGGTTTTCCCTCGAGTCTTTCCCACGAGGCTATCCCACGAGGCTTTCCCACAGGGCTGTCCCACGTGCACACGTGGTGGGAGTCGATCCTCGGCTTGAACGTCAAGGCAGTGCAGGGAAAACAGGTTCCTCTGGATTGGACTGACACATCTGGGGCACTCTTGGAATGGTGTCTCGACCCTGGAGTTCCTCTCGCCTTTCCTGTGGAGAGCGCCTCCTCTTGAGATGCGACGGGAACGCCGGGAATTCTTTCCCTACGAAACAGGGAAAGGATCCCTCATCTCGAGCTAGGAGGCGGAAACGGGGCTCCCCTGGATGTGTGCGGGACCCCACGTGCTTCCTCTCGAGTGGAGACGGGTATGTCGGGGAACTTCTTGAGTTGCAGCAAGGGTGTGAAGGACCCTTTGGAAGTTCCAGTGGTTAGATGTGATTGGCCTCGAGAAGCCTCAGCGGAAATGGGCCTCATCTCGCCTGGAGGGCAAAACCTCCTGGATTTTCTCGAGTTGCGGCAGGTGCTCTCGACTTACGACGGGGACCTCAGGGACCCGCTCTGGTGTCCTCAGGAAAGGCCAGTCCCCATGCGAGTTCCTCGGGGGCCTCTCGGGATTCCTCTCCCGTCGATGCCGGGGCCTAAGACCTTGTGTGGAGTCGGGGCCGGAACCTGAGGATTCCTCTCCAGTGCTGACATGGATCTTGGGGTACTTCTGGAGTCTCCCCAGGGGAGTCAGTCCTCGTCTCGAATGCGGGCATGCACTTGCGCTTTCCTCCAGAGCGGTAGCAGCAGTGTCACGCAGTCCGCCGCGTGGATCAAAGGATCTATGGTTTTCCCTCGAGTCTTTCCCACGAGGCTTTCCCACGAGGCTTTCCCACAGGGCTGTCCCACGTGCACAAGTGGTGGGAGTCGATCCTCGGCTTGAACGTCAAGGCAGTGCAGGGAAAACAGGTTCCTCTGGAATGGACTGACACATCTGGGGGACTCTTGGAATGGTGGCACGACCCTGGAGTTCCTCTCGCCTTTCCTGTGGAGAGCGCCTCCTCTTGAGATGCGACGAGAACGCCGGGAATTCTTTCCCTACGAAACAGGGAAAGGATCCCTCATCTCGAGCTAGGAGGCGGAAACGGGGCTCCCCTGGATGTGTGCGGGACCCACGTGCTTCCTCTCGGGTGGAGACGGGTATGTCGGGGAACTTCTTGAGTTGCAGCAAGGGTGTGAAGGACCCTTTGGAAGTTCCAGTGGTTAGACATGATTAGCCTCGAGAAGCCTCAGTGGAAATGGGCCTCATCTCGCCTGGAGGGCAAAACCTCCTGGATTTTCTCGAGTTGCGGCAGGTGCTCTCGACTTACGACGGGGACCTCAGGGACCCGCTCTGGTGGCCTCAGGAAAGGCCAGTCCCCATGCGAGTTCCTCGGGGGCGTCTCGGGATTCCTCTCCCGTCGATGCCGGGGCCTAAGACCTTGTGTGGAGTCGGGGCCGGAACCTGAGGATTCCTCTCCAGTGCTGACATGGATCTTGGGGTACTTCTGGAGTCTCCCCAGGGGAGTCAGTCCTCGTCTCGAATGCGGGCATGCACTTGCGCTTTCCTCCAGAGCGGTAGCAGCAGTGTCACGCAGTCCGCCGCGTGGATCAAAGGATCTATGGTTTTCCCTCGAGTCTTTCCCACGAGGCTTTCCCACGAGGCTTTCCCACAGGGCTGTCCCACGTGCACACGTGGTGGGAGTCGATCCTCGGCTTGAACGTCAAGGCAGTGCAGGGAAAACAGGTTCCTCTGGAATGGACTGACACATCTGGGGGACTCTTGGAATGGTGTCTCGACCCTGGAGTTCCTCTCGCCTTTCCTGTGGAGAGCGCCTCCTCTTGAGATGCGACGGGAACGCCGGGAATTCTTTCCCTACGAAACAGGGAAAGGATCCCTCATCTCGAGCTAGGAGGCGGAAACGGGGCTCCCCTGGATGTGTGCGGGAACCCACGTGCTTCCTCTCGAGTGGAGACGGGTATGTCGGGGAACTTCTTGAGTTGCAGCAATGGTGTGAAGTACCCTTTGGAAGTTCCAGTGGTTAGATGTGATTGGCCTCGAGAAGCCTCAGCGGAAATGGGCCTCATCTCGCCTGGAGGGCAAAACCTCCTGGATTTTCTCGAGTTGCGGCAGGTGCTCTCGACTTACGACGGGGACCTCAGGGACCCGCTCTGGTGGCCTCAGGAAAGGCCAGTCCCCATGCGAGTTCCTCGGGGGCCTCTCGGGATTCCTCTCCCGTCGATGCCGGGGCCTAAGACCTTGTGTGGAGTCGGAGCCGGAACCTGAGGATTCCTCTCCAGTGCTGACATGGATCTTGGGGTACTTCTGGAGTCTCCCCAGGGGAGTCAGTCCTCGTCTCGAATGCGGGCATGCACTTGCGCTTTCCTCCAGAGCGGTAGCAGCAGTGTCACGCAGTCTGCCGCGTGGATCAAAGTATCTATGGTTTTCCCTCGAGTCTTTCCCACGAGGCTATCCCACGAGGCTTTCCCACAGGGCTGTCCCACGTGCACACGTGGTGGGAGTCGATCCTCGGCTTGAACGTCAAGGCAGTGCAGGGAAAACAGGTTCCTCTGGATTGGACTGACACATCTGGGGCACTCTTGGAATGGTGTCTCGACCCTGGAGTTCCTCTCGCCTTTCCTGTGGAGAGCGCCTCCTCTTGAGATGCGACGGGAACGCCGGGAATTCTTTCCCTACGAAACAGGGAAAGGTTCCCTCATCTCGAGCTAGGAGGCGGAAACGGGGCTCCCCTGGATGTGTGCGGGACACCACGTGCTTCCTCTCGAGTGGAGACGGGTATGTCGGGGAACTTCTTGAGTTGCAGCAAGGGTGTGAAGGACCCTTTGGAAGTTCCAGTGGTTAGATGTGATTGGCCTCGAGAAGCCTCAGCGGAAATGGGCCTCATCTCGCCGGGAGGGCAAAACCTCCTGGATTTTCTCGAGTTGCGGCAGGTGCTCTCGACTTACGACGGGGACCTCAGGGACCCGCTCTGGTGGCCTCAGGAAAGGCCAGTCCCCATGCAAGTTCCTTGGGGGCCTCTCGGGATTCCTCTCCCTTCGATGCCGGGGCCTAAGACCTTGTGTGAAGTCGGGGCCGGAACCTGAGGATTCCACTCCAGTGCTGACATGGATCTTGGGGTACTTCTGGAGTCTCCCCATGGGAGTCAGTCCTCGTCTCGAATGCGGGCATGCACTTGCACTTTCCTCCAGAGCAGTAGCAGCAGTGTCACGCAGTCCGCCGCGTGGATCAAAGGATCTATGGTTTTCCCTCGAGTCTTTCCACGAGGCTTTCCCACGAGGCTTTCCCACAGGGCTGTCCCACGTGCACACGTGGTGGGAGTCGATCCTCGGCTTGAACGTCAAGGCAGTGCAGGGAAAACAGGTTCCTCTGGAATGGACTGACACATCTGGGGGACTCTTGGAATGGTGTCACGACCCTGGAGTTCCTCTCGCCTTTCCTGTGGAGAGCGCCTCCTCTTGAGTTGCGACGAGAACGCTGGGAATTCTTTCCCTATGAAACAGGGAAAGGATCCCTCATCTCGAGCTAGGAGGCGGAAACGGGGCTCCCCTGGATGTGTGTGGGACCCACGTGCTTCCTCTCGAGTGGAGACGGGTATGTCGGGGAACTTCTTGAGTTGCAGCAAGGGTGTGAAGGACCCTTTGGAAGTTCCAGTGGTTAGATGTGATTGGCCTCGAGAAGCCTCAGCGGAAATGGGCCTCATCTCGCCTGGAGGGCAAAACCTCCTGGATTTTCTCGAGTAGCGGCAGGTGCTCTCGACTTACGACGGGGACCTCAGGGACCCGCTCTGGTGGCCTCAGGAAAGGCCAGTCCCCATGCGAGTTCCTCGGGGGCCTCTCGGGATTCCTCTCCCGTCGATGCCGGGGCCTAAGACCTTGTGTGGAGTCGGGGCCGGAACCTGAGGATTCCTCTCCAGTGCTGACATGGATCTTGGGGTACTTCTGGAGTCTCCCCAGGGGAGTCAGTCCTCGTCTCGAATGCGGGCATGCACTTGCGCTTTCCTCCAGGGCGGTAGCAGCAGTGTCACGCAGTCCGCCGCGTGGATCAAAGGATCTATGGTTTTCCCTCGAGTCTTTCCCAGGAGGCTTTCCCCCGAGGCTTTCCCACAGGGCTGTCCCACGTGCACACGTGGTGGGAGTCGATCCTCGGCTTGAACGTCAAGGCAGTGCAGGGAAAACAGGTTCCTCTGGAATGGACTGACACATCTGGGGGACTCTTGGAATGGTGTCACGACCCTGAAGTTCCTCTCGCCTTTCCTGTGGAGAGCGCCTACTCTTGAGATGCGACGGGAACGCCGGGAATTCTTTCCCTACGAAACAGGGAAAGGATCCCTCATCTCGAGCTAGGAGGCGGAAACGGGGCTCCCCTGGATGTGTGCGGGACCCCACGTGCTTCCTCTCGAGTGGAGACGGGTATGTCGGGGAACTTCTTGAGTTGCAGCAAGGGTGTGAAGGACCCTTTGGAAGTTCCAGTGGTTAGATGTGATTGGCCTCGAGAAGCCTCAGCGGAAATGGGCCTCATCTCGCCTGGAGGGCAAAACCTCCTGGATTTTCTCGAGTTGCGGCAGGTGCTCTCGACTTACGACGGGGACCTCAGGGACCCGCTCTGGTGGCCTCAGGAAAGGCCAGTCCCCATGCGAGTTCCTCGGGGGCCTCTCGGGATTCCTCTCCCGTCGATGCCAGGGCCTAAGACCTTGTGTGGAGTCGGGGCCGGAACCTGAGGATTCCTCTCCAGTGCTGACATGGATCTTGGGGTACTTCTGGAGTCTCCCCAGGGGAGTCAGTCCTCGTCTCGAATGCGGGCATGCACTTGCGCTTTCCTCCAGAGCGGTAGCAGCAGTGTCACGCAGTCCGCCGCGTGGATCAAAGGATGTTTGGTTATCCCTCGAGTCTTTCCCACGAGGCTTTCCCACGAGGCTTTCCCACAGGGCTGTCCCACGTGTACACGTGGTGGGAGTCGATCCTCGGCTTGAACGTCAAGGCAGTGCAGGGAAAACAGGTTCCTCTGGAACGGACTGACACATCTGCGGGACTCTTGGAATGGTGGCACGACCCTGGAGTTCTTCTCTCCTTTCCTGTGGAGAGCGCCTCCTCTTGAGATGCGACGGGAACGCCGGGAATTCTTTCCCTACGAAACAGGGAAAGGATCCCTCATCTCGAGCTGGGAGGCGGAAACGGGGCTCCCCTGGATGTGTGCGGGACACCACGTGCTTCCTCTCGAGTGGAGACGGGTATGTCAGGGAACTTCTTGAGTTGCAGCAAGGGTGTGAAGGACCCTTTGGAAGTTCCAGTGGTTAGACGTGATTAGCGTCGAGAAGCCTCAGCGGAAATGGGCCTCATCTCGCCTGGAGGGCAAAACCTCCTGGATTTTCTCGAGTTGCGGCAGGTGCTCTCGACTTACAACGGGGACCTCAGGGACCCGCTCTGGTGGCCTCAGGAAAGGCCAGTCCCCATGCGAGTTCCTCGGGGGCCTCTCGGGATTCCTCTCCCGTCGATGCCGGGGCCTAAGACCTTGTGTGGAGTCGGGGCCGGAACCTGAGGATTCCTCTCCAGTGCTGACATGGATCTTGGGGTACTTCTGGAGTCTCCCCAGGGGAGTCAGTCCTCGTCTCGAATGCGGGCATGCACTTGCGCTTTCCTCCAGAGCGGTAGCAGCAGTGTCACGCAGTCCGCCGCGTGGATCAAAGGATCTATGGTTTTCCCTCGAGTCTTTCCCACGAGGCTTTCCCACGAGGCTTTCCCACAGGGCTGTCCCACGTGCGCACGTGGTGGGAGTCGATCCTCGGCTTGAACGTCAAGGCAGTGCAGTGAAAACAGGTTCCTCTGGAATGGACTGACACATCTGGGGGACTCTTGGAATGGTGGCACGACCCTGGAGTTCCTCTCGCCTTTCCTGTGGAGAGCGCTTCCTCTTGAGATGCGACGAGAACGCCGGGAATTCTTTCCCTACGAAACAGGGAAAGGATCCCTCATCTCGAGCTAGGAGGCGGAAACGGGGCTCCCCTGGATGTGTGCGGGACCCACGTGCTTCCTCTCGAGTGGAGACGGGTATGTCGGGGAACTTCTTGAGTTGCAGCAAGGGTGTGAAGGACCCTTTGGAAGTTCCAGTGATTAGACATGATTAGCCTCGAGAAGCCTCAGTGGAAATGGGCCTCATCTCGCTTGGAGGGCAAAACCTCCTGGATTTTCTCGAGTTGCGGCAGGTGCTCTCGACTTACGACGGGGACCTCAGGGACCCGCTCTGGTGGCCTCAGGAAAGGCCAGTCCCCATGCGAGTTCCTCGGGGGCCTCTCGGGATTCCTCTCCCGTCGATGCCAGGGCCTAAGACCTTGTGTGGAGTCGGGGCCGGAACCTGAGGATTCCTCTGCAGTGCTGACATGGATCTTGGGGTACTTCTGGAGTCTCCCCAGGGGAGTCAGTCCTCGTCTCGAATGCCGGCATGCACTTGCACTTTCCTCCAGAGCGTTAGCAGCAGTGTCACGCAGTCCGCTGCGTGGATCAAAGGATCTATGGTTTTCCCTCGAGTCTTTCCCACGAGGCTTTCCCACGAGGCTTTCCCACAGGGCTGTCCCACGTGCACACGTGGTGGGAGTCGATCCTCGGCTTGAACGTCAAGGCAGTGCAGGGAAAACAGGTTCCTCTGGAATGGACTGACACATCTGGGGGACTCTTGGAATGGTGGCACGACCCTGGAGTTCCTCTCGCCTTTCCTGTGGAGAGCGCCTCCTCTTGAGATGAGACGGGAACGCCGGGAATTCTTTCCCTACGAAACAGGGAAAGCATCCCTCATCTCGAGCTAGGAGGCGGAAACGGGGCTCCCCTGGATGTGTGCGGGACCCACGTGCTTCCTCTCGAGTGCAGACGGGTGTGTCGGGGAACTTCTTGAGTTGCAGCAAGGGTGTGAAGGACCCTTTGGAAGTTCCATTGGTTAGATGTGATTGGCCTCGAGAAGCCTCAGCGGAAATGGGCCTCATCTCGCCTGGAGGGCAAAACCTCCTGGATTTTCTCGAGTTGCGGCAGGTGCTCTCGACTTACGACGGGGACCTCAGGGACCCGCTCTGGTGGCCTCAGGAAAGGCCAGTCCCCATGCGAGTTCCTTGGGGGCCTCTCGGGATTCCTCTCCCGTCGATGCCAGGGCCTAAGATCTTGTGTGGAGTCGGGGCCGGAACCTGAGGATTCCTCTGCAGTGCTGACATGGATCTTGGGGTACTTCTGGAGTCTCCCCAGGGGAGTCAGTCCTCGTCTCGAATGCGGGCATGCACTTGCGCTTTCCTCCAGAGCGGTAGCAGCAGTGTCACGCAGTCCGCCGCGTGGATCAAAGGATCTATGGTTTTCCCTCGAGTCTTTCCCACGAGGCTTTCCCACGAGGCTTTCCCACAGGGCTGTCCCACGTGCACACGTGGTGGGAGTCGATCCTCGGCTTGAACGTCAAGGCAGTGCAGTGAAAACAGGTTCCTCTGGAATGGACTGACACATCTGGGGGACTCTTGGAATGGTGGCACGACCCTGGAGTTCCTCTCGCCTTTCCTGTGGAGAGCGCCTCCTCTTGAGATGCGACGGGAACGCCGGGAATTCTTTCCCTACGAAACAGGGAAAGCATCCCTCATCTCGAGCTAGGAGGCGGAAACGGGGCTCCCCTGGATGTGTGCGGGACCCACGTTCTTCCTCTCGAGTGCAGACGGGTGTGTCCGGGAACTTCTTGAGTTGCAGCAAGGGTGTGAAGGACCCTTTGGAAGTTCCAGTGGTTAGATGTGATTGGCCTCGAGAAGCCTCAGCGGAAATGGGCCTCATCTCGCCTGGAGGGCAAAACCTCCTGGATTTTCTCGAGTTGCGGCAGGTGCTCTCGACTTACGACGGGGACCTCAGGGACCCACTCTGGTGGCCTCAGGAAAGGCCAGTCCCCATGCGAGTTCCTTGGGGGCCTCTCGGGATTCCTCTCCCGTCGATGCCAGGGCCTAAGACCTTGTGTGGAGTCGGGGCCGGAACCTGAGGATTCCTCTCCAGTGCTGACATGGATCTTGGGGTACTTCTGGAGTCTCCCCAGGGGAGTCAGTCCTCGTCTCGAATGCGGGCATGCACTTGCGCTTTCCTCCAGAGCGGTAGCAGCAGTGTCACGCAGTCCGCCGCGTGGATCAAAGGATCTATGGTTTTCCCTCGAGTCTTTCCAACGAGGCTTTCCCACGAGGCTTTCCCACAGGGCTGTCCCACGTGCACACGTGTTGGGAGTCGATCCTCGGCTTGAACGTCAAGGCAGTGCAGGGAAAACAGGTTCCTCTGGAATGGACTGACACATCTGGGGGACTCTTGGAATGGTGGCACGACCCTGGAGTTCCTCTCGCCTTTCCTGTGGAGAGCGCCTCCTCTTGAGATGCGACGGGAACGCCGGGAATTCTTTCCCTACGAAACAGGGAAAGGATCCCTCATCTCGAGCTAGGAGGCGGAAACGGGGCTCCCCTGGGTGTGTGCGGGACCCCACGTGCTTCCTCTCGAGTGGAGACGGGTATGTCGGGGAACTTCTTGAGTTGCAGCAATGGTGTGAAGGACCCTTTGGAAGTTCCAGTGGTTAGATGTGATTGGCCTCGAGAAGCCTCAGCGGAAATGGGCCTCATCTCGCCTGGAGGGCAAAACCTCCTGGATTTTCTCGAGTTGGGCAGGTGCTCTCGTATTACGACGGGGACCTCAGGGACCCGCTCTGGTGGCCTCAGGAAAGGCCAGTCCCCATGCGAGTTCCTCGGGGGCCTCTCGGGATTCCTCTCCCGTCGATGCCGGGGCCTAAGACCTTGTGTGGAGTCGGGGCCGGAACCTGAGGATTCCTCTCCAGTGTTGACATGGATCTTGGGGTTCTTCTGGAGTCTCCCCAGGGGAGTCAGTCCTCGTCTCGAATGCGGGCATGCACTTGCGCTTTCCTCCAGAGCGGTAGCAGCAGTGTCACGCAGTCCGCCGCGTGGATCAAAGGATCTATGGTTTTCCCTCGAGTCTTTCCCACGAGGCTTTCCCACGAGGCTTTCCCACAGTGCTGTCCCACGTGCACACGTGGTGGGAGTCGATCCTCGGCTTGAACGTCAAGGCAGTGCAGGGAAAACAGGTTCCTCTGGAATGGACTGACACATCTGGGGGACTCTTGGAATGGTGTCACGATCCTGGAGTTCCTCTCGCCTTTCCTGTGGAGAGCACCTCCTCTTGAGATGCCACGGGAACGCCGGGAATTCTTTCCCTACGAAACAGGGAAAGGATCCCTTATCTCGAGCTAGGAGGCGGAAACGGGGCTCCCCTGGGTGTTTGCGGGACCCCACGTGCTTCCTCTCGAGTGGAGACGGGTATGTCGGGGAACTTCTTGAGTTGCAGCAATGGTGTGAAGGACCCTTTGGAAGTTCCAGTGGTTAGATGTGATTGGCCTCGAGAAGCCTCAGCGGAAATGGGCCTCATCTCGCCTGGAGGGCAAAACCTCCTGGATTTTCTCGAGTTGCGGCAGGTGCTCTCGACTTACGACGGGGACCTCAGGGACCCGCTCTGGTGGCCTCAGGAAAGGCCAGTCCTCATGCGAGTTCCTCGGGGGCCTCTCGGGATTCCTCTCCCGTCGATGCCAGGGCCTAAGACCTTGTGTGGAGTCGGGGCCGGAACCTGAGGATTCCTCTCCAGTGCTGACATGGATCTTGGGGTACTTCTGGAGTCTCCCCAGGGGAGTCAGTCCTCGTCTCGAATGCGGGCATGCACTTGCGCTTTCCTCCAGAGCGGTAGCAGCAGTGTCACGCAGTCCGCCGCGTGGATCAAAGGATCTATGGTTTTCCCTCGAGTCTTTCCCTGGAGGCTTTCCCCCGAGGCTTTCCCACAGGGCTGTCCCACGTGCACACGTGGTGGGAGTCGATCCTCGGCTTGAACGTCAAGGCAGTGCAGGGAAAACAGGTTCCTCTGGAATGGACTGACACATCTGGGGGACTCTTGGAATGGTGGCAGGACCCTGGAGTTCCTCTCGCCTTTCCTGTGGAGAGCGCCTCCTCTTGAAATGCGACGGGAACGCCGGGAATTCTATCCCTACGAAACAGGGAAAGGATCCCTCATCTCGAGGTAGGAGGCGGAAACGGGGCTCCCCTGGATGTGTGCGGGACCCACGTGCTTCCTCTCGAGTGCAGACGGGTGTGTCGGGGAACTTCTTGAGTTGCAGCAAGGGTGTGAAGGACCCTTTGGAAGTTCCAGTGTTTAGATGTGATTGGCCTCGAGAAGCCTCAGCGGAAATGGGCCTCATCTCGCCTGGAGGGCAAAACCTCCTGGATTTTCTCGAGTTGCGGCAGGTGCTCTCGACTTACGACGGGGACCTCAGGGACCCGCTCTGGTGGCCTCAGGAAAGGCCAGTCCCCATGCGAGTTCCTCGGGGGCCTCTCGGGATTCCTCTCCCGTCGATGCCGGGGCCTAAGACCTTGTGTGGAGTCGGGGCCGGAACCTGAGGATTCCTCTGCAGTGCTGACATGGATCTTGGGGTACTTCTGGAGTCTCCCCAGGGGAGTCAGTCCTCGTCTCGAATGCGGGCATGCACTTGCGCTTTCCTCCAGAGCGGTAGCAGCAGTGTCACGCAGTCCGCCGCGTGGATCAAAGGATCTATGGTTTTCCCTCGAGTCTTTCCCACGAGGCTTTCCCACGAGGCTTTCCCACAGGGCTGTCCCACGTGCACACGTGGTGGGAGTCGATCCTCGGCTTGAACGTCAAGGCAGTGCAGGGAAAACAGGTTCCTCTGGAATGGACTGACACATCTGGGGGACTCTTGGAATGGTGGCACGACCCTGGAGTTCCTCTCGCCTTTCCTGTGGAGAGCGCCTCCTCTTGAGATGCGACGGGAACGCCGGGAATTCTTTCCCTACGAAACAGGGAAAGGATCCCTCATCTCGAGCTAGGAGGCGGAAACGGGTCTCCCCTGGATGTGTGCGGGACCCACGTGCTTCCTCTCGAGTGCAGACGGGTGTGTCGGGGAACTTCTTGAGTTGCAGCAAGGGTGTGAAGGACCCTTTGGAAGTTCCAGTGGTTAGATGTGATTGGCCTCGAGAAGCCTCAGCGGAAATGGGCCTCATCTCGCCTGGAGGGCAAAACCTCCTGGATTTTCTCGAGTTGCGGCAGGTGCTCTCGACTTACGACGGGGACCTCAGGGACCCGCTCTGGTGGCCTCAGGAAAGGCCAGTCCCCATGCGAGTTCCTCGGGGGCCTCTCGGGATTCCTCTCCCGTCGATGCCGGGGCCTAAGACCTTGTGTGGAGTCGGAGCCGGAACCTGAGGATTCCTCTCCAGTGCTGACATGGATCTTGGGGTACTTCTGGAGTCTCCCCAGGGGAGTCAGTCCTCGTCTCGAATGCGGGCATGCACTTGCGCTTTCCTCCAGAGCGGTAGCAGCAGTGTCACGCAGTCCGCCGCGTGGATCAAAGGATCTATGGTTTTCCCTCGAGTCTTTCCCACGAGGCTATCCCACGAGGCTTTCCCACAGGGCTGTCCCACGTGCACACGTGGTGGGAGTCGATCCTCGGCTTGAACGTCAAGGCAGTGCAGGGAAAACAGGTTCCTCTGGATTGGACTGACACATCTGGGGCACTCTTGGAATGGTGTCTCGACCCTGGAGTTCCTCTCGCCTTTCCTGTGGAGAGCGCCTCCTCTTGAGATGCGACGGGAACGCCGGGAATTCTTTCCCTACGAAACAGGGAAAGGATCCCTCATCTCGAGCTAGGAGGCGGAAACGGGGCTCCCCTGGATGTGTGCGGGACCCCACGTGCTTCCTCTCGAGTGGAGACGGGTATGTCGGGGAACTTCTTGAGTTGCAGCAAGGGTGTGAAGGACCCTTTGGAAGTTCCAGTGGTTAGATGTGATTGGCCTCGAGAAGCCTCAGCGGAAATGGGCCTCATCTCGCCTGGAGGGCAAAACCTCCTGGATTTTCTCGAGTTGCGGCAGGTGCTCTCGACTTACGACGGGGACCTCAGGGACCCGCTCTGGTGGCCTCAGGAAAGGCCAGTCCCCATGCGAGTTCCTCGGGGGCCTCTCGGGATTCCTCTCCCGTCAATGCCGGGGCCTAAGACCTTGTGTGGAGTCGGGGCCGGAACCTGAGGATTCCTCTCCAGTGCTGACATGGATCTTGGGGTACTTCTGGAGTCTCCCCAGGGGAGTCAGTCCTCGTCTCGAATGCGGGCATGCACTTGCGCTTTCCTCCAGAGCGGTAGCAGCAGTGTCACGCAGTCCGCCGCGTGGATCAAAGGATCTATGGTTTTCCCTCGAGTCTTTCCCACGAGGCTTTCCCACGAGGCTTTCCCACAGGGCTGTCCCACGTGCACAAGTGGTGGGAGTCGATCCTCGGCTTGAACGTCAAGGCAGTGCAGGGAAAACAGGTTCCTCTGGAATGGACTGACACATCTGGGGGACTCTTGGAATGGTGGCACGACCCTGGAGTTCCTCTCGCCTTTCCTGTGGAGAGCGCCTCCTCTTGAGATGCGACGAGAATGCCGGGAATTCTTTTCCTACGAAACAGGGAAAGGATCCCTCATCTCGAGCTAGGAGGCGGAAACGGGGCTCCCCTGGATGTGTGCGGGACCCACGTGCTTCCTCTCGAGTGGAGACGGGTATGTCGGGGAACTTCTTGAGTTGCAGCAAGGGTGTGAAGGACCCTTTGGAAGTTCCAGTGGTTAGACATGATTAGCCTCGAGAAGCCTCAGTGGAAATGGGCCTCATCTCGCCTGGAGGGCAAAACCTCCTGGATTTTCTCGAGTTGCGGCAGGTGCTCTCGACTTACGACGGGGACCTCAGGGACCCGCTCTGGTGGCCTCAGGAAAGGCCAGTCCCCATGCGAGTTCCTCGGGGGCCTCTCGGGATTCCTCTCCCGTCGATGCCGGGGCCTAAGACCTTGTGTGGAGTCGGGGCCGGAACCTGAGGATTCCTCTCCAGTGCTGACATGGATCTTGGGGTACTTCTGGAGTCTCCCCAGGGGAGTCAGTCCTCGTCTCGAATGCGGGCATGCACTTGCGCTTTCCTCCAGAGCGGTAGCAGCAGTGTCACGCAGTCCGCCGCGTGGATCAAATGATCTATGGTTTTCCCTCGAGTCTTTCCCACGAGGCTTTCCCACGAGGCTTTCCCACAGGGCTGTCCCACGTGCACACGTGGTGGGAGTCGATCCTCGGCTTGAACGTCAAGGCAGTGCAGGGAAAACAGGTTCCTCTGGAATGGACTGACACATCTGGGGGACTCTTGGAATGGTGGCACGACCCTGGAGTTCCTCTCGCCTTTCCTGTGGAGAGCGCCTCCTCTTGAGATGCGACGGGAACGCCGGGAATTCTTTCCCTACGAAACAGGGAAAGCATCCCTCATCTCGAGCTAGGAGGCGGAAACGGGGCTCCCCTGGATGTGTGCGGGACCCACGTGCTTCCTCTCGAGTGCAGACGGGTGTGTCGGGGAACTTCTTGAGTTGCAGCAAGGGTGTGAAGGACCCTTTGGAAGTTCCAGTGGTTAGATGTGATTGGCCTCGAGAAGCCTCAGCGGAAATGGGCCTCATCTCGCCTGGAGGGCAAAACCTCCTGGATTTTCTCGAGTTGCGGCAGGTGCTCTCGACTTACGACGGGGACCTCAGGGACCCGCTCTGGTGGCCTCAGGAAAGGCCAGTCCCCATGCGAGTTCCTTGGGGGCCTCTCGGGATTCCTCTCCCGTCGATGCCAGGGCTTAAGACCTTGTGTGGAGTCGGGGCCGGAATCTGAGGATTCCTCTCCAGTGCTGACATGGATCTTGGGGTACTTCTGGAGTCTCCCCAGGGGAGTCAGTCCTCGTCTCGAATGCGGGCATGCACTTGCGCTTTCCTCCAGAGCGGTAGCAGCAGTGTCACGCAGTCCGCCGCGTGGATCAAAGGATCTATGGTTTTCCCTCGAGTCTTTCCAACGAGGCTTTCCCACGAGGCTTTCCCACAGGGCTGTCCCACGTGCACACGTGGTGGGAGTCGATCCTCGGCTTGAACGTCAAGGCAGTGCAGGGAAAACAGGTTCCTCTGGAATGGACTGACACATCTGGGGGACTCTTGGAATGGTGGCACGACCCTGGAGTTCCTCTCGCCTTTCCTGTGGAGAGCGCCTCCTCTTGAGATGCGACGGGAAGGCCGGGAATTCTTTCCCTACGAAACAGGGAAAGGATCCCTCATCTCGAGCTAGGAGGCGGAAACGGGGCTCCCCTGGGTGTGTGCGGGACCCCACGTGCTTCCTCTCGAGTGGAGACGGGTATGTCGGGGTACTTCTTGAGTTGCAGCAATGGTGTGAAGGACCCTTTGGAAGTTCCAGTGGTTAGATGTGATTGGCCTCGAGAAGCCTCAGCGGAAATGGGCCTCATCTCGCCTGGAGGGCAAAACCTCCTGGATTTTCTCGAGTTGCGGCAGGTGCTCTCGACTTACGACGGGGACCTCAGGGACCCGCTCTGGTGGCCTCAGGAAAGGCCAATCCCCATGCGAGTTCCTCGGGGGCCTCTCGGGATTCCTCTCCCGTCGATGCCAGGGCCTAAGACATTGTGTGGAGTCGGGGCCGGAACCTGAGGATTCCTCTCCAGTGCTGACATGGATCTTGGGGTACTTCTGGAGTCTCCCCAGGGGAGTCAGTCCTCGTCTCGAATGCGGTCATGCACTTGCGCTTTCCTCCAGAGCGGTAGCAGCAGTGTCACGCAGTCCGCCGCGTGGATCAAAGGATCTATGGTTTTCCCTCGAGTCTTTCCCACGAGGCTTTCCCACGAGGCTTTCCCACAGGGCTGTCCCAAGTGCACACGTGGTGGGAGTCGATCCTCGGCTTGAACGTCAAGGCAGTGCAGGGAAAACAGGTTCCTCTGGAATGGACTGACACATCTGGGGTTCTCTTGGAATGGTGGCACGACCCTGGAGTTCCTCTCGCCTTTCCTGTGGAGAGCGCCTCCTCTTGAGATGCGACGGGAACGCCGGGAATTCTTTCCCTACGAAACAGGGAAAGGATCCCTCATCTCGAGCTAGGAGGCGGAAACGGGGCTCCCCTGGATGTGTGCGGGACCCCACGTGCTTCCTCTCGAGTGGAGACGGGTATGTCGGGGAACTTCTTGAGTTGCAGCAAGGGTGTGAAGGACCCTTTGGAAGTTCCAGTGGTTAGACGTGATTAGCCTCGAGAAGGCTCAGCGGAAATGGGCCTCATCTCGCCTGGAGGGAAAAACCTCCTGGATTTTCTCGAGTTGCGGCAGGTGCTCTCGACTTACGACGGGGACCTCAGGGACCCGCTCTGGTGGCCCCAGGAAAGGCCAGTCCCCATGCGAGTTCCTCGGGGGCCTCTCGGGATTCCTCTCCCGTCGATGCCAGGGCCTAAGACCTTGTGTGGAGTCGGGGCCGGAACCTGAGGATTCCTCTCCAGTGCTGACATGGATCTTGGGGTACTTCTGGAGTCTCCCCAGGGGAGTCAGTCCTCGTCTCGAATGCGGGCATGCACTTGCGCTTTCCTCCAGAGCGTTAGCAGCAGTGTCACGCAGTCCGCCTCGTGGATCAAAGGATCTATGGTTTTCCCTCGAGTCTTTCCAACGAGGCTTTCCCACGAGGCTTTCCCACAGGGCTGTCCCACGTGCACACGTGGTGGGAGTCGATCCTCGGCTTGAACGTCAAGGCAGTGCAGGGAAAACAGGTTCCTCTGGAATGGACTGACACATCTGGGGGACTCTTGGAATGGTGGCATGACCCTGGAGTTCCTCTCGCCTTTCCTGTGGAGAGCGCCTCCTCTTGAGATGCGACGGGAACGCCGGGAATTCTTTCCCTACGAAACAGGGAAAGGATCCCTCATCTCGAGCTAGGAGGCGGAAACGGGGCTCCCCTGGATGTGTGCGGGACCCCACGTGCTTCCTCTCGAGTGGAGACGGGTATGTCGGGGAACTTCTTGAGTTGCAGCAAGGGTGTGAAGGACCCTTTGGAAGTTCCAGTGGTTAGACGTGATTAGCCTCGAGAAGGCTCAGCGGAAATGGGCCTCATCTCGCCTGGAGGGCAAAACCTCCTGGATTTTCTCGAGTTGCGGCAGGTGCTCTCGACTTACGACGGGGACCTCAGGGACCCGCTCTGGTGGCCTCAGGAAAGGCCAGTCCCCATGCGAGTTCCTCGGGGGCCTCTCGGGATTCCTCTCCCGTCGATGCCAGGGCCTAAGACCTTGTGTGGAGTCGGGGCCGGAACCTGAGGATTCCTCTCCAGTGCTGACATGGATCTTGGGGTATTTCTGGAGTCTCCCCAGGGGAGTCAGTCCTCGTCTCGAATGCGGGCATGCACTTGCGCTTTCCTCCAGAGCGTTAGCAGCAGTGTCACGCAGTCCGCCGCGTGGATCAAAGGATCTATGGTTTTCCCTCGAGTCTTTCCCACGAGGCTTTCCCACGAGGCTTTCCCACAGGGCTGTCCCACGTGCACACGTGGTGGGAGTCGATCCTCGGCTTGAACGTCAAGGCAGTGCAGGGAAAACAGGTTCCTCTGGAATGGACTGACACATCTGGGGGACTCTTGGAATGGTGGCAAGACCCTGGAGTTCCTCTCGCCTTTCCTGTGGAGAGTGCCTCCTCTTGAGATGCGACGGGAACGCCGGGAATTCTTTCCCTACGAAACAGGGAAAGGATCCCTCATCTCGAGTTAGGAGGCGGAAACGGGGCTCCCCTTGATGTGTGCGGGACACCACGTGCTTCCTCTCGATTGCAGACGGGTATGTCGGGGTACTTCTTGAGTTGCAGCAAGGGTGTGAAGGACCCTTTGGAAGGTCCAGTGGTTAGATGTGATTGGCCTCGAGAAGCCTCAGCGGAAATGGGCCTCATCTCGCCTGGAGGTCAAAACCTCCTGGATTTTCTCGAGTTGGGGCAGGTGCTCTCGACTTACGACGGGGACCTCAGGGACCCGCTCTGGTGGCCTCAGGAAAGGCCAGTCCCCATGCGAGTTCCTCGGGGGCCTCTCGGGATTCCTCTCCCGTCGATGCCGGGGCCTAAGACCTTGTGTGGAGTCGGGGCCGGAACCTGAGGATTCCTCTCCAGTGCTGACATGGATCTTGGGGTACTTCTGGAGTCTCACCAGGGGAGTCAGTCCTCGTCTTGAATGCGGGCATGCACTTGCGCTTTCCTCCAGAGCGTTAGCAGCAGTGTCACGCAGTCCGCCTCGTGGATCAAAGGATCTATGGTTTTCCCTCGAGTCTTTCCAACGAGGCTTTCCCACGAGGCTTTCCCACAGGGCTGTCCCACGTGCACACGTGGTGGGAGTCGATCCTCGGCTTGAACGTCAAGGCAGTGCAGGGAAAACAGGTTCCTCTGGAATGGACTGACACATCTGGGGGACTCTTGGAATGGTGGCATGACCCTGGAGTTCCTCTCGCCTTTCCTGTGGAGAGCGCCTCCTCTTGAGATGCGACGGGAACTCAGGGAATTCTATCCCTACGAAACAGGGAAAGGATCCCTCATCTCGAGCTAGGAGGCGGAAAGGGGGCTCCCCTGGATGTGTGCGGGACACCACGTGCTTCCTCTCGAGTGCAGACGGGTATGTCGGGGAACTTCTTGAGTTGCAGCAAGGGTGTGAAGGACCCTTTGGAAGTTCCAGTGGTTAGATGTGATTGGCCTCGAGAAGCCTCAGCGGAAATGGGCCTCATCTCGCCTGGAGGGAAAAACCTCCTGGATTTTCTCGAGTTGCGGCAGGTGCTCTCGACTTACGATGGGGACCTCAGGGACCCGCTCTGGTGGCCTCAGGAAAGGCCAGTCCCCATGCGAGTTCCTCGGGGGCCTCTCGGGATTCCTCTCCCGTCGATGCCGGGGCCTAAGACCTTGTGTGGAGTCGGGGCCGGAACCTGAGGATTCCTCTCCAGTGCTGAACTGGATCTTGGGGTACTTCTGGAGTCTCCACAGGGGAGTCAGTCCTCGTCTCGAATGCGGGCATGCACTTGCGCTTTCCTCCAGAGCGGTAGCAGCAGTGTCACGCAGTCCGCCGCGTGGATCAAAGGATCTATGGTTTTCCCTCGAGTCTTTCCCACGAGGCTTTCCCACGAGGCTTTCCCACAGTGCTGTCCCACGTGCACACGTGGTGGGAGTCGATCCTCGGCTTGAACGTCAAGGCAGTGCAGGGAAAACAGGTTCCATTGGAATGGACTGACACATCTGGGGGACTCTTGGAATGGTGGCACGACCCTGGAGTTCCTCTCGCCTTTCCTGTGGAGAGCGCCTCCTCTTGAGATGCGACGGGAACGCCGGGAATTCTTTCCCTACGAAACAGGGAAAGGATCCCTCATCTCGAGCTTGGAGGCGGAAACGGGGCTCCCCTGGGTGTGTGCGGGACCCCACGTGCTTCCTCTCGAGTGGAGACGGGTATGTCGGGGAACTTCTTGAGTTGCAGCAATGGTGTGAAGGACCCTTTGGAAGTTCCAGTGGTTAGATGTGATTGGCCTCGAGAAGCCTCAGCGGAAATGGGCCTCATCTCGCCTGGAGGGCAAAACCTCCTGGATTTTCTCGAGTTGCGGCAGGTGCTCTCGACTTACGACGGGGACCTCAGGGACCCGCTCTGGTGGCCTCAGGAAAGGCCAGTCCCCATGCGAGTTCCTCGGGGGCCTCTCGGGATTCCTCTCCCGTCGATGCCGGGGCCTAAGACCTTGTGTGGAGTCGGGGCCGGAACCTGAGGATTCCTCTCCAGTGCTGACATGGATCTTGGGGTACTTCTGGAGTCTCCCCAGGGGAGTCAGTCCTCGTCTCGAATGCGGGCATGCACTTGCGCTTTCCTCCAGAGCGGTAGCAGCAGTGTCACGCAGTCCGCCGCGTGGATCAAAGGATCTATGGTTTTCCCTCGAGTCTTTCCCACGAGGCTTTCCCACGAGGCTTTCCCACAGGGCTGTCCCACGTGCACACGTGGTGGGAGTCGATCCTCGGCTTGAACGTCAAGGCAGTGCAGGGAAAACAGGTTCCTCTGGAATGGACTGACACATCTGGGGGACTCTTGGAATGGTGGCACGACCCTGGAGTTCCTCTCGCCTTTCCTGTGGAGAGCGCCTCCTCTTGAGATGCGACGGGATTGCCGGGAATTCTTTCCCTATGAAACAGGGAAAGGATCCCTCATCTCGAGATAGGAGGCGGAAACGGGGCTCCCCTGGATGTGTGCGGGACCCACGTGTTTCCTCTCGAGTGCAGACGGGTGTGTCGGGGAACTTCTTGAGTTGCAGCAAGGGTGTGAAGGACCCTTTGGAAGTTCCAGTGGTTAGATGTGATTGGCCTCGAGAAGCCTCAGCGGAAATGGGCCTCATCTCGCCTGGAGGGCAAAACCTCCTGGATTTTCTCGAGTTGCGGCAGGTGCTCTCGACTTACGACGGGGACCTCAGGGACCCGCTCTGGTGGCCTCAGGAAAGGCCAGTCCCCATGCGAGTTCCTCGGGGGCCTCTCGGTATTCCTCTCCCGTCAATGCCAGGGCCTAAGACCTTGTGTGGAGTCGGGGCCGGAACCTGAGGATTCGTCTCCAGTGCTGACATGGATCTTGGGGTACTTCTGGAGTCTCCCCAGGGGAGTCAGTCCTCGTCTCGAATGCGGGCATGCACTTGCGCTTTCCTCCAGAGCGGTAGCAGCAGTGTCACGCAGTCCGCCGCGTGGATCAAAGGATCTATGGTTTTCCCTCGAGTCTTTCCCACGAGGCTTTCCCACGAGGCTTTCCCACAGTGCTGTCCACGTGCACACGTGGTGGGAGTCGATCCTCGGCTTGAACGTCAAGGCAGTGCAGGGAAAACAGGTTCCTCTGGAATGGACTGACACATCTGGGGGACTCTTGGAATGGTGGCATGACCCTGGAGTTCCTCTCGCCTTTCCTGTGGAGAGCGCCTCCTCTTGAGATGCGACGGGAACTCAGGGAATTCTATCCCTACGAAACAGGGAAAGGATCCCTCATCTCGAGCTAGGAGGCGGAAAGGGGGCTCCCCTGGATGTGTGCGGGACACCACGTGCTTCCTCTCGAGTGCAGACGGGTATGTCGGGGAACTTCTTGAGTTGCAGCAAGGGTGTGAAGGACCCTTTGGAAGTTCCAGTGGTTAGATGTGATTGGCCTCGAGAAGGCTCAGCGGAAATGGGCCTCATCTCGCCTGGAGGGCAAAACCTCCTGGATTTTCTCGAGTTGCGGCAGGTGCTCTCGACTTACGATGGGGACCTCAGGGACCCGCTCTGGTGGCCTCAGGAAAGGCCAGTCCCCATGCGAGTTCCTCGGGGGCCTCTCGGGATTCCTCTCCCGTCGATGCCGGGGCCTAAGACCTTGTGTGGAGTCGGGGCCGGAACCTGAGGATTCCTCTCCAGTGCTGAACTGGATCTTGGGGTACTTCTGGAGTCTCCACAGGGGAGTCAGTCCTCGTCTCGAATGCGGGCATGCACTTGCGCTTTCCTCCAGAGCGGTAGCAGCAGTGTCACGCAGTCCGCCGCGTGGATCAAAGGATCTATGTTTTTCCCTCGAATCTTTCCCACGAGGCTTTCCCACGAGGCTTTCCCACAGGGCTGTCCCACGTGCACACGTGGTGGGAGTCGATCCTCGGCTTGAACGTCAAGGCAGTGCAGGGAAAACAGGTTCCACTGGAATGGACTGACACATCTGGGGGACTCTTGGAATGGTGTCACGACCCTGGAGTTCCTCTCGCCTTTCCTGTGGAGAGCGCCTCCTCTTGAGATGCGACGGGAACGCCGGGAATTCTTTCCCTACGAAACAGGGAAAGGATCCCTCATCTCGAGCTTGGAGGCGGAAACGGGGCTCCCCTGGGTGTGTGCGGGACCCCACGTGCTTCCTCTCGAGTGGAGACGGGTATGTCGGGGAACTTCTTGAGTTGCAGCAATGGTGTGAAGGACCCTTTGGAAGTTCCAGTGGTTAGATGTGATTGGCCTCGAGAAGCCTCAGCGGAAATGGGCCTCATCTCGCCTGGAGGGCAAAACCTCCTGGATTTTCTCGAGTTGCGGCAGGTGCTCTCGACTTACGACGGGGACCTCAGGGACCCGCTCTGGTGGCCTCAGGAAAGGCCAGTCCCCATGCGAGTTCCTCGGGGGCCTCTCGGGATTCCTCTCCCGTCGATGCCGGGGCCTAAGACCTTGTGTGGAGTCGGGGACGGAACCTGAGGATTCCTCTCCAGTGCTGACATGGATCTTGGGGTACTTCTGGAGTCTCCCCAGGGGAGTCAGTCCTCGTCTCGAATGCGGGCATGCACTTGCGCTTTCCTCCAGAGCGGTAGCAGCAGTGTCACGCAGTCCGCCGCGTGGATCAAAGGATCTATGGTTTTCCCTCGAGTCTTTCCCACGAGGCTTTCCCACGAGGCTTTCCCACAGGGCTGTCCCACGTGCACACGAGGTGGGAGTCGATCCTCGGCTTGAACGTCAAGGCAGTGCAGGGAAAACAGGTTCCTCTGGAATGGACTGACACATCTGGGGGACTCTTTGAATGGTGGCACGACCCTGGAGTTCCTCTCGCCTTTCCTGTGGAGAGCGCCTCCTCTTGAGATGCGACGGGAACGCCGGGAATTCTTTCCCTAGGAAACAGGGAAATGATCCCTCATCTCGAGTTAGGAGGCGGAAACGGGGCTCCCCTGGATGTGTGCGGGACCCCACGTGCTTCCTCTCGAGTGCAGACGGGTATGTCGGGGAACTTCTTGAGTTGCAGCAAGGGTGTGAAGGACCCTTTGGAAGTTCCAGTGGTTAGATGTGATTGGCCTCGAGAAGCCTCAGCGGAAATGGGCCTCATCTCGCCTGGAGGGCAAACCCTCCTGGATTTTCTCGAGTTGCGGCAGGTGCTCTCGACTTACGACGGGGACCTCAGGGACCCGCTCTGGTGGCCTCAGGAAAGGCCAGTCCCCATGCGAGTTCCTCGGGGGCCACTCGGGATTCCTCTCCCGTCGATGCCGGGGCCTAAGACCTTGTGTGGAGTCGGGGACGGAACCTGAGGATTCCTCTCCAGTGCTGACATGGATCTTGGGGTACTTCTGGAGTCTCCCCAGGGGAGTCAGTCCTCGTCTCGAATGCGGGCATGCACTTGCGCTTTCCTCCAGAGCGGTAGCAGCAGTGTCACGCAGTCCGCCTCCTGGATCAAAGGATCTATGGTTTTCCCTCGAGTCTTTCCAACGAGGCTTTCCCACGAGGCTTTCCCACAGGGCTGTCCCACGTGCACACGTGGTGGGAGTCGATCCTCGGCTTGAACGTCAAGGCAGTGCAGGGAAAACAGGTTCCTCTGGAATGGACTGACACATCTGGGGGACTCTTGGAATGGTGGCACGACCCTGGAGTTCCTCTCGCCTTTCCTGTGGAGAGCGCCTCCTCTTGAGATACGACGGGAACGCCGGGAATTCTTTCCCTAGGAAACAGGGAAAGGATCCCTCATCTCGAGTTAGGAGGCGGAAACGGGGCTCCCCTGGATGTGTGCGGGACCCCACGTGCTTCCTCTCGATTGCAGACGGGTATGTCGGGGTACTTCTTGAGTTGCAGCAATGGTGTGAAGGACCCTTTGGAAAGTCCAGTGGTTAGATGTGATTGGCCTCGAGAAGCCTCAGCGGAAATGGGCCTCATCTCGCCTGGAGGGCAAAACCTCCTGGATTTCCTCGAGTTGCGGCAGGTGCTCTCGACTTACGACGGGGACCTCAGGGACCCGCTCTGGTGGCCTCAGAAAAGGCCAGTCCCCATGCGAGTTCCTCGGGGGCCTCTCGGGATTCCTCTCCCGTCGATGCCGGGGCCTAAGACCTTGTGTGGAGTCGGGGCCGGAACCTGAGGATTCCTCTCCAGTGCTGACATGGATCTTGGGGTAATTCTGGAGTCTCCCCAGGGGAGTCAGTCCTCGTCTCGAATGCGGGCATGCACTTGCGCTTTCCTCCAGAGCGGTAGCCGCAGTGTCACGCAGTCCGCCGCGTGGATCAAAGGATCTATGGTTTTCCCTCGAGTCTTTCCCACGAGGCTTTCCCACGAGGCTTTCCCACAGGGCTGTCCCACGTGCACAAGTGGTCGGAGTCGATCCTCGGCTTGAACGTCAAGGCAGTGCAGGGAAAACAGGTTCCTCTGGAATGGACTGACACATCTGGGGGACTCTTGGAATGGTGGCACGACCCTGGAGTTCCTCTCGCCTTTCCTGTGGAGAGCGCCTCCTCTTGAGATGCGACGGGAACGCCGGGAATTCTTTCCCTA
Organism: Ovis canadensis; assembly: GCF_042477335.2. Taxonomy (NCBI): domain Eukaryota; kingdom Metazoa; phylum Chordata; class Mammalia; order Artiodactyla; family Bovidae; genus Ovis; species Ovis canadensis. The sequence goes on from NC_091263.1 coordinate 10,873,906, forward strand.
CGAAACAGGGAAAGGATCCCTCATCTCGAGCTAGGAGACGGAAACGGAGCTCCCCTGGATGTGTGCGGGACCCCACGTGCTTCCTCTCGAGTGGAGACGGGTATGTCGGGGAACTTCTTGAGTTGCAGCAATGGTGTGAAGGACCCTTTGGAAGTTCCAGTGGTTAGATGTGATTGGCCTCGAGAAGCCTCAGCGGAAATGGGCCTCATCTCGCCTGGAGGGCAAAACCTCCTGGATTTTCTCGAAATGCGGCAGGTGCTCTCGACTTACGATGGGGACCTCAGGGAACCGCTCTGGTGGCCTCAGGAAAGGCCAGTCCCCAAGCGAGTTCCACGGGGGCCTCTCGGGATTCCTCTCCCGTCGATGCCGGGGCCTAAGACCTTGTGTGGAGTCGGGGCCGGAACCTGAGGATTCCTCTCCAGTGCTGACATGGATCTTGGGGTACTTCTGGAGTCTCCCCAGGGGAGTCAGTCCTCGTCTCGAATGCGGGCATGCACTTGCGCTTTCCTCCAGAGCGGTAGCAGCAGTGTCTCGCAGTCCGCCGCGTGGATCAAAGGATCTATGGTTTTCCCTCGAGTCTTTCCCACGAGGCTTTCCCACGAGGCTTTCCCACAGGGCTGTCCCACGTGCACACGTGGTGGGAGTCGATCCTCGGTTTGAACGTCAAGGCAGTGCAGGGAAAACAGGTTCCTCTGGAATGGACTGACACATCTGGGGGACTCTTGGAATGGTGGCATGACCCTGGAGTTCCTCTCGCCTTTCCTGTGGAGAGCGCCTCCTCTTGAGATGCGACGGGAACGCCGGGAATTCTTTCCCTACGAAACAGGGAAAGGATCCCTCATCTCGAGCTAGGAGGCGGAAACGGGGCTCCCCTGGATGTGTGCGGGACACCACGTGCTTCCTCTCGAGTGCAGACGGGTATGTCGGGGAACTTCTTGAGTTGCAGCAAGGGTGTGAAGGACCCTTTGGAAGTTCCAGTGGTTAGATGTGATTGGCCTCGAGAAGCCTCAGCGGAAATGGGCCTCATCTCGCCTGGAGGGCAAAACCTCCTGGATTTTCTCGAGTTGCGGCAGGTGCTCTCGACTTACGACGGGACCTCAGGGACCCGCTCTGGTGGCCTCAGGAAAGGCCAGTCCCCATGCGAGTTCCTCGGGGGCCACTCGGGATTCCTCTCCAGTAGATGCCGTGGCCTAAGACCTTGTGTGGAGTCGGGGACGGAACCTGAGGATTCCTCTCCAGTGCTGACATGGATCTTGGGGTACTTCTGGAGTCTCCCCAGGGGAGTCAGTCCTCGTCTCGAATGCGGGCATGCACTTGCGCTTTCCTCCAGAGCGGTAGCAGCAGTGTCACGCAGTCCGCTGCGTGGATCAAAGGATCTATGGTTTTCCCTCGAGTCTTTCCCACGAGGCTTTCCCACGAGGCTTTCCCACAGGGATGTCCCACGTGCACACGTGGTGGGAGTCGATCCTCGGCTTGAACGTCAAGGCAGTGCAGGGAAAACAGGTTCCTCTGGAATGATCTGACACATCTGGGGGACTCTTGGAATGGTGGCATGACCCTGGAGTTCCTCTCGCCTTTCCTGTGGAGAGCGCCTCCTCTTGAGATGCGACGGGAACGCCGGGAATTCTTTCCCTACGAAACAGGGAAAGGATCCCTCATCTCGAGTTAGGAGGCGGAAACGGGGCTCCCCTGGATGTGTGCGGGACCCACGTGCTTCCTCTCGATTGCAGACGGGTATGTCGGGGTACTTCTTGAGTTGCAGCAAGGGTGTGAAGGACCCTTTGGAAGTTCCAGTGGTTAGATGTGATTGGCCTCGAGAAGCCTCAGCGGAAATGGGCCTCATCTCGCCTGGAGGGCAAAACCTCCTGGATTTTCTCGAGTTGGGGCAGGTGTTCTCGACTTACGATCGGGACCTCAGGGACCCGCTCTGGTGGCCTCAGGAAAGGCCAGTCCCCATGCGAGTTCCTCGGGGGCCTCTCGGGATTCCTCTCCCGTCGATGCCGGGGCCTAAGACCTTGTGTGGAGTCGGGGCCGGAACCTGAGGATTCCTCTCCAGTGCTGACATGGATCTTGGGGTACTTCTGGAGTCTCCCCAGGGGAGTCAGTCCTCGTCTCGAATGCGGGCATGCACTTGCGCTTTCCTCCAGAGCGGTAGCAGCAGTGTCACGCAGTCCGCCGCGTGGATCAAAGGATCTATGGTTTTGACTCGAGTCTTTCCCACGAGGCTTTCCCACGAGGCTTTCCCACAGGGCTGTCCCACGTGCACACGTGGTGGGAGTCGATCCTCGGCTTGAACGTCAAGGCAGTGCAGGGAAAACAGGTTCCTCTGGAATGGACTGACACATCTGGGGGACTCTTGGAATGGTGGCACGACCCTGGAGTTCCTCTCGCCTTTCCTGTGGAGAGCGCCTCCTCTTGAGATGCGACGGGAACGCCGGGAATTCTTTCCCTACGAAACAGGGAAAGGATCCCTCATCTCGAGCTAGGAGGCGGAAACGGGGCTCCCCTGGAAGTGTGCGGGACCCACGTGCTTCCTCTCGAGTGCAGACGGGTGTGTCGGGGAACTTCTTGAGTTGCAGCAAGGGTGTGAAGGACCCTTTGGAAGTTCCAGTGGTTAGATGTGATTGGCCTCGAGAAGCCTCAGCGGAAATGGGCCTCATCTCGCCTGGAGGGCAAAACCTCCTGGATTTTCTCGAGTTGCGGCAGGTGCTCTCGACTTACGACGGGGACCTCAGGGACCCGCTCTGGTGGCCTCAGGAAAGGCCAGTCCCCATGCGAGTTCCTCGGGGGCCTCTCGGGATTCCTCTCCCGTCGATGCCGGGGCCTAAGACCTTGTGTGGAGTCCGGGCTGGAACCTGAGGATTCCTCTCCAGTGCTGACATGGATCTTGGCGTACTTTTGGAGTCTCCCCAGGGGAGTCAGTCCTCGTCTCGAATGCAGGCATGCACTTGCGCTTTCCTCCAGAGCGGTAGCAGCAGTGTCACACAGTCTGCTGCGTGGATCAAAGGATCTATGGTTTTCCCTCGAGTCTTTCCCACGAGGCTTTCCCACGAGGCTTTCCCACAGGGCTGTCCCACGTGCACACGTGGTGGGAGTCGATCCTCGGCTTGAACGTCAAGGCAGTGGAGGGAAAACAGATTCCTCTGGAATGGACTGACACATCTGGGGGACTCTTGGAATGGTGGCACGACCCTGGAGTTCCTCTCGCCTTTCCTGTGGAGAGCGCCTCCTCTTGAGATGCGACGGGAACGCCGGGAATTCTTTCCCTGCGAAACAGGGAAAGGATCCCTCATCTCGAGCTAGGAGGCAGAAACGGGGCTCCCCTGGATGTGTGCGGGACCCCACGTGCTTCCTCTCGAGTGGAGACGGGTATGTCGGGGAACTTCTTGAGTTGCAGCAATGGTGTGAAGGACCCTTTGGAAGTTCCAGTGGTTAGATGTGATTGGCCTCGAGAAGACTCAGCGGAAATGGGCCTCATCTCGCCTGGAGGGCAAAACCTCCTGGATTTTCTCGAGTTGCGGCAGGTGCTCTCGACTTACGACGGGGACCTCAGGGAACCGCTCTGGTGGCCTCAGGAAAGGCCAGTCCCCATGCGAGTTCCTCGGGGGCGTCTCGGGATTCCTCTCCCGTCGATGCCGGGGCCTAAGACCTTGTGTGGAGTCGGGGCCGGAACCTGAGGATTCCTCTCCAGTGCTGACATGGATCTTGGGGTACTTCTGGAGTCTCCCCAGGGGAGTCAGTCCTCGTCTCGAATGCGGTCATGCATTGCGCTTTCCTCCAGAGTGGTAGCAGCAGTGTCACGCAGTCCTCCGCGTGGATCAAAGGATCTATGGTTTTCCCTCGAGTCTTTCCCACGAGGCTTTCCCACGAGGCTTTCCCACAGGGCTGTCCCACGTGCACACGTGGTGGGAGTCGATCCTCGGCTTGAACGTCAAGGCAGTGCAGGGAAAACAGGTTCCTCTGGAATGGACTGACACATCTGGGGGACTCTTGGAATGGTGGCACGACCCAGGAGTTCCTCTCGCCTTTCCTGTGGAGAGCGCCTCCTCTTGAGATGCGACGGGAACGCCGGGAATTCTTTCCCTACGAAACAGGGAAAGGATCCCTCATCTCGAGTTAGGAGGCGGAAACGGGGCTCCCCTGGATGTGTGCGGGACACCAAGTGCTTCCTCTCGATTGCAGACGGGTATGTCGGGGTACTTCTTGAGTTGCAGCAAGGGTGTGAAGGACCCTTTGGAAGTTCCAGTGGTTAGACGTGATTAGCCTCGAGAAAGCTCAGCGGAAATGGGCCTCATCTCGCCTGGAGGGCAAAACCTCCTGGATTTTCTCGAGTTGCGGCAGGTGCTCTCGACTTACGACGGGGACCTCAGGGACCCGCTCTGGTGGCCTCAGGAAAGGCCAGCCCCATGCGAGTTCCTCGGGGGCCTCTCGGGATTCCTCTCCCGTCGATGCCGGGGCCTAAGACCTTGTGTGGAGTCGGGGCCGGAACCTGAGGATTCCTCTCCAGTGCTGACATGGATCTTGGGGTATTTCTGGAGTCTCCCCAGGGAAGTCAGTCCTCGTCTCGAATGCGGGCATGCACTTGCGCTTTCCTCCAGAGCGGTAGCAGCAGTGTCACGCAGTCCGCCGCGTGGATCAAAGGATCTATGTTTTTCCCTCGAGTCTTTCCCACGAGGCTTTCCCACGAGGCTTTCCCACAGGGCTGTCCCACGTGCACACGTGGTGGGAGTCGATCCTCGGCTTGAACGTCAAGGCAGTGCAGGGAAAACAGTTTCCTCAGGAATGCACTGACACATCTGGGGGACTCTTGGAATGGTGGCACGACCCTGGAGTTCCTCACGCCTTTCCTGTGGAGAGCGCCTCCTCTTGAGATGCGACGGGAACGCCGGGAATTCTTTCCCTATGAAACAGGGAAAGGATCCCTCATCTCGAGCTAGGAGGGGAAACGAGGCTCCCCTGAATGTGTGCGGGACCCCACGTGCTTCCTCTCGAGTGGAGACGGGTATGTCGGGGAACTTCTTGAGTTGCAGCAAGGGTGTGAAGGACCCTTTGGAAGTTCCAGTGGTTAGATGTGATTAGCCTCGAGAAGCGTCAGCGGAAATGGGCCTCATCTCGCCTGGAGGGCAAAACCTCCTGGATTTTCTCGAGTTGCGGCAGGTGCTCTCGACTTACGATGGGGACTTCAGGGCCCCCTCTGGTGGCCTCAGGAAAGGCCAGTCCCCATGCGAGTTCCTCGGGGGCCTGTCCGGATTCCTCTCCCGTCGATGCCGGGGCCTAAGACCTTGTGTGGAGTCGGGGCCGGAACCTGAGGATTCCTCTCCAGTGCTGAGATGGTTCTTGGGGAACTTCTGGAGTCTCCCCAGGGGAGTCAGTGCTCGTCTCGAATGCGGGCATGCACTTGCGCTTTCCTCCAGAGCGGTAGCAGCAGTGTCACGCAGTCCGCCGCGTGGATCAAAGGATATATGGTTTTGCCTCGAGTCTTTCCCACGAGGCTTTCCGACGAGGCTTTCCCACAGGGCGGTCCCACTTGCACACGTGGTGGGAGTCGATCCTCGTCTTGAACGTCAAGGCATTGCAGGGAAAACAGGTTCCTCTGGAATGGACTGACACATCTGGGGGACTCTTGGAATGGTGGAACGACCCTGGAGTTCCTCTCGCCTTTCCTGTGGAGAGCGCCTCCTCTTGAGATGCGACGGGAACGCCGGGAATTCGTTCCCTACGAAACAGGGAAAGGATCCCTCATCACGAGCTAGGAGGCGGAAACGGGGCTCCCCTGGATGTGTGCGGGACCCTCGTGCTTCCTCTCGAGTGGTGACGGGTATGTCGGGGAACTTCTTGAGTTGCAGCAAGGGTGTGAAGGACCCTTCGGAAGTTCCAGTGGTTAGATGTGATTAGCCTCGAGAAGCCTCAGCGGAAATGGGCCTCATCTCGCCTGGAGGGCAAAACCTCCTGGATTTTCTCGAGTTGCGGCAGGTGCTCTCGACTTACGACGGGGACCTCAGGGACCCGCTCTGGTGGCCTCAGGAAAGGCCAGTACCCATGCGAATTCCTCGGGGGCCTGTTGGGATTCCTCTCCCGTCGATGCCGGGGCCTAAGACCTTGTGTGGAGTCGCGGCCGGAACCTGAGGATTCCTCTCCAGTGCTGACATGTAACTTGGGGTACTTCTGGAGTCTCCCCAGGGGAGTCAGTCCTCGTCTCGAATGCGGGCATGCACTTGCTCTTTCCTCCAGAGCGGTAGCAGGAGTGTCACGCTGTCTGCCGCGTGGATCAAAGGATCTATGTTTTTCCCTCGAGTGTTTCCCACGAGGCTTTCCCACCAGGCTTTCCCACAGGGCTGTCCCACGTGCACACGTGGTGGGAGTCCATCCTCGGCGTGAACGTCAAGGCAGTGCAGGGAAAACAGGTTCCTCTGGAATGGACTGACACATCTGGGGGACTCTTGGAATGGTGGCACGACCCTGGAGTTCCTCTCGCCTTTCCTGTGGAGAGCGCCTCCTCTTGAGATGCGACGGGAACGCCGGGAATTCTTTACCTACGAAACCGGGAAAGGATCCCTCATCTCGAGCTAGGAGGCGGAAACGGGGCTCCCCTGGATGTGTGCGGGAACCTCGTGCTTCCTCTCGAGTGGTGACGGGTATGTCGGGGAACTTCTTGAGTTGCAGCAAGGGTGTAAAGGACCCTTTGGAAGTTCCAGTGGTTAGATGTGATTAGCCTCGAGAAGCCTCAGCGGAAATGGGCCTCATCTCGCCTGGAGGGCAAAACCTCCTGGATTTTCTCGAGTTGAGGCAGGTGCTCTCGACTTACGACGGGGACCTCAGGGACCCGCTCTGGTGGCCTCAGGAAAGGCCAGTCCCCATGCGAGTTCTTCGGGGGCCTGTCGGGATTCCTCTCCCGTCGATGCCGGGGCCTAAGACCTTGTGTGGAGTCGGGGCCGGAACCTGAGGATTCCTCTCCAGTGCTGACATGGATCTTGGGGTACTTCTGGAGTCTCCCCAGGGGAGTCAGTCCTCGTCTCGAATGCGGGCATGCACTTGCGCTTTCCTCTAGGGCGGTAGCAGCAGTGTCACGCAGTCCGCCACGTGGATCAAAGGATCCATGGTTTTCCCTCGAGTCTTTCCCACGAGGCTTTCCCACGAGGCTTTCCCACAGGGCTGTCCCACGTGCACACGTGGTGGGAGTCGATCCTCGGCTTGAACGTCAAGGCAGTGCAGGGAAAACAGGTTCCTCTGGAATGGACTGACACATCTGGGGGACTCTTGGAATGGTGGCATGACCCTGGAGTTCCTCTCGCCTTTCCTGTGGAGAGCGCCTCCTCTTGAGATGTGACGGGAACGCCGGGAATTCTTTCCCTACAAAACAGGGAAAGGATCCCTCATCTCGAGCTAGGAGGCGGAAACGGGGCTCCCCTGGATGTGTGCGGGACACCAGGTGCTTCCTCTCGAGTGCAGACGGGTGTGTCGGGGAACTTCTAGAGTTGCAGCAAGGGTGTGAAGGACCCTTTGGAAGTTCCAGTGGTTAGATGTGATTGGCCTCGAGAAGCCTCAGCGGAAATGGGCCTCATCTCGCCTGGAGGGCAAAACCTCCTGGATTTTCTCGAGTTGCGGCAGGTGCTCTCGACTTACGACGGGGACCTCAGGGACCCTCTCTGGTGGCCTCAGGAAAGGCCAGTCCCCATGCGAGTCCCTCGGGGGCCTCTCGGGATTCCTCTCCCGTCGATGCTGGGGCCTAAGACCTTGTGTGGAGTCGGGGCCGGAACCTGAGGATTCCTCTCCAGTGCTGACATGGATCTTGGGGTATTTCTGGAGTCTCCCCTGGGGAGTCAGTCCTCGTCTCGAATGCGGGCATGCACTTGCGCTTTCCTCCAGAGCGGTAGCAGCAGTGTCACGCAGTCCGCCGCGTGGATCAAAGGATCTATAGTTTTCCCTCGAGTCTTTCCCACGAGGCTTTCCCACGAGGCTTTCCCACAGGGCTGTCCCACGTGCACACGTGGTGGGAGTCGATCCTCGGCTTGAACGTCAAGGCAGTGCAGGGAAAACAGGTTCCTCTGGAATGGACTGACACATCTGGGGGACTCTTGGAATGGTGGCATGACCCTGGAGTTCCTCTCGCCTTTCCTGTGGAGAGCGCCTCCTCTTGAGATGCGACGGGAACGCCGGGAATTCTTTCCCTACGAAACAGGTAAAGGATCCCTCATCTCTAGCTAGGAGGCGGAAACGGGGATCCCCTGAATGTGTGCGGGACACCACGTGCTTCCTCTCGAGTGCAGGCGGGTATGTCGGGGAACTTCTTGAGTTGCAGCAAGGGTGTGAAGGACCCTTTGGAAGTTCCAGTGGTTAGATGTGATTGGCCTCGAGAAGCCTCAGCGGAAATGGACCTCATCTCGCCTGGAGGGCAAAACCTCCTGGATTTTCTCGAGTTGCGGCAGGTGCTCTCGACTTACGACGGGGACCTCAGGGACCCGCTCTGGTGGCCTCAGGAAAGGCCAGCCCCATGCGAGTTCCTCGGGGGCCTCTCGGGATTCCTCTCCCGTCGATGCCGGGGCCTAAGACCTTGTGTGGAGTCGGGGCCGGAACCTGAGGATTCCTCTCCAGTGCTGATATGGATCTTGGGGTACTTCTGGAGTCTCCCCAGGGGAGTCAGTCCTCGTCTCGAATGCGGGCATGCACTTGCGCTTTCCTCCAGAGCGGTAGCAGCAGTGTCACGCAGTCCGCCGCGTGGATCAAAGGATCTATGGTTTTCCCTCGAGTGTTTCCCACGAGGCTTTCCCACGAGGCTTTCCCACAGGGCTGTCCCACGTGCACACGTGGTGGGAGTCGATCCTCGGCTTGAACGTCAAGGCAGTGCAGGGAAAACAGGTTCCTCTGGAATGGACTGACACATCTGGGGGACTCTTGGAATGGTGTCACGACCCTGGAGTTCCTCTCGCCTTTCCTGTGGAGAGCGCCTCCTCTTGAGATGCGACGGGAAGGCCGGGAATTCTTTCCCTACGAAACAGGGAAAGGATCCCTCATCTCGAGCTAGGAGGCGGAAACGGGGCTCCCCTGGATGTGTGCGGGACCCCACGTGCTTCCTCTCGAGTGACGACGGGTATGTCGGGGATCTTCTTGAGTTGCAGCAATGGTGTGAAGGACCCTTTGGAAGTTCCAGTGGTTAGATGTGATTGGCCTCGGGAAGCCTCAGCGGAAATGGGCCTCATCTGGCCTGGAGGGCAAAACCTCCTGGATTTTCTAGAGTTGCGGCAGGTGCTCTCGACTTATGACGGGGACCTCAGGGACCCGCTCTGGTGGCCTCAGGAAAGGCCAGCCCCATGCGAGTTCCTCGGGGGCCTCTCGGGATTCCTCTCCCGTCGATGCCGGGGCCTAAGACCTTGTGTGGAGTCGGGGCCGGAACCTGAGGATTCCTCTCCAGTGCTGACATAGATCTTGGGGTACTTCTGGAGTCTCCCCAGGGGAGTCAGTCCTCTTCTCGAATGCAGGCATGCACTTGCGCTTTCCTCCAGAGCGGTAGCAGCAGTGTCACGCAGTCCGCCGCGTGGATCAAAGGATCTATGGTTTTCCCTCGAGTCTTTCCCACGAGGCTTTCCCACGAGGCTTTCCCACAGGGCTGTCCCACGTGCACACGTGGTGGGAGTCGATCCTCGGCTTGAACGTCAAGGCAGTGCAGGGAAAACAGGTTCCTCTGGAATGGAATGACACATCTGGGGGACTCTTGGAATGGTGTCACGACCCTGGAGTTCCTCTCGCCTTTCCTGTGGAGAGCGCCTCCTCTTGAGATGCGACGGGAACGCCGGGAATTCTTTCCCTACGAAACAGGGAAAGGATCCCTCATCTCGAGCTAGGAGGCGGAAACGGGGCTCCCCTGGATGTGTGCGGGACCCCACGTGCTTCCTCTCGAGTGAAGACGGATATGTCGGGGAACTTCTTGAGTTGCAGCAATGGTGTAAAGGACCATTTGGAAGTTCCAGTGGTTAGATGTGATTGGCCTCGAGAAGCCTCAGCGGAAATGGGCCTCATCTCGCCTGGAGGGCAAAACCTCCTGGATTTTCTCGAGTTGCGGCAGGTGCTCTCGACTTACGACGGGGACCTCAGGGACCCGCTCTGGTGGCCTCAGGAAAGGCCAGTCCCCATGCGAGTTCCTCGGGGGCCTCTCGGGATTCCTCTCCCGTCGATGCCGGGGCCTAAGACCTTGTGTGGAGTCGGGGCCGGAACCTGAGGATTCCTCTCCAGGGCTGACATGGATCTTGGGGTACTTCTGGAGTCTCCCCAGGGGAGTCAGTCCTCGTCTCGAATGCGGGCATGCACTTGCGCTTTCCTCCAGAGCGGTAGCAGCAGTGTCACGCAGTCCGCCACGTGGATCAAAGATCTATGGTTTTCCCTTGAGTCTTTCCCACGAGGCTTTCCCACGAGGCTTTCCCACAGGGCTGTCCCACGGGCACACGTGGTGGGAGTCGATCCTCGGCTTGAACGTCAAGGCAGTGCAGGGAAAACAGGTTCCTCTGGAATGGACTGACACATCTTTGGGACTCTTGGAATGGTGGCACGACCCTGGAGTTCCTCTCGCCTTTCCTGTGGAGAGCGCCTCCTCTTGAGATGCGACGGGAACGCCGGGAATTCTTTCCCTACGAAACAGGGAAAGGATCCCTCATCTCGAGCTAGGAGGCGGAAACGGGGCTCCCCTGGATGTGTGCGGGACACCACGTGCTTCCTCTCGAGTGCAGACGGGTATGTCGGGGAACTTCTTGAGTTGCAGCAAGGGTGTGAAGGACCCTTTGGAAGTTCCAGTGGTTAGATGTGATTGGCCTCGAGAAGCCTCAGCGGAAATGGGCCTCATCTCGCCTGGAGGGCAAAACCTCCTGGATTTTCTCGAGTTGCGGCAGGTGCTCTCGACTTACGACGGGGACCTCAGGGACCCGCTCTGGTGGCCTCAGGAAAGGCCAGCCCCATGCGAGTTCCTCGGGGGCCTCTCGGGATTCCTTTCCCGTCGATGCCGGGGCCTAAGACCTTGTGTGGAGTCGGGGCCGGAACCTGAGGATTCCTCTCCAGTGCTGACATGGATCTTGGGGTACTTCTGGAGTCTCCCCAGGGGAGTCAGTCCTCGTCTCGAATGCGGGCATGCACTTGCGCTTTCCTCCAGAGCGGTAGCAGCAGTGTCACGCAGTCCGCCGCGTGGATCAAAGGATCTATGGTTTTCCCTCGAGTCTTTCCCACGAGGCTTTCCCACGAGGCTTTCCCACAGGGCTGTCCCACGTGCACACGTGGTGGGAGTCGATCCTCGGCTTGAACGTCAAGGCAGTGCAGGGAAAACAGGTTCCTCTGGAATGGACTGACACATCTGGGGGACTCTTGGAATGGTGGCACGACCCTGGAGTTCCTCTCGCCTTTCCTGTGGAGAGCGCCTCCTCTTGAGATGCGACGGGAACGCCGGGAATTCTTTCCCTACGAAACAGGGAAAGGATCCCTCATCTCGAGCTAGGAGTCGGAAACGGGGCTCCCCTGGATGTGTGCGGGACCCCACGTGCTTCCTCTCGAGTGCAGACTGGTATGTCGGGGATCTTCTTGAGTTGCAGCAATGGTGTGAAGGACCCTTTGGAAGTTCCAGTGGTGAGATGTGATTGGCCTCGAGAAGCCTCAGCGGAAATGGGCCTCATCTCGCCTGGAGGGCAAAACCTCCTGGATTTTCTCGAGTTGCGGCAGGTGCTCTCGACTTACGACGGGGACCTCAGGGACCCGCTCTGGTGGCCTCAGGAAAGGACAGCCCCATGCGAGTTCCTCGGGGGCCTCTTGGGATTCCTCTCCCGTCGATGCCGGGGCCTAAGACCTTGTGTGGAGTCGGGGCCGGAACCTGAGGATTCCTCTCCAGTGCTGACATGGATCTTGGGGTATTTCTGGAGTCTCCCCAGGGGAGTCAGTCCTCGTCTCGAATGCGGGCATGCACTTGCGCTTTCCTCCAGAGCGGTAGCAGCAGTGTCACGCAGTTCGCCGCGTGGATCAAAGGATCTATGGTTTTCCCTCGAGTCTTTCCCACGAGGCTTTCCCACGAGGCTTTCCCACAGGGCTGTCCCACGTGCACACGTGGTGGGAGTCGATCCTCGGCTTGAACGTCAAGGCAGTGCAGGGAAAACAGGTTCCTCTGGAATGGAATGACACATCTGGGGGACTCTTGGAATGGTGTCACGACCCTGGAGTTCCTCTCGCCTTTCCTGTGGAGAGCGCCTCCTCTTGAGATGCGACGGGAACGCCGGGAATTCTTTCCCTACGAAACAGGGAAAGGATCCCTCATCTCGAGCTAGGAGGCGGAAACGAGGCTCCCCTGGATGTGTGCGGGACACCACGTGCTTCCTCTCTAGTGCAGACGGGTATGTCGGGGAACTTCTTGAGTTGCAGCAAGGGTGTGAAGGACCCTTTGGAAGTTCCAGTGGTTAGATGTGATTGGCCTCGGGAAGCCTCAGCGGAAATGGGCCTCATCTGGCCTGGAGGGCAAAACCTCCTGGATTTTCTAGAGTTGCGGCAGGTGCTCTCGACTTACGACGGGGACCTCAGGGACCCGCTCTGGTGGCCTCAGGAAAGGCCAGCCCCATGCGAGTTCCTCGGGGGCCTCTCGGGATTCCTCTCCCGTCGATGCCGGGGCCTAAGACCTTGTGTGGAGTCGGGGCCGGAACCTGAGGATTCCTCTCCAGTGCTGACATGGATCTTGGGGTACTTCTGGAGTCTCCCCAGGGGAGTCAGTCCTCGTCTCGAATGCGGGCATGCACTTGCGCTTTCCTCCAGAGCGGTAGCAGCAGTGTCACGCAGTCCGCCGCGTGGATCATAGGATCTATGGTTTTCCCTCGAGTCTTTCCCACGAGGCTTTCCCACGAGGCTTTCCCACAGGGCTGTCCCACGTGCACACGTGGTGGGAGTCGATCCTCGGCTTGAACGTCAAGGCAGTGCACGGAAAACAGGTTCCTCTGGAATGGAATGACACATCTGGGGGACTCTTGGAATGGTGTCACGACCCTGGAGTTCCTCTCGCCTTTCCTGTGGAGAGCGCCTCCTCTTGAGATGCGACGGGAACGCCGGGAATTCTTTCCCTACGAAACAGGGAAAGGATCCCTCATCTCGAGCTAGGAGGCGGAAACGGGGCTCCCCTGGATGTGTGCGGGACCCCACGTGCTTCCTCTCGAGTGAAGACGGGTATGTCGGGGAACTTCTTGAGTTGCAGCAATGGTGTAAAGGACCATTTGGAAGTTCCAGTGGTTAGATGTGATTGGCCTCGAGAAGCCTCAGCGGAAATGGGCCTCATCTCGCCTGGAGGGCAAAACCTCCTGGATTTTCTAGAGTTGCGGCAGGTGCTCTCGACTTATGACGGGGACCTCAGGGACCCGCTCTGGTGGCCTCAGGAAAGGCCAGCCCCATGCGAGTTCCTCGGGGGCCTCTCGGGATTCCTCTCCCGTCGATGCCGGGGCCTAAGACCTTGTGTGGAGTCGGGGCCGGAACCTGAGGATTCCTCTCCAGTGCTGACATAGATCTTGGGGTACTTCTGGAGTCTCCCCAGGGGAGTCAGTCCTCTTCTCGAATGCAGGCATGCACTTGCGCTTTCCTCCAGAGCGGTAGCAGCAGTGTCACGCAGTCCGCCGCGTGGATCAAAGGATCTATGGTTTTCCCTCGAGTCTTTCCCACGAGGCTTTCCCACGAGGCTTTCCCACAGGGCTGTCCCACGTGCACACGTGGTGGGAGTCGATCCTCGGCTTGAACGTCAAGGCAGTGCAGGGAAAACAGGTTCCTCTGGAATGGAATGACACATCTGGGGGACTCTTGGAATGGTGTCACGACCCTGGAGTTCCTCTCGCCTTTCCTGTGGAGAGCGCCTCCTCTTGAGATGCGACGGGAACGCCGGGAATTCTTTCCCTACGAAACAGGGAAAGGATCCCTCATCTCGAGCTAGGAGGCGGAAACGGGGCTCCCCTGGATGTGTGCGGGACCCCACGTGCTTCCTCTCGAGTGAAGACGGATATGTCGGGGAACTTCTTGAGTTGCAGCAATGGTGTAAAGGACCATTTGGAAGTTCCAGTGGTTAGATGTGATTGGCCTCGAGAAGCCTCAGCGGAAATGGGCCTCATCTCGCCTGGAGGGCAAAACCTCCTGGATTTTCTCGAGTTGCGGCAGGTGCTCTCGACTTACGACGGGGACCTCAGGGACCCGCTCTGGTGGCCTCAGGAAAGGCCAGTCCCCATGCGAGTTCCTCGGGGGCCTCTCGGGATTCCTCTCCCGTCGATGCCGGGGCCTAAGACCTTGTGTGGAGTCGGGGCCGGAACCTGAGGATTCCTCTCCAGGGCTGACATGGATCTTGGGGTACTTCTGGAGTCTCCCCAGGGGAGTCAGTCCTCGTCTCGAATGCGGGCATGCACTTGCGCTTTCCTCCAGAGCGGTAGCAGCAGTGTCACGCAGTCCGCCACGTGGATCAAAGATCTATGGTTTTCCCTTGAGTCTTTCCCACGAGGCTTTCCCACGAGGCTTTCCCACAGGGCTGTCCCACGGGCACACGTGGTGGGAGTCGATCCTCGGCTTGAACGTCAAGGCAGTGCAGGGAAAACAGGTTCCTCTGGAATGGACTGACACATCTTTGGGACTCTTGGAATGGTGGCACGACCCTGGAGTTCCTCTCGCCTTTCCTGTGGAGAGCGCCTCCTCTTGAGATGCGACGGGAACGCCGGGAATTCTTTCCCTACGAAACAGGGAAAGGATCCCTCATCTCGAGCTAGGAGGCGGAAACGGGGCTCCCCTGGATGTGTGCGGGACACCACGTGCTTCCTCTCGAGTGCAGACGGGTATGTCGGGGAACTTCTTGAGTTGCAGCAAGGGTGTGAAGGACCCTTTGGAAGTTCCAGTGGTTAGATGTGATTGGCCTCGAGAAGCCTCAGCGGAAATGGGCCTCATCTCGCCTGGAGGGCAAAACCTCCTGGATTTTCTCGAGTTGCGGCAGGTGCTCTCGACTTACGACGGGGACCTCAGGGACCCGCTCTGGTGGCCTCAGGAAAGGCCAGCCCCATGCGAGTTCCTCGGGGGCCTCTCGGGATTCCTTTCCCGTCGATGCCGGGGCCTAAGACCTTGTGTGGAGTCGGGGCCGGAACCTGAGGATTCCTCTCCAGTGCTGACATGGATCTTGGGGTACTTCTGGAGTCTCCCCAGGGGAGTCAGTCCTCGTCTCGAATGCGGGCATGCACTTGCGCTTTCCTCCAGAGCGGTAGCAGCAGTGTCACGCAGTCCGCCGCGTGGATCAAAGGATCTATGGTTTTCCCTCGAGTCTTTCCCACGAGGCTTTCCCACGAGGCTTTCCCACAGGGCTGTCCCACGTGCACACGTGGTGGGAGTCGATCCTCGGCTTGAACGTCAAGGCAGTGCAGGGAAAACAGGTTCCTCTGGAATGGACTGACACATCTGGGGGACTCTTGGAATGGTGGCACGACCCTGGAGTTCCTCTCGCCTTTCCTGTGGAGAGCGCCTCCTCTTGAGATGCGACGGGAACGCCGGGAATTCTTTCCCTACGAAACAGGGAAAGGATCCCTCATCTCGAGCTAGGAGTCGGAAACGGGGCTCCCCTGGATGTGTGCGGGACCCCACGTGCTTCCTCTCGAGTGCAGACTGGTATGTCGGGGATCTTCTTGAGTTGCAGCAATGGTGTGAAGGACCCTTTGGAAGTTCCAGTGGTTAGATGTGATTGGCCTCGAGAAGCCTCAGCGGAAATGGGCCTCATCTCGCCTGGAGGGCAAAACCTCCTGGATTTTCTCGAGTTGCGGCAGGTGCTCTCGACTTACGACGGGGACCTCAGGGACCCGCTCTGGTGGCCTCAGGAAAGGACAGCCCCATGCGAGTTCCTCGGGGGCCTCTTGGGATTCCTCTCCCGTCGATGCCGGGGCCTAAGACCTTGTGTGGAGTCGGGGCCGGAACCTGAGGATTCCTCTCCAGTGCTGACATGGATCTTGGGGTATTTCTGGAGTCTCCCCAGGGGAGTCAGTCCTCGTCTCGAATGCGGGCATGCACTTGCGCTTTCCTCCAGAGCGGTAGCAGCAGTGTCACGCAGTTCGCCGCGTGGATCAAAGGATCTATGGTTTTCCCTCGAGTCTTTCCCACGAGGCTTTCCCACGAGGCTTTCCCACAGGGCTGTCCCACGTGCACACGTGGTGGGAGTCGATCCTCGGCTTGAACGTCAAGGCAGTGCAGGGAAAACAGGTTCCTCTGGAATGGAATGACACATCTGGGGGACTCTTGGAATGGTGTCACGACCCTGGAGTTCCTCTCGCCTTTCCTGTGGAGAGCGCCTCCTCTTGAGATGCGACGGGAACGCCGGGAATTCTTTCCCTACGAAACAGGGAAAGGATCCCTCATCTCGAGCTAGGAGGCGGAAACGAGGCTCCCCTGGATGTGTGCGGGACACCACGTGCTTCCTCTCTAGTGCAGACGGGTATGTCGGGGAACTTCTTGAGTTGCAGCAAGGGTGTGAAGGACCCTTTGGAAGTTCCAGTGGTTAGATGTGATTGGCCTCGGGAAGCCTCAGCGGAAATGGGCCTCATCTGGCCTGGAGGGCAAAACCTCCTGGATTTTCTAGAGTTGCGGCAGGTGCTCTCGACTTACGACGGGGACCTCAGGGACCCGCTCTGGTGGCCTCAGGAAAGGCCAGCCCCATGCGAGTTCCTCGGGGGCCTCTCGGGATTCCTCTCCCGTCGATGCCGGGGCCTAAGACCTTGTGTGGAGTCGGGGCCGGAACCTGAGGATTCCTCTCCAGTGCTGACATGGATCTTGGGGTACTTCTGGAGTCTCCCCAGGGGAGTCAGTCCTCGTCTCGAATGCGGGCATGCACTTGCGCTTTCCTCCAGAGCGGTAGCAGCAGTGTCACGCAGTCCGCCGCGTGGATCATAGGATCTATGGTTTTCCCTCGAGTCTTTCCCACGAGGCTTTCCCACGAGGCTTTCCCACAGGGCTGTCCCACGTGCACACGTGGTGGGAGTCGATCCTCGGCTTGAACGTCAAGGCAGTGCACGGAAAACAGGTTCCTCTGGAATGGAATGACACATCTGGGGGACTCTTGGAATGGTGTCACGACCCTGGAGTTCCTCTCGCCTTTCCTGTGGAGAGCGCCTCCTCTTGAGATGCGACGGGAACGCCGGGAATTCTTTCCCTACGAAACAGGGAAAGGATCCCTCATCTCGAGCTAGGAGGCGGAAACGGGGCTCCCCTGGATGTGTGCGGGACCCCACGTGCTTCCTCTCGAGTGAAGACGGGTATGTCGGGGAACTTCTTGAGTTGCAGCAATGGTGTAAAGGACCATTTGGAAGTTCCAGTGGTTAGATGTGATTGGCCTCGAGAAGCCTCAGCGGAAATGGGCCTCATCTCGCCTGGAGGGCAAAACCTCCTGGATTTTCTCGAGTTGCGGCAGGTGCTCTCGACTTACGACGGGGACCTCAGGGACCCGCTCTGGTGGCCTCAGGAAAGGCCAGTCCCCATGCGAGTTCCTCGGGGGCCTCTCGGGATTCCTCTCCCGTCGATGCCGGGGCCTAAGACCTTGTGTGGAGTCGGGGCCGGAACCTGAGGATTCCTCTCCAGTGCTGACATGGATCTTGGGGTACTTCTGGAGTCTCCCCAGGGGAGTCAGTCCTCGTCTCGAATGCGGGCATGCACTTGCGCTTTCCTCCAGAGCGGTAGCAGCAGTGTCACGCAGTCCGCCACGTGGATCAAAGGATCTATGGTTTTCCCTTGAGTCTTTCCCACGAGGCTTTCCCACGAGGCTTTCCCACAGGGCTGTCCCACGGGCACACGTGGTGGGAGTCGATCCTCGGCTTGAACGTCAAGGCAGTGCAGGGAAAACAGGTTCCTCTGGAATGGACTGACACATCTTTGGGACTCTTGGAATGGTGGCACGACCCTGGAGTTCCTCTCGCCTTTCCTGTGGAGAGCGCCTCCTCTTGAGATGCGACGGGAACGCCGGGAATTCTTTCCCTACGAAACAGGGAAAGGATCCCTCATCTCGAGCTAGGAGGCGGAAACGGGGCTCCCCTGGATGTGTGCAGGACACCACGTGCTTCCTCTCGAGTGCAGACGGGTATGTCGGGGAACTTCTTGAGTTGCAGCAAGGGTGTGAAGGACCCTTTGGAAGTTCCAGTGGTTAGATGTGATTGGCCTCGAGAAGCCTCAGCGGAAATGGGCCTCATCTCGCCTGGAGGGCAAAACCTCCTGGATTTTCTCGAGTTGCGGCAGGTGCTCTCGCCTTACGACGGGGACCTCAGGGACCCGCTCTGGTGGCCTCAGGAAAGGCCAGCCCCATGCGAGTTCCTCGGGGGCCTCTCGGGATTCCTCTCCCGTCGATGCCGGGGCCTAAGACCTTGTGTGGAGTCGGGGCCGGAACCTGAGGATTCCTCTCCAGTGCTGACATGGATCTTGGGGTACTTCTGGAGTCTCCCCAGGGGAGTCAGTCCTCGTCTCGAATGCGGGCATGCACTTGCGCTTTCCTCCAGAGCGGTAGCAGCAGTGTCACGCAGTCCGCCGCGTGGATCAAAGGATCTATGGTTTTCCCTCGAGTCTTTCCCACGAGGCTTTCCCACGAGGCTTTCCCACAGGGCTGTCCCCCGTGCACACGTGGTGGGAGTCGATCCTCGGCTTGAACGTCAAGGCAGTGCAGGGAAAACAGGTTCCTCTGGAATGGACTGACACATCTGGGGGACTCTTGGAATGGTGGCACGACCCTGGAGTTCCTCTCGCCTTTCCTGTGGAGAGCGCCTCCTCTTGAGATGCGACGGGAACGCCGGGAATTCTTTCCCTACGAAACAGGGAAAGGATCCCTCATCTCGAGCTAGGAGGCGGAAACGGGGCTCCCCTGGATGTGTGCGGGACACCACGTGCTTCCTCTCGAGTGCAAACGGGTATGTCGGGGAAGTTCTTAAGTTGCAGCAAGGGTGTGAAGGACCCTTTGGAAGTTCCAGTGGTTAGATGTGATTGGCCTCTAGAAGCCTCAGCGGAAATGGGCCTCATCTCGCCTGGAGGGCAAAACCTCCTGGATTTTCTCGAGTTGCGGCAGGTGCTCTCGACTTACGACGAGGACCTCAGGGACCCGCTCTGCTGGCCTCAGGAAAGGCCAGTCCCCATGCGAGTTCCTCCGGGGCCTCTCGGGATTCCTCTCCCGTCGATGCCGGGGCCTAAGACCTTGTGTGGAGTCGGGGCCGGAACCTGAGGATTCCTCTCCAGTGCTGACATGGATCTTGGGGTACTTCTGGAGTCTCCCCAGGGGAGTCAGTCCTCGTCTCGAATGCGGGCATGCACTTGCGCTTTCCGCCAGAGCGGTAGCAGCAGTGTCACGCAGTCCGCCCAATGGATCAAAGGATCTATGGTTTTCCTCGAGTCTTTTCAACGAGGCTTTCCCACGAGGCTTTCCCACAGGGCTGTCCCACGTGCACACGTGGTGGGAGTCGATCCTCGGCTTGAACGTCAAGGCAGTTCAGGGAAAACAGGTTCCTCTGGAATGGACTGACACATCTGGGGGACTCTTGGAATGGTGGCCCGACCCTGGAGTTCCTCTCGCCTTTCCTGTGGAGAGCGCCTCCTCTTGAGATGCGACTGGAACGCCGGGAATTCTTTCCCTACGAAACAGGGAAAGGATCCCTCATCTCGAGCTAGGAGGCGGAAACGGGGCTCCCCTGGATGTGTGCAGGACCCACGTGCTTCCTCTCGAGTGGAGACGGGTATGTCGGGGAACTTCTTGAGTTGCAGCAAGGGTGTGAAGGACCCTTTGGAAGTTCCAGTGGTTAGACGTGATTGGCCTCGAGAAGCCTCAGCGGAAATGGGCCTCATCTCGCCTGGAGGGCAAAACCTCCTGGATTTTCTCGAGTTGCGGCAGGTGCTCTCGACTTACGACGGGGACCTCAGGGACCCGCTCTGGTGGCCTCAGGAAAGGCCAGTCCCCATGCGAGTTCCGCGGGGGCGTCACGGGATTCCTCTCCCGTCGATGCCGGGGCCTAAGACCTTGTGTGGAGTCGGGGCCGGAACCTGAGGATTCCTCTCCAGTGCTGACATGGATCTTGGGGTACTTCTGGAGTCTCCCCAGGGGAGTCAGTCCTCGTCTCGAATGCGGGCATGCACTTGCGCTTTCCTCCAGAGCGGTAGCAGCAGTGTCACGCAGTCCGCCGCGTGGATCAAAGGATCTATGGTTTTCCCTCGAGTCTTTCCCACGAGGCTTTCCCACGAGGCTTTCCCACAGGGCTGTCCCACGTGCACACGTGGTGGGAGTCGATCCTCGGCTTGAACGTCAAGGCAGTGCAGGGAAAACAGGTTCCTCTGGAATGGACTGACACATCTGGTGGACTCTTGGAATGGTGGCACGACCCTGGAGTTCCTCTCGCCTTTCCTGTGGAGAGCACCTCCTCTTGAGATGCGACGGGAACACCGGGAATTCTTTCCCTACGAAACAGGGAAAGGATCCCTCATCTCGAGCTAGGAGGCGGAAACGGGGCTCCCCTGGATGTGTGCGGGACCCACGTGCTTCCTCTCGAGTGGAGACGGGTATGTCGGGGAACTTCTTGAGTTGCAGCAAGGGTGTGAAGGACCCTTTGGAAGTTCCAGTGGTTAGACGTGATTAGCCTCGAGAAGCCTCAGTGGAAATGGGCCTCATCGCGCCTGGAGGGCAAAACCTCCTGGATTTTCTCGAGTTGCGGCAGGTGCTCTCGACTTACGACGGGGACCTCAGGGACCCGCTCTGGTGGCCTCAGGAAAGGCCAGTCCCCATGCGAGTTCCTCGGGGGCCTCTCGGGATTCCTCTCCCGTCGATGCCGGGGCCTAAGACCTTGTGTTTAGTCGGGGCCGGTACCTGAGGATTCCTCTCCAGTGCTGACATGGATCTTGGGGTACTTCTGGAGTCTCCCCAGGGGAGTCAGTCCTCGTCTCGAATGCGGGCATGCACTTGCCCTTTCCTCCAGAGCGGTAGCAGCAGTGTCACGCAGTCCGCCGCGTGGATCAAAGGATGTATGGTTTTCCCTCGAGTCTTTCCCACGAGGCTTTCCCACGAGGCTTTCCCACAGGGCTGTCCCACGTGCACACGTGGTGGGAGTCGATCCTCGGCTTGAACGTCAAGGCAGTGCAGGGAAAACAGGTTCCTCTGGAATGGACTGACACATCTGGGGGACTCTTGGAATGGTGGCACGACCCTGGAGTTCCTCTCGCCTTTCCTGTGGAGAGCGCCTCCTCTTGAGATGCGACGGGAACGCCGGGAATTCTTTCCCTACGAAACAGGGAAAGGATCCCTCATCTCGAGCTAGGAGGCGGAAACGGGGCTCCCCTGGATGTGTGCGGGACCCCACGTGCTTCCTCACGAGTGGAGACGGGTTTGTCGGGGAACTTCTTGAGTTGCAGCAATGGTGTGAAGGACCCTTTGGAAGTTCCAGTGGTTAGATGTGATTGGCCTCGAGAAGCCTCAGCGGAAATGGGCCTCATCTCGCCTGGAGGGCAAAACCTCCTGGATTTTCTCGAGTTGCGGCAGGTGCTCTCGACTTACGACGGGGACCTCAGGGACCCGCTCTGGTGGCCTCAGGAAAGGCCAGTCCCCATGCGAGTTCCGCGGGGGCGTCTCGGGATTCCTCTCCCGTCGATGCCGGGGCCTAAGACCTTGTGTGGAGTCGAGGCTGGAACCTGAGGATTCCTCTCCAGTGCTGCCATGGATCTTGGGGTACTTCTGGATTCTCCCCAGGGGAGTCAGTCCTCGTTTCGAATGTGGGCATGCACTTGCGCTTTCCTCCAGAGCGGTAGCAGCAGTGTCACGCAGTCCGCCGCGTGGATCAAAGGATCTATGGTTTTCCCTCGAGTCTTTCCCACGAGGCTTTCCCACGAGGCTTTCCCACAGGGCTGTCCCACGTGCACACGTGGTGGGAGTCGATCCTCGGCTTGAACGTCAAGGCAGTGCAGGGAAAACAGGTTCCTCTGGAATGGACTGACATATCTGGGGGACTCTTGGAATGGTGGCACGACCCTGGAGTTCCTCTCGCCTTTCCTGTGGAGAGCGCCTGCTCTTGAGATGCGACGGGAACGCCGGGAATTCTTTCCCTACGAAACAGGGAAAGGATCCCTCATCTCGAGCTAGGAGGCGGAAACGGGGCTCCCCTGGATGTGTGCGGGACACCACGTGCTTCCTCTCGAGTGCAGACGGGTATGTCGGGGAACTTCTTGAGTTGCAGCAATGGTGTGAAGGACCCTTTGGAAGTTCCAGTGGTTAGATGTGATTGGCCTCGAGAAGCCTCAGCGGAAATGGGCCTCATCTCGCCTGGAGGGCAAAACCTCCTGGATTTTCTCGAGTTGCGGCAGGTGCTCTCGACTTACGACGGGGACCTCAGGGACCCGCTCTGGTGGCCTCAGGAAAGGCCAGTCCCCATGCGAGTTCCTCGGGGGCCTCTCGGGATTCCTCTCCCGTCGATGCCGGGGCCTAAGACCTTGTGTGGAGTCGGGGCCGGAACCTGAGGATTCCTCTCCAGTGCTGACATGGATCTTGGGGTACTTCTGGAGTCTCCCCAGGGGAGTCAGTCCTTGTCTTGAATGCGGGCATGCACTTGCGCTTTCCTCCAGAGTGGTAGCAGCAGTGTCACGCAGTCCACCGCGTGGATCAAAGGATCTATGGTTTTCCCTCGAGTCTTTCCCACGAGGCTTTCCCACGAGGCTTTCCCACAGGGCTGTCCCACGTGCACACGTGGTGGGAGTCGATCCTCGGCTTGAACGTCAAGGCAGTGCAGGGAAAACAGGTTCCTCTGGAATGGACTGACACATCTGGGGGACTCTTGGAATGGTGGCACGACCCTTCAGTTCTTCTCGCCTTTCCTGTGGAGAGCACCTCCTCTTGAGATGCGACGGGAACGCCGGAATTCTTTCCCTACGAAACAGGGAAAGGATCCCTCATCTCGAGCTAGGAGGCGGAAACGGGGCTCCCCTGGATGTGTGCGGGACCCACGTGCTTCCTCTCGAGTGGAGACGGGTATGTCGGGGAACTTCTTGAGTTGCCGCAAGGGTGTGAAGGACCCTTTGGAAGTTCCAGTGGTTAGACGTGATTAGCCTCGAGAAGCCTCAGCGGAAAAGGGCCTCATCTCGCCTGGAGGGCAAAACCGCCTGGATTTTCCCGAGTTGCGGCCGGTGCTCTCGACTTACGACGGGGACCTCAGGGACCCGCTCTGGTGGCCTCAGGAAAGGCCAGTCCCCATGCGAGTTCCGCGGGGGCGTCTCGGGATTCCTCTCCCGTCGATGCCGGGGCCTAAGACCTTGTGTGGAGTCGGGGCCGGAACCTGAGGATTCCTCTCCAGTGCTTACATGGATCTTGGGGTACTTCTGGAGTCTCCCCAGGGGAGTCAGTCCTCGTCTCGAATGCGGGCATGCACTTGCGCTTTTCTCCAGAGCGGTAGCAGCAGTGTCACGCAGTCCGCCGCGTGGATCAAAGGATCTATGGTTTTCCCTCGAGTCTTTCCCACGAGGCTTTCCCACGAGGCTTTCCCACAGGGCTGTCCCACGTGCACACGTGGTGGGAGTCGATCCTCGGCTTGAACGTCAAGGCAGTGCAGGGAAAACAGGTTCCTCTGGAATGGACTGACACATCTGGGGGACTCTTGGAATGGTGGCATGACCCTGGAGTTCCTCTCGCCTTTCCTGTGGAGAGCGCCTCCTCTTGAGATGCGACGGGAACGCCGGGAATTCTTTCCCTACGAAACAGGGAAAGGATCCCTCATCTCGAGCTAGGAGGCCGAAACGGGGCTCCCCTGGATGTGTGCGGGACACAACGTGCTTCCTCTCGAGTGCAGACGGGTATGTCGGGGAACTTCTTGAGTTGCAGCAAGGGTGTGAAGGACCCTTTGGAAGTTCCAGTGGTTAGATGTGATTGGCCTCGAGAAGCCTCAGCGGAAATGGGCCTCATCTCGCCTGGAGGGCAAAACCTCCTGGATTTTCTCGAGTTGCGGCAGGTGCTCTCGACTTACGACGGGGACCTCAGGGACCCGCTCTGGTGGCCTCAGGAAAGGCCAGTCCCCATGCGAGTTCCTCGGGGGCCTCTCGGGATTCCTCTCCCGTCGATGCCGGGGCCTAAGACCTTGTGTGGAGTCGGGGCCGGAACCTGAGGATTCCTCTCCAGTGCTGACATGGATCTTGGGGTACTTCTGGAGTCTCCCCAGGGGAGTCAGTCCTCGTCTCGAATGCGGGCATGCACTTGCGCTTTCCTCCAGAGCGGTAGCAGCAGTGTCACGCAGTCCGCCGCGTGGATCAAAGGATCTATGGTTTTCCCTCGAGTCTTTCCCACGAGGCTTTCCCACGAGGCTTTCCCACAGGGCTGTCCCACGTGCACACGTGGTGGGAGACGATCCTCGGCTTGAACGTCAAGGCAGTGCAGGGAAAACAGGTTCCTCTGGAATGGACTGACACATCTGGGGGACTCTTGGAATGGTGGCATGACCCTGGAGTTCCTCTCGCCTTTCCTGTGGAGAGCGCCTCCTCTTGAGATGCGACGGGAACGCCGGGAATTCTTTCCCTACGAAACAGGGAAAGGATCCCTCATCTCGAGTTAGGAGGCGGAAACGGGGCTCCCCTGGATGTGTGCGGGACACCACGTGCTTCCTCTCGAGTGCAAACGGGTATGTCGGGGAAGTTCTTAAGTTGCAGCAAGGGTGTGAAGGACCCTTTGGAAATTCCAGTGGTTAGATGTGATTGGCCTCTCGAAGCCTCATCGGAAATGGGCCTCATCTCGCCTGGAGGGCAAAACCTCCTGGATTTTCTCGAGTTGCGGCAGGTGCTCTCAACTTACGACGAGGACCTCGGGGACCCGCTCTGGTGGCCTCAGGAAAGGCCAGTCCCCATGCGAGTTCCTCGGGGGCCTCTCGGGATTCCTCTCCCGTCGATGCCGGGGCCTAAGACCTTGTGTGGAGTCGGGGCCGGAACCTGAGGATTCCTCTCCAGTGCTGACATGGATCTTGGGGTACTTCTGGAGTCTCCCCAGGGGAGTCAGTCCTCGTCTCGAATGCGGGCATGCACTTGCGCTTTCCGCCAGAGCGGTAGCAGCAGTGTCACGCAGTCCGCCCAATGGATCAAAGGATCTATGGTTTTCCTCGAGTCTTTTCCACGAGGCTTTCCCACGAGGCTTTCCCACAGGGCTGTCCCACGTGCACACGTGGTGGGAGTCGATCCTCGGCTTGAACGTCAAGGCAGTTCAGGGAAAACAGGTTCCTCTGGAATGGACTGACACATCTGGGGGACTCTTGGAATGGTGGCCCGACCCTGGAGTTCCTCTGGCCTTTCCTGTGGAGAGCGCCTCCTCTTGAGATGCGACGGGAACGCCGGGAATTCTTTCCCTACGAAACAGGGAAAGGATCCCTCATCTCGAGCTAGGAGGCGGAAACGGGGCTCCCCTGGATGTGTGCAGGACCCACGTGCTTCCTCTCGAGTGGAGACGGGTATGTCGGGGAACTTCTTGAGTTGCAGCAAGGGTGTGAATGACCCTTTGGAAGTTCCAGTGGTTAGACGTGATTGGCCTCGAGAAGCCTCAGCGGAAATGGGCCTCATCTCGCCTGGAGGGCAAAACCTCCTGGATTTTCTCGAGTTGCGGCAGGTGCTCTCGACTTACGACGGGGACCTCAGGGACCCGCTCTGGTGGCCTCAGGAAAGGCCAGTCCCCATGCGAGTTCCTCGGGGGCGTCTCGGGATTCCTCTCCCGTCGATGCCGGGGCCTAAGACCTTGTGTGGAGTCGGGGCCGGAACCTGAGGATTCCTCTCCAGTGCTGACATGGATCTTGGGGTACTTCTGGAGTCTCCCCAGGGGAGTCAGTCCTCGTCTCGAATGCGGGCATGCACTTGCGCTTTCCTCCAGAGCGGTAGCAGCAGTGTCACGCAGTCCGCCGCGTGGATCAAAGGATCTATGGTTTTCCCTCGAGTCTTTCCCACGAGGCTTTCCCACGAGGCTTTCCCACAGGGCTGTCCCACGTGCACACGTGGTGGGAGTCGATCCTCGGCTTGAACGTCAAGGCAGTGCAGGGAAAACAGGTTCCTCTGGAATGGACTGACACATCTGGGGGACTCTTGGAATGGTGGCACGACCCTGGAGTTCCTCTCGCCTTTCCTGTGGAGAGCACCTCCTCTTGAGATGCGACGGGAACGCCGGGAATTCTTTCCCTACGAAACAGGGAAAGGATCCCTCATCTCGAGCTAGGAGGCGGAAACGGGGCTCTCCTGGATGTGTGCGGGACCCACGTGCTTCCTCTCGAGTGGAGACGGGTATGTCGGGGAACTTCTTGAGTTGCAGCAAGGGTGTGAAGGACCCTTTGGAAGTTCCAGTGGTTAGACGTGATTAGCCTCGAGAAGCCTCAGTGGAAATGGGCCTCATCGCGCCTGGAGGGCAAAACCTCCTGGATTTTCTCGAGTTGCGGCAGGTGCTCTCGACTTACGACGGGGACCTCAGGGACCCGCTCTGGTGGCCTCAGGAAAGGCCAGTCCCCATGCGAGTTCCTCGGGGGCCTCTCAGGATTCCTCTCCCGTCGATGCCGGGGCCTAAGACCTTGTGTTTAGTCGGGGCCGGAACCTGAGGATTCCTCTCCAGTGCTGACATGGATCTTGGGGTACTTCTGGAGTCTCCCCAGGGGAGTCAGTCCTCGTCTCGAATGCGGGCATGCACTTGCGCTTTCCTCCAGAGCGGTAGCAGCAGTGTCACGCAGTCTGCCGCGTGGATCAAAGGATGTATGGTTTTCCCTCGAGTCTTTCCCACGAGGCTTTCCCACGAGGCTTTCCCACAGGGCTGTCCCAAGTGCACACGTGGTGGGAGTCGATCCTCGGCTTGAACGTCAAGGCAGTGCAGGGAAAACAGGTTCCTCTGGAATGGACTGACACATCTGGGGGACTCTTGGAATGGTGGCACGACCCTGGAGTTCCTCTCGCCTTTCCTGTGGAGAGCGCCTCCTCTTGAGATGCGACGGGAATGCCGGGAATTCTTTCCCTACGAAACAGGGAAAGGATCCCTCATCTCGAGCTAGGAGGCGGAAACGGGGCTCCCCTGGATGTGTGCGGGACCCCAAGTGCTTCCTCACGAGTGGAGACGGGTTTTTCGGGGAACTTCTTGAGTTGCAGCAATGGTGTGAAGGACCCTTTGGAAGTTCCAGTGGTTAGATGTGATTGGCCTCGAGAAGCCTCAGCGGAAATGGGCCTCATCTCGCCTGGAGGGCAAAACCTCCTGGATTTTCTCGAGTTGCGGCAGGTGCTCTCGACTTACGACGGGGACCTCAGGGACCCGCTCTGGTGGCCTCAGGAAAGGCCAGTCCCCATGCGAGTTCCGCGGGGGCGTCTCGGGATTCCTCTCCCGTCGATGCCGGGGCCTAAGACCTTGTGTGGAGTCGAGGCTGGAACCTGAGGATTCCTCTCCAGTGCTGCCATGGATCTTGGGGTACTTCTGGATTCTCCCCAGGGGAGTCAGTCCTCGTTTCGAATGTGGGCATGCACTTGCGCTTTCCTCCAGAGCGGTAGCAGCAGTGTCACGCAGTCCGCTGCGTGGATCAAAGGATCTATGGTTTTCCCTCGAGTCTTTCCAACGAGGCTTTCCCACGAGGCTTTCCCACAGGGCTGTCCCACGTGCACACGTGGTGGGAGTCGATCCTCGGCTTGAACGTCAAGGCAGTGCAGGGAAAACAGGTTCCTCTGGAATGGACTGACATATCTGGGGGACTCTTGGAATGGTGGCACGACCCTGGAGTTCCTCTCGCCTTTCCTGTGGAGAGCGCCTCCTCTTGAGATGCGACGGGAACGCCGGGAATTCTTTCCCTACGAAACAGGGAAAGGATCCCTCATCTCGAGCTAGGAGGCGGAAACGGGGCTCCCCTGGATGTGTGCGGGACCCCACGTGCTTCCTCTCGAGTGGAGACGGGTATGTCGGGGAACTTCTTGAGTTGCAGCAAGGGTGTGAAGGACCCTTTGGAAGTTCCAGTGGTTAGATGTGATTGGCCTCGAGAAGCCTCAGCGGAAATGGGCCTCATCTCGCCTGGAGGGCAAAACCTCCTGGATTTTCTCGAGTTGCGGCAGGTGCTCTCGACTTACGACGGGGACCTCAGGGACCCGCTCTGGTGGCCTCAGGAAAGGCCAGTCCCCATGCGAGTTCCTCGGGGGCCTCTCGGGATTCCTCTCCCGTCGATGCCGGGGCCTAAGACCTTGTGTGGAGTCGGGGCCGGAACCTGAGGATTCCTCTCCAGTGCTGACATGGATCTTGGGGTACTTCTGGAGTCTCCCCAGGGGAGTCAGTCCTCGTCTCAAATGCGGGCATGCACTTGCGCTTTCCTCCAGAGCGGTCGCAGCAGTGTCACGCAGTCCGCCGCGTGGATCAAAGGATCTATGGTTTTCGCTCGAGTCTTTCCCACGAGGCTTTCCCACGAGGCTTTCCCACAGGGCTGTCCCACGTGCACACGTGGTGGGAGACGATCCTCGGCTTGAACGTCAAGGCAGTGCAGGGAAAACAGGTTCCTCTGGAATGGACTGACACATCTGGGGGACTCTTGGAATGGTGGCATGACCCTGGAGTTCCTCTCGCCTTTCCTGTGGAGAGCGCCTCCTCTTGAGATGCGACGGGAACGCCGGGAATTCTTTCCCTACGAAACAGGGAAAGGATCCCTCATCTCGAGCTAGGAGGCGGAAACGGGGCTCCCCTGGATGTGTGCGGGACACCACGTGCTTCCTCTCGAGTGCAAACGGGTATGTCGGGGAAGTTCTTAAGTTGCAGCAAGGGTGTGAAGGACCCTTTGGAAGTTCCAGTGGTTAGATGTGATTGGCCTCTAGAAGCCTCAGCGGAAATGGGCCTCATCTTGCCTGGAGGGCAAAACCTCCTGGATTTTCTCGAGTTGCGGCAGGTGCTCTCGACTTACGACGAGGACCTCAGGGACCCGCTCTGGTGGCCTCAGGAAAGGCCAGTCCCCATGCGAGTTCCTCGGGGGCCTCTCGGGATTCCTCTCCCGTCGATGCCGGGGCCTAAGACCTTGTGTGGAGTCGGGGCCGGAACCTGAGGATTCCTCTCCAGTGCTGACATGGATCTTGGGGTACTTCTGGAGTCTCCCCAGGGGAGTCAGTCCTCGTCTCGAATGCGGGCATGCACTTGCGCTTTCCGCCAGAGCGGTAGCAGCAGTGTCACGCAGTCCGCCCAATGGATCAAAGGATCTATGGTTTTCCTCGAGTCTTTTCCACGAGGCTTTCCCACGAGGCTTTCCCACAGGGCTGTCCCACGTGCACACGTGGTGGGAGTCGATCCTCGGCTTGAACGTCAAGGCAGTTCAGGGAAAACAGGTTCCTCTGGAATGGACTGACACATCTGGGGGACTCTTGGAATGGTGGCCCGACCCTGGAGTTCCTCTCGCCTTTCCTGTGGAAAGCGCCTCCTCTTGAGATGCGACGGGAACGCCGGGAATTCTTTCCCTACGAAACAGGGAAAGGATCCCTCATCTCGAGCTAGGAGGCGGAAACGGGGCTCCCCTGGATGTGTGCAGGACCCACGTGCTTCCTCTCGAGTGGAGACGGGTATGTCGGGGAACTTCTTGAGTTGCAGCAAGGGTGTGAAGGACCCTTTGGAAGTTCCAGTGGTTAGACGTGATTGGCCTCGAGAAGCCTCAGCGGAAATGGGCCTCATCTCGCCTGGAGGGCAAAACATCCTGGATTTTCTCGAGTTGCGGCAGGTGCTCTCGACTTACGACGGGGACCTCAGGGACCCGCTCTGGTGGCCTCAGGAAAGGCCAGTCCCCATGCGAGTTCCTCGGGGGCCTCTCGGGATTCCTCTCCCGTCGATGCCGGGGCCTAAGACCTTGTGTTTAGTCGGGGCCGGAACCTGAGGATTCCTCTCCAGTGCTGACATGGATCTTGGGGTACTTCTGGAGTCTCCCCAGGGGAGTCAGTCCTCGTCTCGAATGCGGGCATGCACTTGCGCTTTCCTCCAGAGCGGTAGCAGCAGTGTCACGCAGTCCGCCGCGTGGATCAAAGGATGTATGGTTTTCCCTCGAGTCTTTCCCACGAGGCTTTCCCACGAGGCTTTCCCACAGGGCTGTCCCACGTGCACACGTGGTGGGAGTCGATCCTCGGCTTGAACGTCAAGGCAGTGCAGGGAAAACAGGTTCCTCTGGAATGGACTGACACATCTGGGGGACTCTTGGAATGGTGGCACGACCCTGGAGTTCCTCTCGCCTTTCCTGTGGAGAGCGCCTCCTCTTGAGATGCGACGGGAACGCCGGGAATTCTTTTCCTACAAAACAAGGAAAGGATCCCTCATCTCGAGCTAGGAGGCGGAAACCGGGCTCCCCTGGTTGTGTGCGGGACCCCACGTGCTTCCTCACGAGTGGAGACGGGTTTTTCGGGGAACTTCTTGAGTTGCAGCAATGGTGTGAAGGACCCTTTGGAAGTTCCAGTGGTTAGATGTGATTGGCCTCGAGAAGCCTCAGCGGAAATGGGCCTCATCTCGCCTGGAGGGCAAAACCTCCTGGATTTTCTCGAGTTGCGGCAGGTGCTCTCGACTTACGACGGGGACCTCAGGGACCCGCTCTGGTGGCCTCAGGAAAGGCCAGTCCCCATGCGAGTTCCGCGGGGGCGTCTCGGGATTCCTCTCCCGTCGATGCCGGGGCCTAAGACCTTGTGTGGAGTCGAGGCTGGAACCTCAGGATTCCTCTCCAGTGCTGCCATGGATCTTGGCGTACTTCTGGATTCTCCCCAGGGGAGTCAGTCCTCGTTTCGAATGTGGGCATGCACTTGCGCTTTCCTCCAGAGCGGTAGCAGCAGTGTCACGCAGTCCGCTGCGTGGATCAAAGGATCTATGGTTTTCCCTCGAGTCTTTCCCACGAGGCTTTCCCACGAGGCTTTCCCACAGGGCTGTCCCACGTGCACACGTGGTGGGAGTCGATCCTCGGCTTGAACGTCAAGGCAGTGCAGGGAAAACAGGTTCCTCTGGAATGGACTGACATATCTGGGGGACTCTTGGAATGGTGGCACGACCCTGGAGTTCCTCTCGCCTTTCCTGTGGAGAGCGCCTCCTCTTGAGATGCGACGGGAACGCCGGGAATTCTTTCCCTACGAAACAGGGAAAGGATCCCTCATCTCGAGCTAGGAGGCGGAAACGGGGCTCCCCTGGATGTGTGCGGGACACCACGTGCTTCCTCTCGAGTGGAGACGGGTATGTCGGGGAACTTCTTGAGTTGCCGCAAGGGTGTGAAGGACCCTTTGGAAGTTCCAGTGGTTAGACGTGATTAGCCTCGAGAAGCCTCAGCGGAAATGGGCCTCATCTCGCCTGAAGGGCAAAACCGCCTGGATTTTCTCGAGTTGCGGCAGGTGCTCTCGACTTACGACGGGGACCTCAGGGACCCGCTCTGGTGGCCTCAGGAAAGGCCAGTCCCCATGCGAGTTAGGCGGGAGCGTCTCGGGATTCCTCTCCCGTCGATGCCGGCGCCTAAGACCTTGTGTGGAGTCGGGGCCGGAACCTGAGGATTCCTCTCCAGTGCTGATATGGATCTTGGGGTACTTCTGGAGTCTCCCCAGGGGAGTCAGTCCTCGTCTCGAATGCGGGCATGCACTTGCGCTTTCCTCCAGAGCGGTAGCAGCAGTGTCACGCAGTCCGCCGCGTGGATCAAAGGATCTATGGTTTTCCCTCGAGTCTTTCCCACGAGGCTTTCCCACGAGGCTTTCCCACAGGGCTATCCCACGTGCACACGTGGTGGGAGTCGATCCTCGGCTTGAACGTCAAGGCAGTGCAGGGAAAACAGGTTCCTCTGGAATGGACTGACACATCTGGGGGACTCTTGGAATGGTGGCAAGACCCTGGAGTTCCTCTCGCCTTTCCTGTGGAGAGCGCCTCCTCTTGAGATGCGACGGGAACGCCGGGAATTCTTTCCCTACGAAACAGAGAAAGGATCCCTCATCTCGAGCTAGGAGGCGGAAACGGGGCTCCCCTGGATGTGTGCGGGACCCCACGTACTTCCTCTCGAGTGGAGACGGGTATGTCGGGGAACTTCTTGAGTTGCAGCAATGTTGTGAAGGACCCTTTGGAAGTTCCAGTGGTTAGATGTGATTGGCCTCGAGAAGCCTCAGCGGAAATGGGCCTCATCTCGCCTGGAGGGCAAAACCTCCTGGATTTTCTCGAGTTGCGGCAGGTGCTCTAGACTTACGACGGGGACCTCAGGGACCCGCTCTGGTGGCCTCAGGAAAGGCCAGTCCCCATGCGAGTTCCTCGGGGGCCTCTCGGGATTCCTCTCCCGTCGTTGCCGGGGCCTAAGACCTTGTGTGGAGTCGGGGCCGGAACCTGAGGATTCCTCTCCAGTGCTGACATGGATCTTGGGGTACTTCTGGAGTCTCCCCAGGGGAGTCAGTCCTCGTCTCGAATGCGGGCATGCACTTGCGCTTTCCTCCAGAGCGGTAGCAGCAGTGTCACGCAGTCCGCCCAATGGATCAAAGGATCTATGGTTTTCCCTCGAGTCTTTCCCACGAGGCTTTCCCACGAGGCTTTCCCACAGGCTGTCCCACGTGCACACGTGGTGGGAGTCGATCCTCGGCTTGAACGTCAAGGCAGTGCAGGGAAAACAGGTTCCTCTGGAATGGACTGACACATCTGGGGGACTCTTGGAATGGTGGCCCGACCCTGGAGTTCCTCTCGCCTTTCCTGTGGAGAGCGCCTCCTCTTGAGATGCGACTGGAACGCCGGGAATTCTTTCCCTACGAAACAGGGAAAGGATCCCTCATCTCGAGCTAGGAGGCGGAAACGGGGCTCCCCTGGATGTGTGCAGGACCCACGTGCTTCCTCTCGAGTGGAGACGGGTATGTCGGGGAACTTCTTGAGGTGCAGCAATGGTGTGAAGGACCCTTTGGAAGTTCCAGTGGTTAGATGTGATTGGCCTCGAGAAGCCTCAGCGGAAATGGGCCTCATCTCGCCTGGAGGGCAAAACCTCCTGGATTTTCTCGAGTTGCGGCAGGTGCTCTCGACTTACGACGGGGACCTCAGGGACCCGCTCTGGTGGCCTCAGGAAAGGCCAGTCCCCATGCGAGTTCCTCGGGGGCCTCTCGGGATTCCTCTCCCGTCGATGCCGGGGCCTAAGACCTTGTGTGGAGTCGGGGCCGGAACCTGAGGATTCCTCTCCAGTGCTGACATGGATCTTGGGGTACTTCTGGAGTCTCCCCAGGGGAGTCAGTCCTTGTCTTGAATGCGGGCATGCACTTGCGCTTTCTTCCAGAGTGGTAGCAGCAGTGTCACGCAGTCCACCGCGTGGATCAAAGGATCTATGGTTTTCCCTCGAGTCTTTCCCACGAGGCTTTCCCACGAGGCTTTCCCACAGGGCTGTCCCACGTGCACACGTGGTGGGAGTCGATCCTCGGCTTGAACGTCAAGGCAGTGCAGGGAAAACAGGTTCCTCTGGAATGGACTGACACATCTGGGGGACGCTTGGAATGGTGGCACGACCCTTCAGTTCTTCTCGCCTTTCCTGTGGAGAGCACCTCCTCTTGAGATGCGACGGGAACGCCGGAATTCTTTCCCTACGAAACAGGGAAAGGATCCCTCATCTCGAGCTAGGAGGGGGAAACGGGGCTCCCCTGGATGTGTGCGGGACCCATGTGCTTCCTCTCGAGTGGAGACGGGTATGTCGGGGAACTTCTTGAGTTGCCGCAAGGGTGTGAAGGACCCTTTGGAAGTTCCAGTGGTTAGACGTGATTAGCCTCGAGAAGCCTCAGCGGAAATGGGCCTCATCTCGCCTGGAGGGCAAAACCGCCTGGATTTTCTCGAGTTGCGGCAGGTGCTCTCGACTTATGACGGGGACCTCAGGGACCCGCTCTGGTGGCCTCAGGAAAGGCCAGTCCCCATGCGAGTTCCGCGGGAGCGTCTCGGGATTCCTCTCCCGTCGATGCCGGCGCCTAAGACCTTGTGTGGAGTCGGGGCCGGAACCTGAGGATTCCTCTCCAGTGCTGACATGGATCTTGGGGTACTTCTGGAGTCTCCCCAGGGGAGTCAGTCCTCGTCTCGAATGCGGGCATGCACTTGCGCTTTCCTCCAGAGCGGTAGCAGCAGTGTCACGCAGTCCGCCGCGTGGATCAAAGGATCTATGGTTTTCCCTCGAGTCTTTCCCACGAGGCTTTCCCACGAGGCTTTCCCACAGGGCTGTCCCACGTGCACACGTGGTGGGAGTCGATCCTCGGCTTGAACGTCAAGGCAGTGCAGGGAAAACAGGTTCCTCTGGAATGGACTGACACATCTGGGGGACTCTTGGAATGGTGGCAAGACCCTGGAGTTCCTCTCGCCTTTCCTGTGGAGAGCGCCTCCTCTTGAGATGCGACGGGAACGCCGGGAATTCTTTCCCTACGAAACAGAGAAAGGATCCCTCATCTCGAGCTAGGAGGCGGAAACGGGGCTCCCCTGGATGTGTGCGGGACCCCACGTGCTTCCTCTCGAGTGGAGACGGGTATGTCGGGGAACTTCTTGAGTTGCAGCAATGTTGTGAAGGACCCTTTGGAAGTTCCAGTGGTTAGATGTGATTGGCCTCGAGAGCCTCAGCGGAAATGGGCCTCATCTCGCCTGGAGGGCAAAACCTCCTGGATTTTCTCGAGTTGCGGCAGGTGCTCTCGACTTACGACGGGGACCTCAGGGACCCGCTCTGGTGGCCTCAGGAAAGGCCAGTCCCCATGCGAGTTCCTCGGGGGCCTCTCGGCATTCCTCTCCCGTCGATGCCGGGGCCTAAGACCTTGTGTGGAGTCGGGGCCGGAACCTGAGGATTCCTCTCCAGTGCTGACATGGATCTTGGGGTACTTCTGGAGTCTCCCCAGGGGAGTCAGTCCTCGTCTCGAATGCGGGCATGCACTTGCGCTTTCCTCCAGAGCGGTAGCAGCAGTGTCACGCAGTCCGCCCAATGGATCAAAGGATCTATGGTTTTCCCTCGAGTCTTTCCCACGAGGCTTTCCCACGAGGCTTTCCCACAGGGCTGTCCCACGTGCACACGTGGTGGGAGTCGATCCTCGGCTTGAACGTCAAGGCAGTGCAGGGAAAACAGGTTCCTCTGGAATGGACTGACACATCTGGGGGACTCTTGGAATGGTGGCACGACCCTGGAGTTCCTCTCGCCTTTCCTGTGGAGAGCGCCTCCTCTTGAGATGCGACGGGAATGCCGGGAATTCTTTCCCTACGAAACAGGGAAAGGATCCCTCATCTCGAGCTAGGAGGCGGAAACGGGGCTCCCCTGGATGTGTGCGGGACCCCACGTGCTTCCTCTCGAGTGGAGACGGGTATGTCGGGGAACTTCTTGAGGTGCAGCAATGGTGTGAAGGACCCTTTGGAAGTTCCAGTGGTTAGATGTGATTGGCCTCGAGAAGCCTCAGTGGAAATGGGCCTCATCTCGCCTGGAGGGCAATACCTCCTGGATTTTCTCGAGTTGCGGCAGGTGCTCTCGACTTACGACGGGGACCTCAGGGACCCGCTCTGGTGGGCTCAGGAAAGGCCAGTCCCCATGCGAGTTCCTCGGGGGCCTCTCGGGATTCCTCTCCCGTCGATGCCGGGGCCTAAGACCTTGTGTGGAGTCGGGGCCGGAACCTGAGGATTCCTCTCCAGTGCTGACATGGATCTTGGGGTACTTCTGGAGTCTCCCCAGGGGAGTCAGTCCTTGTCTTGAATGCGGGCATGCACTTGCGCTTTCCTCCAGAGTGGTAGCAGCAGTGTCACGCAGTCCACCGCGTGGATCAAAGGATCTATGGTTTTCCCTCAGTCTTTCCCACGAGGCTTTCCCACGAGGCTTTCCCACAGGGCTGTCCCACGTGCACACGTGGTGGGAGTCGATCCTCGGCTTGAACGTCAAGGCAGTGCAGGGAAAACAGGTTCCTCTGGAATGGACTGACACATCTGGGGGACGCTTGGAATGGTGGCACGACCCTTCAGTTCTTCTCGCCTTTCCTGTGGAGAGCACCTCCTCTTGAGATGCGACGGGAACGCCGGGAATTCTTTCCTTACGAAACAGGGAAAGGATCCCTCATCTCGAGCTAGGAGGCGGAAACGGGGCTCCCCTGGATGTGTGCGGGACCCACGTGCTTCCTCTCGAGTGGAGACGGGTATGTCGGGGAACTTCTTGAGTTGCAGCAAGGGTGTGAAGGACCCTTTGGAAGTTCCAGTGGTTAGACGTGATTAGCCTCGAGAAGCCTCAGTGGAAATGGGCCTCATCGCGCCTGGAGGGCAAAACCTCCTGGATTTTCTCGAGTTGCGGCAGGTGCTCTCGACTTACGACGGGGACCTCAGGGACCCGCTCTGGTGGCCTCAGGAAAGGCCAGTCCCCATGCGAGTTCCTCGGGGGCCTCTCGGGATTCCTCTCCCGTCGATGCCGGGGCCTAAGACCTTGTGTTTAGTCGGGGCCGGAACCTGAGGATTTC
The DNA here is from genome assembly GCF_042477335.2 of Ovis canadensis. NCBI lineage: Eukaryota > Metazoa > Chordata > Mammalia > Artiodactyla > Bovidae > Ovis > Ovis canadensis. The sequence continues at coordinate 10,910,275 of NC_091263.1, forward strand.
TCTCCAGTGCTGACATGGATCTTGGGGTACTTCTGGAGTCTCCCCAGGGGAGTCAGTCCTCGTCTCGAATGCGGGCATGCACTTGCGCTTTCCTCCAGAGCGGTAGCAGCAGTGTCACGCAGTCCGCCGCGTGGATCAAAGGATGTATGGTTTTCCCTCGAGTCTTTCCCACGAGGCTTTCCCACGAGGCTTTCCCACAGGGCTGTCCCACGTGCACACGTGGTGGGAGTCGATCCTCGGCTTGAACGTCAAGGCAGTGCAGGGAAAACAGGTTCCTCTGGAATGGACTGACACATCTGGGGGACTCTTGGAATGGTGGCACGACCCTGGAGTTCCTCTCGCCTTTCCTGTGGAGAGCACCTCCTCTTGAGATGCGACGGGAACGCCGGGAATTCTTTCCCTACGAAACAGGGAAAGGATCCCTCATCTCGAGCTAGGAGGCGGAAACGGGGCTCCCCTGGATGTGTGCGGGACCCCACGTGCTTCCTCACGAGTGGAGACTGGTTTGTCGGGGAACTTCTTGAGTTGCAGCAATGGTGTGAAGGACCCTTTGGAAGTTCCAGTGGTTAGATGTGATTGGCCTCGAGAAGCCTCAGCGGAAATGGGCCTCATCTCGCCTGGAGGGCAAAACCTCCTGGATTTTCTCGAGTTGCGGCAGGTGCTCTCGACTTACGACGGGGACCTCAGGGACCCGCTCTGGTGGCCTCAGGAAAGGCCAGTCCCCATGCGAGTTCCGCGGGGGCGTCTCGGGATTCCTCTCCCGTCGATGCCGGGGCCTAAGACCTTGTGTGGAGTCGAGCCTGGAACCTGAGGATTCCTCTCCAGTGCTGCCATGGATCTTGGGGTACTTCTGGATTCTCCCCAGGGGAGTCAGTCCTCGTTTCGAATGTGGGCATGCACTTGCGCTTTCCTCCAGAGCGGTAGCAGCAGTGTCACGCAGTCCGCCGCGTGGATCAAAGGATCTATGGTTTTCCCTCGAGTCTTTCCCACGAGGCTTTCCCACGAGGCTTTCCCACAGGGCTGTCCCACGTGCACACGTGGTGGGAGTCGATCCTCGGCTTGAACGTCAAGGCAGTGCAGGGAAAACAGGTTCCTCTGGAATGGACTGACATATCTGGGGGACTCTTGGAATGGTGTCACGACCCTGGAGTTCCTCTCGCCTTTCCTGTGGAGAGCGCCTCCTCTTGAGATGCGACGGGAACGCCGGGAATTCTTTCCCTACGAAACAGGGAAAGGATCCCTCATCTCGAGCTAGGAGGCGGAAACGGGGCTCCCCTGGATGTGTGCGGGACACCACGTGCTTCCTCTCGAGTGGAGACGGGTATGTCGGGGAACTTCTTGAGTTGCAGCAATGGTGTGAAGGACCCTTTGGAAGTTCCAGTGGTTAGACGTGATTAGCCTCGAGAAGCCTCAGCGGAAATGGGCCTCATCTCGCCTGAAGGGCAAACCGCCTGGATTTTCTCGAGTTGCGGCAGGTGCTCTCGACTTACGACGGGGACCTCAGGGACCCGCTCTGGTGGCCTCAGGAAAGGCCAGTCCCCATGCGAGTTCCGCGGGAGCGTCTCGGGATTCCTCTCCCGTCGATGCCGGCGCCTAAGACCTTGTGTGGAGTCGGGGCCGGAACCTGAGGATTCCTCTCCAGTGCTGATATGGATCTTGGGGTACTTCTGGAGTCTCCCCAGGGGAGTCAGTCCTCGTCTCGAATGCGGGCATGCACTTGCGCTTTCCTCCAGAGCGGTAGCAGCAGTGTCACGCAGTCCGCCGCGTGGATCAAATGATCTATGGTTTTCCCTCGAGTCTTTCCCACGAGGCTTTCCCACGAGGCTTTCCCACAGGGCTATCCCACGTGCACACGTGGTGGGAGTCGATCCTCGGCTTGAACGTCAAGGCAGTGCAGGGAAAACAGGTTCCTCTGGAATGGACTGACACATCTGGGGGACTCTTGGAATGGTGGCAAGACCCTGGAGTTCCTCTCGCCTTTCCTGTGGAGAGCGCCTCCTCTTGAGATGCGACGGGAACGCCGGGAATTCTTTCCCTACGAAACAGAGAAAGGATCCCTCATCTCGAGCTAGGAGGCGGAAACGGGCCTCCCCTGCATGTGTGCGGGACCCCACGTGCTTCCTCTCGAGTGGAGACGGGTATGTCGGGGAACTTCTTGAGTTGCAGCAATGTTGTGAAGGACCCTTTGGAAGTTCCAGTGGTTAGATGTGATTGGCCTCGAGAAGCCTCAGCGGAAATGGGCCTCATCTCGCCTGGAGGGCAAAACCTCCTGGATTTTCTCGAGTTGCGGCAGGTGCTCTCGACTTACGACGGGGACCTCAGGGAACCGCTCTGGTGGCCTCAGGAAAGGCCAGTCCCCATGCGAGTTCCTCGGGGGCCTCTCGGGATTCCTCTCCCGTCGATGCCGGGGCCTAAGACCTTGTGTGGAGTCGGGGCCGGAACCTGAGGATTCCTCTCCAGTGCTGACATGGATCTTGGGGTACTTCTGGAGTCTCCCCAGGGGAGTCAGTCCTCGTCTCGAATGCGGGCATGCACTTGCGCTTTCCTCCAGAGCGTTAGCAGCAGTGTCACGCAGTCCGCCCAATGGATCAAAGGATCTATGGTTTTCCCTCGAGTCTTTCCCACGAGGCTTTCCCACGAGGCTTTCCCACAGGGCTGTCCCACGTGCACACGTGGTGGGAGTCGATCCTCGGCTTGAACGTCAAGGCAGTGCAGGGAAAACAGGTTCCTCTGGAATGGACTGACACATCTGGGGGACTCTTGGAATGGTGGCACGACCCTGGATTTCCTCTCGCCTTTCCTGTGGAGAGCGCTTCCTCTTGAGATGCGACGGGAATGCCGGGAATTCTTTCCCTACGAAACAGGGAAAGGATCCCTCATCTCGAGCTAGGAGGCGGAAACGGGGCTCCCCTGGATGTGTGCGGGACCCCACGTGCTTCCTCTCGAGTGGAGACCGGTATGTCGGGGAACTTCTTGAGGTGCAGCAATGGTGTGAAGGACCCTTTGGAAGTTCCAGTGGTTAGATGTGATTGGCCTCGAGAAGCCTCAGCGGAAATGGGCCTCATCTCGCCTGGAGGGCAAAACCTCCTGGATTTTCTCGAGTTGCGGCAGGTGTTCTCGACTTACGACGGGGACCTCAGGGACCCGCTCTGGTGGCCTCAGGAAAGGCCAGTCCCCATGCGAGTTCCTCGGGGGCCTCTCGGGATTCCTCTCCCGTCGATGCCGGGGCCTAAGACCTTGTGTGGAGTCGGGGCCGGAACCTGAGGATTCCTCTCCAGTGCTGACATGGATCTTGGGGTACTTCTGGAGTCTCCCCAGGGGAGTCAGTCCTTGTCTTGAATGCAGGCATGCACTTGCGCTTTCCTCCAGAGTGGTAGCAGCAGTGTCACGCAGTCCACCGCGTGGATCAAAGGATCTATGGTTTTCCCTCGAGTCTTTCCCACGAGGCTTTCCCACGAGGCTTTCCCACAGGGCTGTCCCACGTGCACACGTGGTGGGAGTCGATCCTCGGCTTGAACGTCAAGGCAGTGCAGGGAAAACAGGTTCCTCTGGAATGGACTGACACATATGGGGGACGCTTGGAATGGTGGCACGACCCTTCAGTTCTTCTCGCCTTTCCTGTGGAGAGCACCTCCTCTTGAGATGCGACGGGAACGCCGGAATTCTTTCCCTACGAAACAGGGAAAGGATCCCTCATCTCGAGCTAGGAGGGGGAAACGGGGCTCCCCTGGATGTGTGCGGGACCCATGTGCTTCCTCTCGAGTGGAGACGGGTATGTCGGGGAACTTCTTGAGTTGCCGCAAGGGTGTGAAGGACCCTTTGGAAGTTCCAGTGGTTAGACGTGATTAGCCTAGAGAAGCCTCAGCGGAAATGGGCCTCATCTCGCCTGGAGGGCAAAACCGCCTGGATTTTCTCGAGTTGCGGCAGGTGCTCTCGACTTACGACGGGGACCTCAGGGACCCGCTCTGGTGGCCTCAGGAAAGGCCAGTCCCCATGCGAGTAACGCGGGAGCGTCTCGGGATTCCTCTCCCGTCGATGCCGGCGCCTAAGACCTTGTGTGGAGTCGGGGCCGGAACCTGAGGATTCCTCTCCAGTGCTGATATGGATCTTGGGGTACTTCTGGAGTCTCCCCAGGGGAGTCAGTCCTCGTCTCGAATGCGGGCATGCACTTGCGCTTTCCTCCAGAGCGGTAGCAGCAGTGTCACGCAGTCCGCCGCGTGGATCAAAGGATCTATGGTTTTCCCTCGAGTCTTTCCCACGAGGCTTTCCCACGAGGCTTTCCCACAGGGCTGTCCCACGTGCACACGTGGTGGGAGTCGATCCTCGGCTTGAACGTCATGGCAGTGCAGGGAAAACAGGTTCCTCTGGAATGGACTGACACATCTGGGGGACTCTTGGAATGGTGGCAAGACCCTGGAGTTCCTCTCGCCTTTCCTGTGGAGAGCGCCTCCTCTTGAGATGCGACGGGAACGCCGGGAATTCTTTCCCTACGAAACAGAGAAAGGATCCCTCATCTCGAGCTAGGAGGCGGAAACGGGGCTCCCCTGGATGTGTGCGGGACCCCACGTGCGTCCTCTCGAGTGGAGACGGGTATGTCGGGGAACTTCTTGAGTTGCAGCAAGGGTGTGAAGGACCCTTTGGAAGTTCCAGTGGTTAGACGTGATTAGCCTCGAGAAGCCTCAGCGGAAATGGGCCTCATCTCGCCTGGAGGGCAAAACCTCCTGGATTTTCTCGAGTTGCGGCAGGTGCTCTCGACTTACGACGGGGACCTCAGGGACCCGCTCTGGTGGCCTCAGGAAAGGCCAGTCCCCATGCGAGTTCCTCGGGGGCCTCTCGGGATTCCTCTCCCGTCGATGCCGGGGCCTAAGACCTTGTGTGGAGTCGGGGCCGGAACCTGAGGATTCCTCTCCAGTGCTGACATGGATCTTGGGGTACTTCTGGAGTCTCCCCAGGGGAGTCAGTCCTCGTCTCGAATGCGGGCATGCACTTGCGCTTTCCGCCAGAGCGGTAGCAGCAGTGTCACGCAGTCCGCCCAATGGATCAAAGGATCTATGGTTTTCCCTCGAGTCTTTTCCACGAGGCTTTCCCACGAGGCTTTCCCACAGGGCTGTCCCACGTGCACACGTGGTGGGAGTCGATCCTCGGCTTGAACGTCAAGGCAGTTCAGGGAAAACAGGTTCCTCTGGAATGGACTGACACATCTGGGGGACTCTTGGAATGGTGGCCCGACCCTGGAGTTCCTCTCGCCTTTCCTGTGGAGAGCGCCTCCTCTTGAGATGCGACGGGAACGCCGGGAATTCTTTCCCTACCAAACAGGGAAAGGATCCCTCATCTCGAGCTAGCAGGCGGAAACGGGGCTCCCCTGGATGTGTGCGGGACCCCACGTGCTTCCTCTCGAGTGGAGACGGGTATGTCGGGAAACTTCTTGAGGTGCAGCAATGGTGTGAAGGACCCTTTGGAAGTTCCAGTGGTTAGATGTGATTGGCCTCGAGAAGCCTCAGCGGAAATGGGCCTCATCTCGCCTGGAGGGCAAAACCTCCTGGATTTTCTCGAGTTGCGGCAGGTGCTCTCGACTTACGACGGGGACATCTGGGACCCGCTCTGGTGGCCTCAGGAAAGGCCAGTCCCCATGCGAGTTCCTCGGGGGCCTCTCGGAATTCCTCTCCCGTCGATGCCGGGGCCTAAGACCTTGTGTGGAGTCAGGGCCGGAACCTGAGGATTCCTCTCCAGTGCTGAAATGGATCTTGGGGTACTTCTGGAGTCTCCCCAGGGGAGTCAGTCCTCGTATTGAATGCGGGCATGCACTTGCGCTTTCCTCCAGAGCGGTAGCAGCATTGTCACGCAGTCCGCCGCGTGGATCAAAGGATCTATGGTTTTCCCTCGAGTCTTTCCCACGAGGCTTTCCCACGAGGCTTTCCCACAGGGCTGTCCCACGTGCATACGTGGTGGGAGTCGATCCTCGGCTTGAACGTCAAGGCAGTGCAGGGAAAACAGGTTCCTCTGGAATGGACTGACACATCTGGGGGACGCTTGGAATGGTGGCACGACCCTTCAGTTCTTCTCGCCTTTCCTGTGGAGAGCACCTCCTCTTGAGATGCGACGGGAACGCCGGAATTCTTTCCCTACGAAACAGGGAAAGGATCCCTCATCTCGAGCTAGGAGGGGGAAACGGGGCTCCCCTGGATGTGTGCGGGACCCATGTGCTTCCTCTCGAGTGGAGACGGGTATGTCGGGGAACTTCTTGAGTTGCCGCAAGGGTGTGAAGGACCCTTTGGAAGTTCCAGTGGTTAGACGTGATTAGCCTCGAGAAGCCTCAGCGGAAATGGGCCTCATCTCGCCTGAAGGGCAAAACCGCCTGGATTTTCTCGAGTTGCGGCAGGTGCTCTCGACTTACGACGGGGACCTCAGGGACGCGCTCTGGTGGCCTCAGGAAAGGCCAGTCCCCATGCGAGTTCCGCGGGAGCGTCTCGGGATTCCTCTCCCGTCGATGCCGGCGCCTAAGACCTTGTGTGGAGTCGGGGCCGGAACCTGAGGATTCCTCTCCAGTGCTGATATGGATCTTGGGGTACTTCTGGAGTCTCCCCAGGGGAGTCAGTCCTCGTCTCGAATGCGGGCATGCACTTGCGCTTTCCTCCAGAGCGGTAGCAGCAGTGTCACGCAGTCCGCCGCGTGGATCAAATGATCTATGGTTTTCCCTCGAGTCTTTCCCACGAGGCTTTCCCACGAGGCTTTCCCACAGGGCTATCCCACGTGCACACGTGGTGGGAGTCGATCCTCGGCTTGAACGTCAAGGCAGTGCAGGGAAAACAGGTTCCTCTGGAATGGACTGACACATCTGGGGGACTCTTGGAATGGTGGCAAGACCCTGGAGTTCCTCTCGCCTTTCCTGTGGAGAGCGCCTCCTCTTGAGATGCGACGGGAACGCCGGGAATTCTTTCCCTACGAAACAGAGAAAGGATCCCTCATCTCGACCTAGGAGGCGGAAACGGGCCTCCCCTGCATGTGTGCGGGACCCCACGTGCTTCCTCTCGAGTGGAGACGGGTATGTCGGGGAACTTCTTGAGTTGCAGCAATGTTGTGAAGGACCCTTTGGAAGTTCCAGTGGTTAGATGTGATTGGCCTCGAGAAGCCTCAGCGGAAATGGGCCTCATCTCGCCTGGAGGGCAAAACCTCCTGGATTTTCTCGAGTTGCGGCAGGTGCTCTCGACTTACGACGGGGACCTCAGGGAACCGCTCTGGTGGCCTCAGGAAAGGCCAGTCCCCATGCGAGTTCCTCGGGGGCCTCTCGGGATTCCTCTCCCGTCGATGCCGGGGCCTAAGACCTTGTGTGGAGTCGGGGCCGGAACCTGAGGATTCCTCTCCAGTGCTGACATGGATCTTGGGGTACTTCTGGAGTCTCCCCAGGGGAGTCAGTCCTCGTCTCGAATGCGGGCATGCACTTGCGCTTTCCTCCAGAGCGTTAGCAGCAGTGTCACGCAGTCCGCCCAATGGATCAAAGGATCTATGGTTTTCCCTCGAGTCTTTCCCACGAGGCTTTCCCACGAGGCTTTCCCACAGGGCTGTCCCACGTGCACACGTGGTGGGAGTCGATCCTCGGCTTGAACGTCAAGGCAGTGCAGGGAAAACAGGTTCCTCTGGAATGGACTGACACATCTGGGGGACTCTTGGAATGGTGGCACGACCCTGGAGTTCCTCTCGCCTTTCCTGTGGAGAGCGCCTCCTCTTGAGATGCGACGGGAATGCCGGGAATTCTTTCCCTACGAAACAGGGAAAGGATCCCTCATCTCGAGCTAGGAGGCGGAAACGGGGCTCCCCTGGATGTGTGCGGGACCCCACGTGCTTCCTCTCGAGTGGAGACGGGTATGTCGGGGAACTTCTTGAGGTGCAGCAATGGTGTGAAGGACCCTTTGGAAGTTCCAGTGGTTAGATGTGATTGGCCTCGAGAAGCCTCAGCGGAAATGGGCCTCATCTCGCCTGGAGGGCAAAACCTCCTGGATTTTCTCGAGTTGCGGCAGGTGCTCTCGACTTACGACGGGGACCTCAGGGACCCGCTCTGGTGGCCTCAGGAAAGGCCAGTCCCCATGCGAGTTCCTCGGGGGCCTCTCGGGATTCCTCTCCCGTCGATGCCGGGGCCTAAGACCTTGTGTGGAGTCGGGGCCGGAACCTGAGGATTCCTCTCCAGTGCTGACATGGATCTTGGGGTACTTCTGGAGTCTCCCCAGGGGAGTCAGTCCTTGTCTTGAATGCAGGCATGCACTTGCGCTTTCCTCCAGAGTGGTAGCAGCAGTGTCACGCAGTCCACCGCGTGGATCAAAGGATCTATGGTTTTCCCTCGAGTCTTTCCCACGAGGCTTTCCCACGAGGCTTTCCCACAGGGCTGTCCCAAGTGCACACGTGGTGGGAGTCGATCCTCGGCTTGAACGTCAAGGCAGTGCAGGGAAAACAGGTTCCTCTGGAATGGACTGACACATCTGGGGGACGCTTGGAATGGTGGCACGACCCTTCAGTTCTTCTCGCCTTTCCTGTGGAGAGCACCTCCTCTTGAGATGCGACGGGAACGCCGGAATTCTTTCCCTACGAAACAGGGAAAGGATCCCTCATCTCGAGCTAGGAGGGGGAAACGGGGCTCCCCTGGATGTGTGCGGGACCCATGTGCTTCCTCTCGAGTGGAGACGGGTATGTCGGGGAACTTCTTGAGTTGCCGCAAGGGTGTGAAGGACCCTTTGGAAGTTCCAGTGGTTAGACGTGATTAGCCTCGAGAAGCCTCAGCGGAAATGGGCCTCATCTCGCCTGGAGGGCAAAACCGCCTGAATTTTCTCGAGTTGCGGCAGGTGCTCTCGACTTACGACGGGGACCTCAGGGACCCGCTCTGGTGGCCTCAGGAAAGGCCAGTCCCCATGCGAGTTCCTCGGGGGCCTCTCGGGATTCCTCTCCCGTCGATGCCGGGGCCTAAGACCTTGTGTGGAGTCGGGGCCGGAACCTGAGGATTCCTCTCCAGTGCTGACATGGATCTTGGGGTATTTCTGGAGTCTCCCCAGGGGAGTCAGTCCTCGTCTCGAATGCGGGCATGCACTTGCGCTTTCCTCCAGAGCGGTAGCAGCAGTGTCACGCAGTTCGCCGCGTGGATCAAAGGATCTATGGTTTTCCCTCGAGTCTTTCCCACGAGGCTTTCCCACGAGGCTTTCCCACAGGGCTGTCCCACGTGCACACGTGGTGGGAGTCGATCCTCGGCTTGAACGTCAAGGCAGTGCAGGGAAAACAGGTTCCTCTGCAATGGACTGACACATCTGGGGGACTCTTGGAATGGTGGCAAGACCCTGGAGTTCCTCTCGCCTTTCCTGTGGAGAGCGCCTCCTCTTGAGATGCGACGGGAACGCCGGGAATTCTTTCCCTACGAAACAGGGAAAGGATCCCTCATCTCGAGCTAGGAGGCGGAAACGGGGCTCCCCTGGATGTGTGCGGGACCCACGTGCTTCCTCTCGAGTGGAGACGGGTATGTCCGGGAACTTCTTGAGGTGCAGCAATGGTGTGAAGGACCCTTTGGAAGTTCCAGTGGTTAGATGTGATTGGCCTCGAGAAGCCTCAGCGGAAATGGGCCTCATCTCGCCTGGAGGGCAAAACCTCCTGGATTTTCTCGAGTTGCGGCAGGTGCTCTCGACTTGCGACGGGGACCTCAGGGACCCGCTCTGGTGGCCTCAGGAAAGGCCAGTCCCCATGCGAGTTCCTCGGGGGCCTCTCGGGATTCCTCTCCCGTCGATGCCGGGGCCTAAGACCTTGTGTGGAGTCGGGGCCGGAACCTGAGGATTCCTCTCCAGTGCTGACATGGATCTTGGGGTATTTCTGGAGTCTCACCAGGGGAGTCAGTCCTCGTCTCGAATGCGGGCATGCACTTGCGCTTTCCTCCAGAGCGGTAGCAGCAGTGTCACGCAGTCCGCCGCGTGGATCAAAGGATCTATGGTTTTCCCTCGAGTCTTTCCCACGAGGCTTTCCCACGAGGCTTTCCCACAGGGCTGTCCCACGTGCACACGTGGTGGGAGTCGATCCTCGGCTTGAACGTCATGGCAGTGCAGGGAAAACAGGTTCCTCTGGAATGGACTGACACATCTGGGGGACTCTTGGAATGGTGGCAAGACCCTGGAGTTCCTCTCGCCTTTCGTGTGGAGAGCGCCTCCTCTTGAGATGCGACGGGAACGCCGGGAATTCTTTCCCTACGAAACAGAGAAAGGATCCCTCATCTCGAGCTAGGAGGCGGAAACGGGGCTCCCCTGGATGTGTGCGGGACCCCACGTGCGTCCTCTCGAGTGGAGACGGGTATGTCGGGGAACTTCTTGAGTTGCAGCAAGGGTGTGAAGGACCCTTTGGAAGTTCCAGTGGTTAGACGTGATTAGCCTCGAGAAGCCTCAGCGGAAATGGGCCTCATCTCGCCTGGAGGGCAAAACCTCCTGGATTTTCTCGAGTTGCGGCAGGTGCTCTCGACTTACGACGGGGACCTCAGGGACCCGCTCTGGTGGCCTCAGGAAAGGCCAGTCCCCATGCGAGTTCCTCGGGGGCCTCTCGGGATTCCTCTCCCGTCGATGCCGGGGCCTAAGACCTTGTGTGGAGTCGGGGCCGGAACCTGAGGATTCCTCTCCAGTGCTGACATGGATCTTGGGGTACTTCTGGAGTCTCCCCAGGGGAGTCAGTCCTCGTCTCGAATGCGGGCATGCACTTGCGCTTTCCGCCAGAGCGGTAGCAGCAGTGTCACGCAGTCCGCCCAATGGATCAAAGGATCTATGGTTTTCCCTCGAGTCTTTTCCACGAGGCTTTCCCACGAGGCTTTCCCACAGGGCTGTCCCACGTGCACACGTGGTGGGAGTCGATCCTCGGCTTGAACGTCAAGGCAGTTCAGGGAAAACAGGTTCCTCTGGAATGGACTGACACATCTGGGGGACTCTTGGAATGGTGGCCCGACCCTGGAGTTCCTCTCGCCTTTCCTGTGGAGAGCGCCTCCTCTTGAGATGCGACGGGAACGCCGGGAATTCTTTCCCTACCAAACAGGGAAAGGATCCGTCATCTCGAGCTAGGAGGCGGAAACGGGGCTCCCCTGGATGTGTGCGGGACCCCACGTGCTTCCTCTCGAGTGGAGACGGGTATGTCGGGAAACTTCTTGAGGTGCAGCAATGGTGTGAAGGACCCTTTGGAAGTTCCAGTGGTTAGATGTGATTGGCCTCGAGAAGCCTCAGCGGAAATGGGCCTCATCTCGCCTGGAGGGCAAAACCTCCTGGATTTTCTCGAGTTGCGGCAGGTGCTCTCGACTTACGACGGGGACATCTGGGACCCGCTCTGGTGGCCTCAGGAAAGGCCAGTCCCCATGCGAGTTCCTCGGGGGCCTCTCGGGATTCCTCTCCCATCGATGCCGGGGCCTAAGACCTTGTGTGGAGTCGGGGCCGGAACCTGAGGATTCCTCTCCAGTGCTGACATGGATCTTGGGGTACTTCTGGAGTCTCCCCAGGGGAGTCAGTCCTCGTCTTGAATGCGGGCATGCACTTGCGCTTTCCTCCAGAGCGGTAGCAGCATTGTCACGCAGTCCGCCGCGTGGATCAAAGGATCTATGGTTTTCCCTCGAGTCTTTCCCACGAGGCTTTCCCACGAGGCTTTCCCACAGGGCTGTCCCACGTGCACACGTGGTGGGAGTCGATCCTCGGCTTGAACGTCAAGGCAGTTCAGGGAAAACAGGTTCCTCTGGAATGGACTGACACATCTGGGGGACTCTTGGAATGGTGGCACGACCCTTCAGTTCCTCTCGCCTTTCCTGTGGAGAGCGCCTCCTCTTGAGATGCGACGGGAACGCCGGGAATTCTTTTCCTACGAAACAGGGAAAGGATCCCGCATCTCGAGGTAGGAGGCGGAAACGGGGCTCCCCTGGATGTGTGCAGGACCCACGTTCTTCCTCTCGAGTGGAGACGGGTATGTCGGGAAACTTCTTGAGTTGCAGCAATGGTGTGAAGGACCGTTTGGAAGTTCCAGTGGTTAGATGTGATTGGCCTCGAGAAGCCTCAGCGGAAATGGGCCTCATCTCGCCTGGAGGGCAGAACCTCCTGGATTTTCTCGAGTTGCGGCAGGTGCTCTCGACTTAGGACGGGGACCTCAGGGACCCGCTCTGGTGGCCTCAGGAAAGGCCAGTCCCCATGCGAGTTCCTCGGGGGCCTCTCGGGATTCCTCTCCCGTCGATGCCGGGGCCTAAGACCTTGTGTGGAGTCGGGGCCGGAACCTGAGGATTCCTCTCCAGTGCTGACATGGACCTTGGGGTACTTCTGGAGTCTCCCCAGGGGAGTCAGTCCTCGTCTTGAATGCGGGCATGCACTTGCGCTTTCCTCCAGAGCGGTAGCAGCAGTGTCACGCAGTCCGCCGCGTGGATCAAAGGATCTATGGTTTTCCCTCGAGTCTTTCCCACGAGGCTTTCCCACGAGGCTTTCCCACGAGGCTTTCCCACAGGGCTGTCCCACGTGCACACGTGGTGGGAGTCGATCCTCGGCTTGAACGTCAAGGCAGTGCAGGGAAAACAGGTTCCTCTGGAATGGACTGACACATCTGGGGGACTCTTGGAATGGTGGCACGACCCTTCAGTTCCTCTCGCCTTTCCTGTGGAGAGCACCTCCTCTTGAGATGCGACGGGAACGCCGGAATTCTTTCCCTACGAAACAGGGAAAGGATCCCTCATCTCGAGCTAGGAGGCGGAAACGGGGCTCCCCTGGATGTATGCGGGACCCACGTGATTCCTCTCGATTGGAGACGAGTATGTCGGGGAACTTCTTGAGTTGCCGCAAGGGTGTGAAGGACCCTTTGGAAGTTCCAGTGGTTAGACGTGATTAGCCTCGAGAAGCCTCAGCGGAAATGGGCCTCATCTCGCCTGGAGGGCAAAACCTCCTGGATTTTCTCGAGTTGCGGCAGGTGCTCTCGACTTACGACGGGGACCTCAGGAACCCGCTCTGGTGGCCTCAGGAAAGGCCAGTCCCCATGCGAGTTCCTCGGGGGCCTCTCGGGATTCCTCTCCCGTCGATGCCGGGGCCTAAGACCTTGTGTGGAGTCGGGGCCGGAACCTGAGGATTCCTCTCCAGTGCTGACATGGATCTTGGGGTACTTCTGGAGTCTCCCCAGGGGAGTCAGTCCTCGTCTCGAATGCGGGCATGCACTTGCGTTTTCTTCCAGAGGGGTAGCAGCAGTGTCACGCAGTCCGCCGCGTGGATCAAAGGATCTATGGTTTTCCCTCGAGTCTTTCCCACGAGGCTTTCCCACGAGGCTTTCCCACAGGGCTGTCCCACGTGCACACGTGGTGGGAGTCGATCCTCGGCTTGAACGTCAAGGCAGTGCAGGGAAAACAGGTTCCTCTGGAATGGACTGACACATCTGGGGGACTCTTGGAATGGTGGCACGACCCTTCAGTTCCTCTCGCCTTTCCTGTGGAGAACGCCTCCTCTTGAGATGCGACGGGAACGCCGGAATTCTTTCCCTACGAAACAGGGAAAGGATCCCTCATCTCGAGCTAGGAGGCGGAAACGGGGCTCCCCTGGATGTGTGCGGGACCCACGTGCTTCCTCTCGAGTGGAGACGGGTATGTCGGGGAACTTCTTGAGTTGCCGCAAGGGTGTGAAAGACCCTTTGGAAGTTCCAGTGGTTAGACGTGATTAGCCTCGAGAAGCCTCAGCGGAAATGGGCCTCATCTCGCCTGGAGGGCAAAACCGCCTGGATTTTCCCGAGTTGCGGCCGGTGCTCTCGACTTACGACGGGGACCTCAGGGACCCGCTCTGGTGGCCTCAGGAAAGGCCAGTCCCCATGCGAGTTCCTCGGGGGCCTCTGGGGATTCCTCTCCCGTCGATGCCGGGGCCTAAGACCTTGTGTGGAGTCGGGGCCGGAACCTGAGGATTCCTCTCCAGTGCTGACATGGATCTTGGGGTACTTCTGGAGTCTCCCCAGGGGAGTCAGTCCTCGTCTCGAATGCGGGCATGCACTTGCGCTTTCCTCCAGAGCGGTAGCAGCAGTGTCACGCAGTCCACCGCGTGGATCAAAGGATCTAAGGTTTTCCCTCGAGTCTTTCCCACGAGGCTTTCCCACAAGGCTGTCCCACGTGCACACGTGCTGGGAGTCGATCCTCGGCTTGAACGTCAAGGCAGTGCAGGGAAAACAGGTTCCTCTGGAATGGACTGACACATCTGGGGGACTCTTGGCATGGTGGCATGACCCTGGAGTTCCTCTCGCCTTTCCTGTGGAGAGCGCCTCCTCTTGAGATGCGACGGGAACGCCGGGAATTCTTTCCCTACGAAACAGGGAAAGGATCCCTCATCTCGAGCTAGGAGGCGGAAACGGGGCTCCCCTGGATGTGTGCTGGACACCACGAGCTTCCTCTCGAGTGGAGACGGGTATGTCGGGGAACTTCTTGAGTTGCAGCAAGGGTGTGAAGGACCCTTTGGAAGTTCCAGTGGTTAGACGTGATTGGCCTCGAGAAGCCTCAGCGGAAATGGGCCTCATCTCGCCTGGAGGGCAAAACCTCCTGGATTTTGTCGTGTTGCGGCAGGTGCTCTCGACTTACGACGGGGACCTCAGGGACCCGCTCTGGTGGCCTCAGGAAAGGCCAGTCCCCATGCGAGTTCCTCGGGGGCCTCTCGGGATTCCTCTCCCGTCGATGCCGGGGCCTAAGACCTTGTGTGGAGTCGGGGCCGGAACCTGAGGATTCCTCTCCAGTGCTGACATGGATCTTGGGGTACTTCTGGAGTCTCCCCAGGGGAGTCAGTCCTCGTCTCGAATGCGGGCATGCACTTGCGCTTTCCTCCAGAGCGGTAGCAGCAGTGTCACGCAGTCCGCCGCGTGGATCAAAGGATCTATGGTTTTCCCTCGAGTCTTTCCCACGAGGCTTTCCCACGAGGCTTTCCCACAGGGCTGTCCCACGTGCACACGTGGTGGGAATCGATCCTCGGCTTGAACGTCAAGGCAGTGCAGGGAAAACAGGTTCCACTGGAATGGACTGACACATCTGGGGGACTCTTGGAATGGTGGCATGACCCTGGAGTTCCTCTCGCCTTTCCTGTGGAGAGCGCCTCCTCTTGAGATGCGACGGGAACGCCGGGAATTCTTTCCCTACGAAACAGGGAAAGGATCCCTCATCTCGAGCTAGGAGGCGGAAACGGGGCTCCCCTGGATGTGTGCGGGACACCACGTGCTTCCACTCGAGTGGAGACGGGTATGTCGGGGAACTTCTTGAGTTGCAGCAAGGGTGTGAAGGACCCTTTCGAAGTTCCAGTGGTTAGATGTGATTGGCCTCGAGAAGCCTCAGCGGAAATGGGCCTCACCTCGCCTGGAGGGCAAAACCTCCTGGATTTTCTCGAGTTGCGGCAGGTGCTCTCGACTTACGACGGGGACGTCAGGGAACCGCTCTGGTGGCCTCAGGAAAGGCCAGTCCCCATGCGAGTTCCTGAGGGGCCTCTCGGGATTCCTCTCCCGTCGATGCCAGGGCCTAAGACCTTGTGTGGAGTTGGGGCCGGAACCTGAGGATTCCTCTCCAGTGCTGACATGGATCTTGGGGTACTTCTGGAGTCTCCCCAGGGGAGTCAGTCCTCGTCTCGAATGCAGGCATGCACTTGCGCTTTCCTCCAGAGCGGTAGCAGCAGTGTCACGCAGTCCGCCGCGTGGATCAAAGGATCTATGGTTTTCCCTCGAGTCTTTCCCACGAGGCTTTCCCACGAGGCTTTCCCACAGGGCTGTCCCACGTGAACACGTGGTGGGAGTCGATCCTCGGCTTGAACGTCAAGGCAGTGCAGGGAAAACAGGTTCCTCTGGAATGGACTGACACATCTGGGGGACTCTTGGAATGGTGGCACGACCCTGGAGTTCCTCTCGCCTTTCCTGTGGAGAGCCCCTCCTCTTGAGATGCGACGGGAACGCCGGGAATTCTTTCCATACGAAACAGGTAAAGGATCCCTCATCTCTAGCTAGGAGGCGGAAACGGGGCTCCCCTGGATGTGTGCGGGACACCACGTGCTTCCTCTCGAGTGGAGACGGGTATGTCGGGGAACTTCTTGAGTTGCAGCAAGGGTGTGAAGGACCCTTTGGAAGTTCCAGTGGTTAGATGTGATTGGCCTCGAGAAGCCTCAGCGGAAATGGGCCTCATCTCGCCTGGAGGGCAAAACCTCCTGGATTTTCTCGAGTTGTGGCAGGTGCTCTCGACTTACGACGGGGACCTCAGGGACCCGCTCTGGTGGCCTCAGGAAAGGCCAGTCCCCATGCGAGTTCCTCGGGGGCCTCTCGGGATTCCTCTCCCGTCGATGCCGGGGCCTAAGACCTTG